>NC_084835.1:123757647-124057647 GCF_033115175.1 Lepus europaeus
TCCTCCGTGCCGGCCTCGCCTGTCGTTTCCCATCGTTCCCGAGGCGCAGTTTCCCTGGACGGAGCCCTCCCAGGGCTGGTTCCCGTCCGTCAGCCCCGGTAAACAGGCTGCGCCTTGCTGGTCAGCGGGGAAGGCTGCGCCGACGGCTTCGAGGTGTCCCCCGACCAGTGTCTTTTCTCTGCTCGGATCAACGTTTCCTGTCACTTCGCTCCCCAGAATTCGGCTGTGACACCGATCCACATTCTGTAGAAATGCTGCCTTCGACTTGGGCTTCGAGTGTCTCGCAGGCTGGTGCTGGGGGTCCCGTCCTCTCTGGGTGCAGCGGTGACCACAGCTCCGGGCAGCCCTGCAGCCTCTGGGGAGCAGCCCCGGCTCTGTCGTGCATGGCGTGGCTGGGCTGGGGCGGGAAACGCACGGTGTTTTTAACTTAGATGCTTTGCGTTGCAGACGGAGGGCCGGGCATAGATACAAGAATGCTGGAGATACCAGCGTTAGGGTCACCCTGAGTAGCACAGCGAGCACCCTCACTGTGACAGCACGCTCGGCTGAGACCAACATCCGCTCTGTAGCGTGCGAAACTCCACAGTGGCCTCCACTCCCTCTCCTTCCTCGTGGCTGTCACAGCTTCACACACCGCGTGCTTCTTAGCGGATTATAATTATTGCTTAGTGCAGTCAGAGTTTGACTCGCAAAGGAGAAACACAGTGATCCATAAATGATAAAAAACAGTGAACATAGGTTTCATGTCTTTTATTTTTACCAACCTGGATGTGGATATGAGTCGCTGTGCGCTGTGTGTCCGAATCAGCCTATGGGACCTCCCTCTGTGTCTCTTGTCTGTGTCCAAGTGGCAAATTCTGTGTTTTTTAACTCTTGAAGGTCGGCCTTCTGTTCGGAAGGGTGTTCTGCACCTGTAGCGTTCTCGCTGATCCTCTCCTGCTGTCAGAGGCTGCGCGCACACCACTGCCTGTGGCCTCCCTGGTTTCTGATGAGAAGTCGGCTGGTCTCCCCGGTGCGGCGCTGAGCCGTACGACTACATGACACGGAGAGGCCAGCAAGTGTCTTTTCCCTCCTGGATCAATATTTACATTTATGAATTTGTTAGAAATTCTTCTCATCTTTAGAGTCGTATCTTAGACACCGCTTGTTCTGTTCTGTTTACGCCGCAGTTTCTGCAGTGACTGTTTTTGTGCTGCCCACACCGCGAACCGGAGAGGACACAGCTCCCTGCCACCTGTGCGGCGCCCACGCTGGTGCGGTCCTGCCCGCTGGGAGCGGTGCACTGTGTTCTCAGGGAGGTGACCTGATGCTCTTGGGCCGTGTCCAAGGGAGGCCCTTGCACGGGGGGTTCTAACTGGACTCATGTCGCCAGGCACCGCCACACTGGGGACAAACGGCAGGAGCTGAAGAAAGGCTGGACCCGGCTGCTCTGGTTGTTAGAGACAAGAAGCGCCGAACAGAGCTGGCGCCTTCTGGAGATGTCTACCTGTCTAATAAACCGAGTTACTGGGTAAATGTGTGAGCACCACGGCTACGGCTTCTTCTCCGGAGCAGCGAGGGCAGCACACAGCCGAGATGGTCCATGCGCACGCCCAGGTCAGGCCGCAGCGGGTCTGGGAGGCTCCTGTGTCCCGGAGCAAAGGCCGGCAGCTTTCTGTGGGGCAGGGCACCCGCCCCGAGCAGGGCGAGCTGTTGGTCTCTGGAGCTCAGAGCTGAGGAAGGCTACGAACAGAAGGGCACCATAAAGTCCACATTGCCGTCATCACAGTTGATAGTTACCCTGTATCACAGAACACGCAGGGACTCCGCGAGCTCACAGAAGACTGGTGGTGGTGGGGTGTTGATTCGGCAGTGGGCGCAGGCTCACGCAGGGTGGGCTCCGCTCCACGGGCAAACAGGAGGCCTGGCCGCGTGTGTGCTTTTCTCTTTCAGACGGGCTAAGAGCGCCACACCATTGGCGAGGCAGTGAGAGATGTGCTGCGAAACCGAGAACCGTGTGTCCAGAACTGCTCTGTCCCCAGATCGCAGGCTGAGGCGCGGCCGCTGGGACCGAGGGCTCGGGGCACGGGGTTATCCAGGTCTGCTGTGACGCGGCGCTCACAGGGAATGCTGCAGCCACACAGCAGCCGTGGGCTCAGTGCCCTCGAAAACCTGCAGCAGGTGTGGGTGGCACCGAGCTCCCCCGAAGGCTCCTGGAGTCTCCTGTCCCCTCTTGCGGCTCACGGGCTCCTGGTCTAGCTTGGCCCAGGCCGCCTTGCGCAGTCTCTTCCCACTGTCTTCCCACGGCTTCTCTTCTCCTCCACATGTGATTGGATGCATAGGGACCATCGGACTGGATTCTGGACAATCCAAGATAATCCCCTCTGAGACTCCTGATTCAATTATGTCAGCAAAAACCCCTTCTCAAACGAAGTCACGTTCCTAGGTTGTAGCACTCAGGAAAGGACACAGCGCCCAGTCACGTGGCAGACCACATGTGAAGTCTGCTCACCAGTGAAGAGCCTCGATGGCATCTCGCTAGGCCAACGCCACGTCCCACTCACTGGCAGGTGATAGCCAGGCCCTGGGCTTGCCCCGTCCTCGACACCCAGAGCTGGGGACTTCCTGAGGCTCCGCACATTAGTCAGCTTTTTGTTGCTATAACGAGAAGCCAGGGGCAAGCCACTTTCTAAAGAAAAGAGGTTATTTAGGCCATGGCTCTGGAGGGCCACAGTCCATCGGTTTGGCGAAGTGCCAAGGTGGCAGAGGGCATAGCTTCCACTCCCTCACGAAGGAAGCACGTGGTAACCGACCCGGGGAGGGGTCCCCCAGCCTCTGAGCGTGGCCTCCAGTCGGCCAACCCTGCTGGCCGTCACTGAGCCCGCAGGTGTGGGGCCCACGTGCCGGCCGCTCCCGCTGTCTGTAGCACCAACCCCATGACGTCACTGGTGCCTGGCACTCCACTTTGGTATCAATGGGAAGGGGGGAGGTTGCCCCTAGTCCCCTCCCCAAGGTTCCCCACAGACGCCGCCCCTCTCATCCCAGCCCACCCTGTGACCCGGCTTCCCGCACTGCACCACGTGGTCAGATCTCAGCAGGGCAGCCCGGCCGCTCCTCCGCCGCTGGCTCCCCACAGCGCCACCTGCCTGTGGGAACGCGGAACTCCAGGCCGGAGCCACCTCCCTGCTGCTCTTAGCTGATCAGGCCCAGAGAAAGTCTTATTGCATAAAACGTTCGATTTAGCTGTTCACTGAAAAAATAATTAATCTGAGAAGTAATTGCCTTCGCAGCCCAATTGGCTTAGGATGTCTCCACCGGAAATTAATCTAACAGCAGCGAGCTCGTGATGTCAGGTGCGTGGTGCCTGTGTGGAGCCCTCGGAGCCCGGGAGGCTGTGACGCACGTGTTCCCAGCCGCGCCGAGCCCTCCACCTGTGCTTGTGCCAGCTGGGTAGAGCATTCCCGCGCGTGTCTGCAGCGGCGTCACGGACAGAAGGTTTCGTTTTTTAAAGGCTGTGCTGGACTCAACTGTGCCATTTATGTGGAAGGGACAATCTCTTTAAAAAGGACACGCCCCCCTTGGAAGGCATTCCGTGTTCAAGTGTGCCCTTCAATGTGCCCGTTCGGTTTGGTAATGGGTCAGCTTCATGCTGGTATGGTGAGAGCTGAAGAACTCGGCAGGGATTGGCTCACCAGTCTGGCGCTGCCCAGTGCCAGGCACGGACGGCGTTTGCATAACGGTCCAGTGACCCCGACGGCTCCCAGCGTCGGCTGGCAGGTCTTTAAAATACCCAGGGACGCTTGCGAGTTATCTAATGTGGTTAGGGGGGTGCTGGGAAATCTGGTTCTTATATAATTCCTGTGATGAATGCATTAGCTTGGTGAGCACTTATTGGCTCTTTCCACGTGATGAAATGCCGAGCCTCTACCACCATGTATCACTTGGCTGAGTCACACGACGCCTTGCTCGGAGGAAATGGCTGGAAGAGTGACGGGCCATGGTGATTAAGTCATTATTGCTGCTGGATTTTGCATGGCCCACGAGAAACCAAACTGAATGTGTCTGAAACGAAATTCCTGTTCTCTCCTTCCCAGCTCCCCGCCTGCCTCCTGCGCTGTGGCTGACTTAGGTAGGAGGCATCAACGGGCAAGTCAGACCAACCCTCAGGTGCACTTGCAAACATCGGGTGCTGTGATGTGATTTAAAAAAAAAAAAAGGCGAGGAGCCGGGAACGTGGCTCACTTGGTTAATCCTCTGCCTGCGGCGCTGACATGCCATATGGGCACCGGGTTCTAGTCCTGGTTGCTCCTCTTCCAGTCCAGCTCTCTGCTATGTGGCTCGGGAGGGCAGAGGAGGGTGGCCCAAGTGCTTGGGCCCTGCACCCACATGGGAGACCAGGAAGGGGCACCTGGCTCCTGGCTTCGGATCGGCGCAGCGCTGGCCGTAGTGGCCATTTGGGGGATGAACCAACGGAGGGAAGACCTTTCTCTCTGTCTCTCTCTCTCTGTCCAACTCTGCCTGTCAAATAAAAAAGAAAAGGTGAGGAGGGGTCAGTCCCCAGGGCAGTCTGAAATGTGTGGACGTGTGGTATCGGAGTACAGAGTCCCGTGGGCTCCCTCGCCTGAGCCCCGCACGCTCCCCTGCCGTCCTGCGGCACCTCTGTGAGAGCTGATGAGCCGAGGGGCGCGCTGCCCGCTGGGGAGCGCACGCGTGTTGCACAATTCTCCGAGCTTTGACGAACGTGCGGTGTTGCACAAACCCCGTGGCAGGAAGGCCTGACTCGGACATTCTGTCAGCACAGTGGTGTTCGTCCTGGGCAGCCGGGGGTGGGTGGCAGGGTCTTCGGGGGCATGGGACTTGCTCATCTTACACCTGGAACCCTGAGCCCACTCCGCCACACCTGTGCCCCCTCTCCTCGCCTTCCGGGACCCTCCGTCTGCGGGGGCCCAAGTGTGACAGGTGGACCTGGGGTCGTTATGCTCACGGAAAGCCTGGGAGAGCTGGCTGTGAGCGGTGCTTGCTGGGTAGACAGCAGCAGCGACACTGTGCACACAGATGCATGCAGCCCTTGCACGCCTCGCCCGGATCCTGGGGAAGAAGCAAAGGCCCTCCGCTCCGAGTGCTGCAGTCCGACCCTGCCGGTCCCAGCCCACAGGGTGGGAGGGCTGGGCGCTCTCCCACAGTCCTTGGCTGGCAGCCCCCCCAGAGGGCAGTGTGGAAGGTGCTTGTCCCTCACCCTGGACCGGGGACTCTGGTGCTGGCGGGAGTGGTCCTCCAGGTCCCCCTGCACCTGCCTTTGGCCCGCACTCCCAGGACTGACCCCAAGGACGCGTCCTTGATGTGGAAGACCTCCATGGCTCCCTAGGGAGCGGGACCTGGGACATCTGCGCCCGCTGACCAGCGGAGCAAGCGGGAAAGCCGTGTTTCCTGCAAACATGGCGACGCCAGGGAGACAGCAGGACGGGCGCGGGGTGGAGCAGGGGGCGGAGGCTGCCAAGGCTGAGGCTGCTGCGGCCTCTGCTGATGGAGGGGGCGGCCTGGCTGCGTCCCAGCTCACAGCAGCTTGAAGGAGGAATTCTGACGGCACCGTTTAGGGGATGTGGGCCGGGAATCACGGGGTCACCCCCAGGCAGCCCGCCTCACCACAGTGACCGTGGGGAAGGAACAGGGGCCATGCACACACGCACGCTGTGGTTGTTGAAGGAGCTGAAGCCTGCGACCCTGGGCCACGCACGCGCTCACACTGTGGTTGTTGAGGGAGTTGAAGACGTCTGCGGCCTATCGTGAGCTTGGAAGGGAGTTGTGAGAGAAAGGATGCAGAACACGAGTCAGATACACGTGACACACGTGAAGACGAGGAGGAACGTGTGTTTGGGAGCTGTGAGCCCGCAGGTATCGGCAGAGCCACGGCTGGCTGCCGCCCACGGGCAGCCACAGTGGAGAGGAGATCGGAACCCGGAGGTGTGCCTGGGCTCTGTAACCTTTAGACTTTCGAGAGAGGACGAAGAACCAACAGAAGTAATTGAGGACCAGGAACCCGTGCGGTAAGAACAGCGAGGTGATGGTTGTATCCAGGAAGCCAAGGGGAGGATGCTTCAGATGGAGAACCGGTGCACGGCTGATGCCTCTGGGTGATGGAGCAGCATGGAGCCGACTGCATCCCTGGGGCCAGGCGGCCCCCTCCCCAGCTCTGTGGGAGAGCACCGAGAGCCGCCCGGAGCAGGGAGGCACCGAGTCCTGGAGGGATGGCGGCTGCGGGGTGCGGCAGTCTGCTCCCACCGCCTTACCTAGAACAGCCTGCCGGAGCACCTCGGGGAACAGCGGGATTGTTTCAGCTGACGTCGGAGGGCCCAGTTCAGGACTGGGTGGTCCCACAGTCTGGCATCCGGGGAGGCTGGGCACGGCAGGTGCAGAGCAGCAATGAGGAAGGAGAGGAAGAGAGCGGAGAGGCCACACTCAGACTCAGAAGTATTTGTTCATTTGGAAGTCAGAGTTACACAGAGAGAGAAGAGAGGCAACGAGAGAGGGAGAGGGAGAGAGAGAGAGGGAGAGAGAGAGAGAGAGAGAGGGAGAGGGAGAGGGAGAGGGAGAGGGAGAGGGAGAGGGAGAGGGAGAGGGAGAGGGAGAGGGAGAGGGAGAGGGAGATCTTCCATCCACTGGTCACTCCCCAATTGGCCTCAATGGCTGGAGCTGTGCTGATCCGAAGCCAGGAGCCAGGAGCTTCTTCCGGGTCTCCCACATGGGTGCAGGGGCCCAAGGACTTGGGCCGTCTTCTACTGCTTTCCCAGGCCACAGCAGAGAGCTAGACCAGAAGTGGAGCAGCTGGGACTCAAACCAGCGCCCATATGGGATGCTGGCGCTGCAGGTGGCGGCTTCACCTGCTACACAACAGTGTCGGCCCCTCAGTGAAGGTTTTGACGTATGCTATCATCATGTTCATCCCGCTCAAACAGAGGGAGAGAGAGAGAGAGAGAGAGAGAGAGAGAGAGAGAGGTGTCTTCCATCTGCTGGTTCACTCCCCAAATGGCTGCAACAGCTGGGGTTGGGCCAGACAGAAGCCAGGATCCAGGAGCTTCAGCTGGTCTCCCACGTGGGTGCAGGGGCCCAAACACTTGGGCCGTCCTCACTGCTTTCCCAGGTGCATCAGCAGGGAGCGGGATTGGAAGTGGAGCAGCCGGGACGTGAACAGGTGCCATGCGGGATGCTGGTGTCGCAGGCGGTGGCCTTACTGGCCACACAGCAGCGCGGGCCCCTCAAGCCTTATTCTTGGACAGGGTCTGGCCTCTGGGTCACACAGAAGTGAAAGGTGCCTTACATGGCCAGGTCCTCGAGGGGCTTCAAAGTGCTTTGTTTGGGGGATTTTTCTGCTTTTAGTTCTAGGGTTTTGCTTCATGGAAGTTGGAGCTCCGTCTGTCAGATGTGGTCATTTAGGACTGCTGTGTGTCCTGGACAAATCGATCTGTTCATTACCATCTAGAACAAGAAAGAACATGAAAATAACGATCTCCCCCCTGGATGCCGTCCGAGCTGCGAGCCCGGCTGTGTTTGTGCAGGTGGAGCGCGCTGCCTCGCTTAGCTCGCTGTGGGTGTCTTTTCCTCTTAGCCTACTGGGTCGCCGTCTTTCCCGTGGCTTTTCCTAGAAGAGAGTCACACGGGGGGGGGGGGGGGGCTTTAACTTTATTTTGAGTATTTGAAAGAGGCATAGATGATAGGGAGATGTCTCCCATCCGCTGGTTCACTCCTCAAACGCCCACAGTATCCGAGGCTGGGCCTGGCTGAAGCCAGGAGTCAGGAACCCCATCTGGGTCGCCCATGTGGGTGGCAGGGACCATCCCCTGCTGCTTCCAGGGCCTGCCTCAATAGGAGGCTTGGATGGGAAGTGGAGCAAGGACTGGGGCCCAGGCATGGCCATCTGGGGTGCCGGTGTCCCCAGCAGCGAGCCCTCTCTGTCCTGGGTGGGTGTGGACGACTAACGTGGAAGGTGCTCACGGAGCGGCGTGTGTGGGGCCTCTTCCGCCGCTGTCCTGCCTGCGTCCCTCTGGGCTTCCTTCTCTGGGCGCTGGGCGGCCACTCGCAGAACCCTGGCTGTGTGGCGGGCTTGCTGGGGCGGTTCCCCCAGGCCGCGCTCTCCAGGTAAGCCCGGCCTGCAGGATTCCTCTCATTCCCTACTTGGAGTCAGGGACGCCCCCTCCCACTCCTCTGCTCTCTTTGGGGTGGTTTCCCCTCGGCCATGGCTGCCAGCCCCCCGCCCCTGTCCTGTTGCTGGAAATACCCCAGCGTTCCCCGCTCTCCTGGGCAGAGGGTCCCAGGGGACTGGTGGTGGGGCCATGGAGCAGAGACGAGCGGTTTTATCCTCACGATCTGTGCACAGCCGGGGCCTCTCCTACGTCTCCTTTCTCCGAGGGACGGCTGTAAAAGGCACTGCTCGGTGGCCCAGGCAGCTGTGCAGACGGACACAGAGGCAGAGACGGAGACAGGGAGATAGAGACGGAGACAGGGAGATAGAGACGGAGGCAGGGAGATGGAGACCGAGGCAGGGAGATAGAGACGGAGGCAGGGAGATAGAGACGGAGACAGGGAGATAGAGACCGAGACAGGGAGATAGAGACCGAGGCAGGGAGATAGAGACAGAGAGAGGGAGATAGAGACAGAGGCTGTGAAAGACAGGCAGAGAGAGGCAGACCGGCTGTGGCAGAGAGGGAGGCCGGGCCTGTGCCCACCCTGCAGCCGCTCAGCTCAGCTCAGGGTGCTGGCTCCCGCGTTCTCTGCCCGCAGGGCGTCTCCCCTGGAGTTGTGTTGCACACCTGCTGTGCAGCTCCCCGATCTAGCCGCTGCCGAGTCAAAGCTGGAGATGCAAGAGAAACCCAAACGAAGCAGAGGGACGCAGCACACGGGGCCGGCCGCCCTGCTGGCCGCCCCGCGCTCACGTCCCGGCCCCGCCCCGCAGGCTGCGTCCCTGGAGGGCGGACGCCAACGCCTGCATTTGGCTCCAGTCGTCTGCAGCGGGCTTTCTCCACCCTGGGTGCAACCAGAAACTTTCATTTTCAGTTGTTAAATGATCCAGAAATTTGGGATTTTTCACAGATAAAAATAAAGGAACGGCTGGGTGTCGTTTTGGGGTCTTCCACGCTATGTTGCTTTAAGGGAAGCTCGGGAGCGGCTCTGAGTGTGGAATGAGAGGAAACCATTGCACTTTGTGAAGGCATCGTCCGTGCAGCACTTCGCCCACACAAACCATCATGCGGCCACAGAATTTTATTGCTGTGTGGACCGAGAGCCTTGTGTGGACAGAAGGCTGGGCGAGGAGGGTGGGGTGGGGTGTGGAGAACCTGCAGAGGACGGCGACCCCAGGGGATTGCCTGCCTGATACAGACGAACCCACCGACCACCGGCACGGTGTCCACGTGTGTCTGGGGTGACGCCTTGCCCAAGAGAGGGACTGCCTGTTCCAGAATGTTCGGTAGGACAGGAAGCAGTGATAGGGAAGTAGCCAGGGAGCTGTGTCTGGAGTATGTCTCCTACCTTTTGTGGGGAAATTAGGCACAGGAGGCAATTCAAAGATGGTGCCTGCAGGGAAATTAGGCACAGGAGGCAATTCAAAGATGGCGCCCAAAGGAAGTAAGGTGGGCGGTACCCAAAGTCGTTTACCACCAAAGCTGATTGGCTGCGCAGCATCAGGGGAGGTGACCACTGATGATGAGTGTACAGACATATGGCTGGTCCTGTAAAAAGTCACCCTGTAAAATGACCTCTTAAGTAACTGGTTGGTCCTTATGCCCTGCCCCAGTAATCCTGCGGTCTTGTGCTTTAAAAGGCTTTGCTACACGTGCAATAAACCGAGTTCTTGCTTGCTTGACTTGACTCCCTGCTGTGTCTGATCGTCTCCGGGATCGGGAGGCTGGGGAACGGGCGAGCTGCGCACTTACCTTTCTTCGGACACAGTCCATCCTCGTTCGGGTGGACTAAGACTCCGCACCTTTAATGCCAATCACAAAAGAATGTCTATGAAGGACGGCTATTGGGGCGTTCTGCGTATTCCTTGGGGCTGCAGGTAACATGCATGGAGGTGCCAGCGCCCACAGGAAGCGAGTCGAGGGTGATGGCAAAGATGCAATAAACAGGAGGATAAAACAGGCGAACCCCAGACCCGCTGGGAATCAGCAACGCAGCGTCTCACCCGGAATTCAAGCCTGCCGCAGAGCCCTGGCCCCGTAAGCGGAGGGAGGTCTTCAGCGGACAGGAGCGCTACCCTTTTATTCTTTGAGATTCCCAGGCTGGTAAGCCAGGTGCTCAACAAACAGATGAATAAAGGCACCCAAAGCGAAGTCACACAAGTCTCCTCATTCAGTTCATTGAAAACCAACGTCTGTGTGCTCAGTGTCAATTTTCTTAAAAAACCTTTAAATGAATGCAAGGGCTGGGATTGTGGTGTAGCGGGAAAGCCGCCACCTGCAACACTGGCATCCTGTATGGGCACCAGTTCAAGTCCTGGCTGCTCCACTTCCCATCCAGATCCCTGCTAATGGTCTGGGAAAGCAGTAGAAGATGGCCCAAGTGCTTGGGCCCCTGCACTCACGTGGGAGACCTGGATGAAGCCCCTGGCTCCTGGCTTCAGCCTGGCTCAGCCCTGGCCATTGCAGCCATCTGGGGAGTGAACCAGCGGATGGAGGAGATCTCGCTCTCTCTGTCTCTCTCTCTCTCTAACTCTTTCAAACAAATAAATAGCTTAAAAAATAAAATATTGCTTTTGTTGAAATGAGGATAATTGTCAGTTTTCGAGTAAGCGGTATACCATTTATTCTCAAAGGTATAACTGGCACTAAAACCGATCTTAGTCCCTGAAGCCACAGATTCTTCTCAGTTAGTCAGTTACGACCTACTGGGGTTTGTTTCACAAAATGTAAGAATGCCACGATACTAGCTTATGTCTTTATTACTCACAATAGTTGTCTTAGGACAGGAAAATATTATCCCGGTAAACCCGAGCAGACGTTTGGAAATTTAATTAAAAATCCGTTCTCGGAACGTAAATGCATGGCGAGAAGGAGAATGCGAGCGTGCGCCGGGCACTTGGTGCTGTGCTTCAGCCCGCGTCTCCCTGAGGGCCTGGGCGTGAGGTCTGGCTCCCGACAGCGTCCCGCCGCTGTGCGTCCAGTAGCGGGGTCCCTGCCACGCACGTGGGCGGCCAGGTGGAGTTTGCATCTTCCGGGCACTGGGAGAGTGGAGCAGCAGGGGAGATATGTGTGTCTGTCTCTCTCTCTGCCTTTCCAATAAACAAAACGATAAGTTGGCTTTTGGGCTCGTACCTGGTAAAACACCAAATCCTTTCCATCCTTGCCCAGCGTGGGCCAGAAACCCAGGTGACGCGGAAGGGAGGAGTCAGACAGCACCCCTGCCTGGAGGGGCCGCGCTGGGCAGCGAGGGCATCCCGAGGTCACAGAGGGTTTGTCTCTGCTGACCGCCAGAGGGAATGAGATCTGATGAAATCATATTTACCCTCAATCACCCCGTTCTTTGCAAAAATAAACCTTGGACAACTCGGAAGCCAGCAGAGAGCCCCCGCGCAGCCTCTTCTCCAGACCCGTGGCTGCCAGCGTGGCTGCAGACCACGGGGAGGGCCCCCGGCCACTGGGCCGAGCTGGTGCTGCCTCTTGACCGCGGCGGGCTGCCGTCCGAGTGTGCGTGATTCCTCCTCATTTTACATCCGAATAATCAAATCATCGCGTTGTGTTTCCCACAGTAAGTTCCCTATCTGGGCAGAAGAGCAATGTCGGAGATTTCCAGCTGTGACCCAGGAAACCCAATTAGGCTGTACCTTTTAATTTTTCTGTGGCCAGGGCGGGGGCAGCCCCAGCCTCCGAAATCAGGCTCTGCCTGTCTGTGACGAACACCACCGCGCCGTGGGTCAGAGCAGGCACAGGCACGGAGTCAAAGAGAAGCAGGGTGCGCGGAGTCCCTGAGCTGTTACTGCACAGCCACTTGGATGGAATTTGCTGAGTCACTCCTGCGTCCCCTCCCCCACCTCGGCTGCACCTGCAGGTCCCTGCCGGAGCAGAGCCCTCTCGCCCACCTGCAGGCGGCCCATTTCTGAGTGGCAGCCCTGGGCCCCCAGCGAGCGGGTGCTGCAGGTTAGCGGCCTCTCGCGGGTGCTCAGGGGGCTGGCGGGCGGGCGGGTGCTCAGGGCTCCACCGGCGCGGAGACCTTGGGATCCTGGTTCCTGGGAGGGGTCGGCTCAGCGACCACCACGACCTTCCTCCCTCTGGTGGAGTTTCCCTCTTCCTGTCTCTCATCCTCCAGTCCCTGGAACCCATACGGCCCCTGCCCCGGGCCTTTGTGCTAATTTCCCAGTCACACGGAACTCTACCCCTCTGCACGTGGACTGAGCACACAGCACCCCTCTGCGCCTCTGCACATGGACTGAGCACACAGCACCCCTCTGCGCCTCTGCACGTGGACTGAGCACACAGCACCCCTCTGCCCCTCTGCGCATGGACTGAGCACACAGCACCCCTCTGCCCCTCTGCGCGTGGACTGAGCACACAGCACCCCTCTGCCCCTCTGCGCATGGACTGAGCACACAGCACCCCTCTGCCCCTCTGCGCGTGGACTGAGCACACAGCACCCCTCTGCCCCTCTGCGCATGGACTGAGCACACAGCTGCAGGTCTCAGACCGTGACCCCCAGGGGCTGTGCTCCTCATGGTTTCTAACCAGCGTCTCTCTGGGGTCTCCTTTTCAGCACTGACCACGTCCCGGACAGCAGGGCCCTGGGGCGAGGCCCTGCCCCTCCTGCCTGTCAGACCCCAGAGTCGGCCCTGAGAGCTGCCGTCTGGGGAGCTGGAGGCAGTAACACTTCCCTCCCTGGCTCGCAGAGTAAAGCCCTCCGGCTCCCGTCTGCCTGCTCGGCTCCCTGGCTTGAGCTCCCCAGGGCCAGTCAGCAGCCCGGGCGTCTTCGTCCCTCTGCCTGTTGCCGGCTGGCTCGGTTCCAGTCCCTGGAAGACCGCGGGAGCTGTTGCCTGCAGGCTGTCCTCGCTCTCCGGCCCCCGATGTCGAGCTGTGCGTCCCTACCCCGTGGTTCCTCACGGCTTCTCTCACTGTGCGCAGAAGTCTCCGGAAACAGCTGGCGAGTTCATTTCCAGGGTGGACTCCGCATTGCTCTGACCCGCGGGTCCCCTTCATGCAGGGGGCGGAGTGTGTGCGAGGCACGGCGTGGGCTCTCGGTGGGAGTCTTGCGGGTCGAGGTCTGGGTCAGACCAGGAGGGTGAGTGGCGCTGCTTTCTGCCGCTGACTTGAGCATCCTCGGTGAGCATGGTTTTCACTCCGGAGATTCTGGTGCTCGTCAGAGTCCCCCACGCGTGCTGTGGATCCGCAGCCCCCGGGGCATGTGCTGGGAATGCTGGGTGCCGCGCTGGGACTGAGCTCGGGCTCGGAGGGTGGTGGGACCCAGCGACGCCTGGGCGTCTGTCACGCTTGCAGTGACCTTCCCGGCTTGCTGGGACACCCAGGCATGACACACTGCTGGGACAGGCAGAGAGGCAAGCCCCCATCGGGCCACGCTCCGAGTCCTAACAGCACCCCAGGGGCTGTTGCCGTGGACAGAGAGCCCGGCACAGGTCGCCCGCCCTGCGGGTGGGAAACGCATCTGGAGGTTGTCACAACCAAAGTGACAGCCTGTGTCAACCTCCACCAAGTACGTGAAGACGAGAGATCACCAAGCGGGGCCTTACACACGCCGCCCGGTCGTGGCTGTCACGAGACCCTCAGAGCCACGAGCGTGCATGGGGACCACCGAGACCTGAGACCGGAGGTGGCTGCCAGCGGTCTGTTGAGTCTTGGCATCGCCTTGGTGGCCCCTGAGGCCAGCGTTCTCTGTCACAGCGTCTGATCCTGCAGTCTGCCGGCAGCAGGCGTCCCCCGGCCTCACTCTGGGGTGCACACGCTCCGTTCTCCAGTAGTGGAGTACCCCTGGAGACGGTCCCTGTGCCCTTTTCTCGTGTCCGGGGGAGGCCGGCAGTGGCAGGCCACAGGGCTCCCAGAGGAGGTGACCAGGTGCACCAGGAGCAGAGCGGTGCCGAGGCACCCACGGTGGGCGAGGTGCACGGCCGTGGACAAGGACTTGGGCTGTCCCATCCCCCCGGTGCTTGGCCTTCAAGGAATTGGGGTGTGGGTTGGCAGCTTCCCCAAGGTGAGCGCTTGGTGGGTTCTGGGCAGGCAGATGGAGCGGCTCAGAGACCTCCTATTCAGCCACAGTTTGTGCCAGCTGCCACGGCCGAGCCTGCGCGCACGTGTGTGTGTGTGTGTGTGGCCTGAACGCCCAGCGCTGGGAAGACCGGCAGCGTGACCACTGCTCACACCCACGTGCCTGGGGCCGCCCACGTCGAGAGTCCCAGCTGCCGGGCCCTGAGTTCTCATCGCATCTCTGCTGGGGAAGCCACCAGGGAGGATCTGGGGGCAGGGCCGGGACTGGGATGGAGTCCAGAGGGGCAGAGTCCCGCTCCCACCAGGGCCTCCCCGTCCACCTGGGGCGAGACTGAGAGTAAAGAAGAGGACAGCGACAAGGGCCCGCAGCAGGGAGCGCGCCAGGGTTCCCTGCTTCCCCGGGGGCGGTGGTTGGGTTTGGCTGCAGCTTTGTTGGACAGGTGGCCGGTAACCTTCGGGCCCCTGCCGACTGCGGACTTGGCCAGGCAAACCCAGACGGCCGCCCCCAGCAGCCGCGCATGGTCCTGGGTCCTTCCCAGGAGCCAGTGAGGGTGGGGAAATCCGCCACTCAGGTCCCGATGCTGAGACCTTGGGGAGGGGCAGGCACGGGTGGGCTGCAGGGCTTCAACCTGGAAGCAGAGAGCTGGCGGCAGTCGCCAGGGGGTGACAGCGCGCTCTGCCCCCAGCCTCGCTCCTGCCCTGCTGTGAACACAGGCCAGGGTGACTCTCGGGAAACGGGGAGGCTTACACGTCCTGGGCTTTCTCTCTGGGAGAGAGGGTCTGGATGTCAATGGCAGTGCCCTGTTTGTGCCGGGCAGCCACTGGAGCTGGGCGCTGGTCATGGCAGGTGCTGGGTGGGCGGCTGGGGGTGGCCGGTGCGGGGGGCCCCAGAAGTCTGCAAGTCCACACTTCTTGACTCCTGAGTCTGCCTGGAACAGGGATGGCTGAGCTGCGGCCCTGGACCAGGACAGGCCTGGCAGAGCCTCAGGCTTAGCTGCTGCCCGCCCAGGACCCCGCAGACAAGCAGGAGCTAGGAGTCCCCGGCGCTCCGTCCCTGGGCCCGTGTGCACCGTGGCTGCTGTGCCCCCTCAGCCCACGGTGCCTGGGTTTCTGTCTGCTGGCCGCGGCTGTAGGCTTCGTTGGCGTTTTCACGGCCTGGCTCTAACAACCAGAGTCCTTCATTCTAAACACGAGTTACCGACCGGCTGGCACGCCAGGTCCGTTTCCCTCTGCTTGATTAAGCTCAATTTCTGTTTATTGAAAAAGACCAGTGTTCTGAATTTGAGTGAGAAGTTGCCGTAACATTGTTAGGGCCAAGCAGGGGTGGTGTGTGAATTAATTCTGAAATGCTCTGATGTCGCAAACTGGTTTTGGCTCATTTGAAAGACGCTCACAACTTTGTATTTAATAGCGAGCGGCTGGGACGGCGTCTGTCCTGCTAATGCCGCTCGTTCCTCACTTTTCCACCGTAGAAACGCAGACTAGTGAACAATCGTCTGCTTGTTTAGAGTACGTCTAAATTATACACAGAGTACCAACCGTTAGGCAGAGGCCCTGAGGCCGCTACAGCGTTGGCCTTCGAGTGTCAGAGCGCAGAGAGAGGGAGCAGGCGCCCGTGCTGGTCTCCCCGTGGGTGGCAGCGCCCCGAGTGCTTGGACCGGCCTCTGCCTTCCCAGGAGCCTCAGCAGGAAGCTAGATGGGAAGTGGAGCAGCTGGGACTCCATGCGGAGCTCCACAGTGGGAGACCGGCACTGCAGGAGGTGGCTTATCCGGCTACACCACAGCATGGCGCCTGGAATGGCTGATTTGGGGTAAGAAACACGACATGTGGGGCGGGCAAGCAGAGTGAGAAATCGCTTAGTCTAAGCAGGAACGCGCTAGAGATTGGGACCCACATTTATTGTCTTAATTTGATACACGTGTATGGATACATATGTAAGTGTATACACGCATGCATACAAGGTTGATAAGTAGCAAAGTATGTAACAAATACTATTCTGTAATGGAAAACCAGCTGTCACTTAGAACTGGCTTTTCGTTTAAAAGGATTCTGGTTGGGCGGGCTTAAAATTTACTTATTTATTTATTTATTTATTTTAAGATTTATTCATTTATTTGAAAGTCAAAGTTACAGAGAGAGAGGAAAGACAAAGAGAGAGAGAGAGGTCTGCCATCCACTGGTTCACTCCCCAAATGGCTACAATGGCCAGGACTGGGCCAAGTGGAAGCCGGGAGCCAGGAGCTTCATCTGGGTCTCCCCCATGGATACAGGGGCCCAAGCACTTGGACCATCTTCCTCTGCTTTCCTAGGCACGGTAGCGGGGAGCTGGGTTGGAATGGAGCAGTTGGGACTTGAACCAGTGCCCTATAGGATGCTGGTGCTGCAGATGGTGGCATAGTCTGCTGGCCCCTGGGCTTAAAATTTAATTCAGACCCTCTACGAAGGCACAAACAAGTACCTGACCATGTAGACAGTTTTGAAATCTGGTCGTTTAAGTGGGCTTTAAAATGAGGACTGGTAAGCACCTTAATACCATAAAAAGCTATGGACAGTGCCGGAGGAGCACACTGGACTTTGAATAGGACGTGGAGCTGAGGACGGCAGCCGCGGCAGGCGGGGGCGGGCGGGGTCACGGCTGTCACTCCACCCTGGAAGGGCGCCTCCCGCCCCATAGCAGCCCAGCATTCGGTGACAAGCTCAGGTTTCTCAGACGGAGAGCGCGGATGGTGATGGCTTCTACCCCATGGGATTACCATGGAGATCAGATCTAACAGCGCGCATAAGCCAAGGCATCTTGAGGGCTGATGGACTGGGATTTGGCTGGGACTCTGTGTTAAGGACACCAGGTGCCCGGAGACTGGAGAGCAGGGGCAGGTGACTGCTGGGTTTGCAAAGCCAGGGTCGGAGGCTGGCATTCCCAGCTGCGATGCCAGGAGGCTGAGGGGGCTTAGGAGAGCGGGCTTTTCGGGCTACTCCTTCAAGGCATCGGATCCATGAAGTAGACACAGACTGTGCGCGAGCATTCACTGGACACGGGCGCACACCCTCGTGCTGGGAGTTCCAGTCCTCGTACCATCCGCCCACACTACCCTTCCTGCCACCCTGTATGACCAAACTCCAGAACTACCGCTCCGTGTCTTTTCCCTATAGTGCATATCGTCGCTTTCACCGAGAGAAGACAAGGCCAGCTGCCGGTGAGCTGTGGCTGATCCCTGCCTGCGGTGAGCTGTGGCTGATCCGTCCCTGCGCGGGGCCTGGTCTCTGGGTGTTTGTGCTCTCTCGTCTCCCGGATGCCCCTGCTGTTCCCTGTCTCGACTCCGCCTGCCTCCCCGTGCAGCAGGAGCATCTCGGTGTTTTACCGCTGGGAGGATTTCCAAGGCACAGGTGGTGGACGCCCGCCCTGTTCCCACGCTGACCCGACGGAATCCATCCTGGCTCTACATTCATCACAGGCGAGCTCTCGTTCCCCTGGTCCTCCTCACTTTCATCTCTGCCATGCTTTGCGTGACAAATGAATCTTTAAATATTTATGAGCAGTTATATTTGCATAATACATTGACAACCCGCTTATATGGCTCCCAGATATAAAAAAATGGGTGTCCAAAAATACACAAAAAAATTACTCATTATTTCTCCGGTATTTGAAGTTATAATCTCGCTTTCTCCTTAGTGCCCCTGCAGGGAGAGTGGACGCCGGGCTTCGCGGTCGGGAGCAAGGTGTGCGGGTCCCCGTGTGTCAACCTCCACCTTCCGGGCTTTCTCTCCTGCTGTTTGTGGGCTCCTCCAATGTTGGCTTAAATTGTCCCCAGCTTTTCAAATCTCTTCTTTCTTGCTGGGCCTGCTGTGTCTTCTCTCCCGCCATCCCTGCTGACTGGCTCTGTTCTCAGGGGTGTGTGACCCCTGTGTGCCCACCCACCGCACATCCTTCTCCGTGTAGTGGACGCTATGAGTCCATTCCCATACCTGTGCCGTTCCCAGTTCTTCTCTTGGCCTGACTGCTGTAGCAAACTGCGGTGACCACTGGCAGCCACGGCGGCCTTCCTCGTCTTGTTCCTGGGCCCAGTGGCAAGCCCTCCTCTCGGCCCCACAGCCGGTGTCTTGTTCCTGGGCCCAGTGGCGAGCCCTCCTCTCGGCCCCACAGCCGGTGTCTTGTTCCTGGGCCCAGTGGCGAGCCCTCCTTTCGGCCCCACAGCCGGTGTCTTGTTCCTGGGCCCAGTGGCGAGCCCTCCTTTCGGCCCCACAGCCAGTGTCTTGCTTTGCACCTGTGGCGCACACACACTGTACGCATAAACGGCTTCTCTGATACTTAGCTTTGAAAACTGAGGATATCTGTGTCCGGTTGGAACTCCGTGTCATTTTGGTTCTCAGACCCTCGTTGCAGGAACTAAGCAGCCAGAGTCCCAGTGCTGCTCTGAATCGGTGGGGTGAGCTGGCGTGCTCTCTGATGGCCGGTGCACCTGCTGTGGGAATGCCCCAGGGGGCGGGGTGCACTTCCTCCCAGGTGTGGCCCCTGTGGGGAGTTTGCTCCTGGGGCTCCTGAACTCCTCGCACTGCTGCGGCTGGAACAGGATTTGGCTCCTGATTCGTGCGGATGTCGCTGGCTGATGGGTCAAGGGCAGAGGCAGGGCCCAGTGGTGATGCCCAGGAGGTGGGCCTGGTGGGAGGTCCCATAGCTCCCAGGCTATGCCCCTGGGAGGGGTCATGGGCGGGCTCAGCCAGCCCCCTGCCCGCTTCTGGCTGCTGTGCCCTCTCAACCCCCATCGCCCTGGTCAGATGCTGCCCAGTCTTGGACAGTGAACCCCAGAGCTGTGAGCTGAAATAAACCTCCCCCCCCGCCCCTTAGCCGCTCCTCTCGGGCACTTCAGCGGGAGAAACAGAACTTTGACTGACACACACACTCCCACGGGAAATCAGAACAATCACTTGGGAAAACAGGAAGGAATTCAGGGCTATCTACTCAGTGCTCCATGAAAAAGGGCACTTTTCTGAATTAAAATTACCATGCAAAGGCAAGCTACAACTCATTTCCCAGAATGCCAAATGCCCGATTTTACACAAAGTTCTTCAATAAAAGACTGTAAACCGTTCGTCTAAGAGTTTGAGCTTGTTTCCATCTGAGTATATGTTCAATGTCTTAGGTTTTCACATGTAGCTCGGGGCTGATCTCCCCTGGGCTTCTGTAAGGATTGGGCCTGACCAGGTGTCCTGAGGACTGAATGAAATACAAACTGTAAGCAAAGAATACCAGACATACACACAGTGGCGTCTCCGGGAAAGTAGCCCAGGAACAGAGGACAAGTCTATTTTATAAAAGCGCTCTTGAGATAAAAGACCGGAGCCTAAATACTAAGGACGCGGGAAAACCAGCAATCCTGACGTCTAGGCTCAGGCAACCTCTGGATTTCAGGAAGAAAGGAACAAGACTCCAATGAGCTTAGAAGCAGAATGAGCGGGCGCCCAGAGAGGGAGAGCGGGGCTGGTCGGGCCGACGTGGGACTGCCTGGCAGCGCTGTGTGCTGGGCCGGCTCTAAGAAGCGTGGAAGGGCAGGGATGCGCAGTGAGCTGGCTTGGAGGGACACGCGCGTGGCCCCGCCCACCTTTCTGGACTGTTCTTCCTGGCACCTGAAATAACTGGAGCATCAGAGGCTTAGGGGCTGGGGGTGACCATGAAATGCGTGCTTTGGACATTCATTTGTTGGCAGGATTAAAACAGAACGGCGGAAGTACGGGACCAGGACCCTAGGTGAGGGTGACAGTCTGCAACAACAGCTCTGATGCAACGAGACACATGACGCAGCTCTCAGTATACGAAGATCTGATGACCTTTCCACACAGTGCGAGAAGCTGAAGAAACCACACGAGCGTCATGGAAAAGAACAGAGTCGCAGTGTGTGTTTTGTTACAGCAAGACAGTGTGCCAACAAGCGCCGCCATGGCGTTCGTCAAAGCAGAGCGGCGCAGCTGCCAGGGGGCTGGGCACCGCCCTGTGAGTCTCAGGGACATCATCCTGTGGCCCCGGGACCCGGCTTCCGGAGTTCCTCCCAGCGATGCGGGAGACCTTAGCTGCACACGCTCTTGACCCCGCAGCGCCTGGCGCCTGAGTATGCGTGGTTGCAGGGCGTAGCGCCAAGTCGGAGTGTGCAGCGCACACCTTCCACCCTGAACACTGGAAGGAAGGCCTGGCCCAGAGACCTTCAGAGGCAGGGAGGGAGGGAAGACGGAAGGTGGCAGGAACGAGAGGAAGAGTCCCGTGGTGCTCGGTCGCGAGGATTTTCTTGACATCATCTGAACCAATGGCAAAATAAGTCTTAAAAAATACTACAATATTTTGAGACAGAATTAACTTGAAGATTAGTCCCTAAAATCAACACTGAAATGAAGTAGTTGAAGCTAATCTGTCTTGGTGGAACAATTTAGAAAGAAATTATTTCAGGGAATTTTAAATTATGGAAACTGGATTGTAGATTAGTGAGCTGCCTTAGAAGAAGGTCCTGGACTGTGTGTGTTTGTCACATTGTTGGCATCGCATTGTTCTTCCGAGACCTGTGTGTGACTCTGTGCTGGCTCTTGATGATCGTCTTGGGGCTGGCGCTGTGGCGCAGCAGCCTGGGCCTCCACCTGCAGGGCCAGCATGTCACACAGGTGCCGGTTTGAGTCCAGGCTGCTCCACTTCTCTGCTCCAGTTCTCTGCCATGACCAGGGAAAGCAGTAGAAGGTGGCCCAGGTGCTTGGGCCCCTGCACCTGCATGGGAGACCTAGAAGAAGCCCCTGGCTTCTAGCTTTGGATCAGCACAGCTCCAGCTGTCGTGGCTACGTGGGGAGTGAACCAGCAAATGTAAGACCTCTCTCTCTCTGTCTCTCCCTCTCTCTGTGTGCAAATTTGCCTCTCAAATAAATAAAATCTTTTAAAAAAACATGTACTAGTCTTTTCAGGATAGATACTTCTGCTTCTGACATTTGCTATAATAACTATTTGGCTATGGTGTGCTCATTTATATATGGGAAATGTAGAAATAATTACATTCTAACTGAAAAATGTTGTGGGGAAGTATTTTCCAAAGACATTCTTTTTTCGGAAGTCTTCTGTTTTGTTAGCATGGTTTAAAAATATACCTCCTCTTAGAAATGATAATTCAAATAGCACTTATGGATACATTTTAAAAATGAAAACAAAAATAAGGCTATTTCTTTATGGAATCATTGCCAGCGTGCAGTTTTAAATTTAAAAACCTCACAATTTTGAGTCACAAGCGTCGTGCCGTGAAGGAGGCTGCTTTTCCTCAAGCGGAAGAAGTATTTTACGAAGAGAGACCGTTCTGTTGAGAGACCATGCAGGATCCCTTTTGATGAACAGCCACACGGAGGTGCAGGCTGGGAGTCACGGTGACAGCGCCCGCCCTCCCTGGGTAGCATTTTCAAGGTCGCGCTTGCGCATTGGAGTCATGGTAGTCCCACAACGCAGGCTCTGCACGGCTGCCCTGCACGTCAACCCTGAGTGTCCTGCCTCTGCGCGGTACGGGCCTGGAGAATGCCCTACCCAGTGTGGATGGAGGCCAGTGTGACGCAGGGAGGGACAGGGGCCGGCTACAGCGGAGCCTCCTGGATTGTAGTCTGGGTCTTCCCCATCATCAGATGTGTGTCCACGGACAGGTTATTCAGGCCTTCCTGCCTCGGTTCCTCATCCATGAAATGGGGACGGGGAATGTTACCCACGTCGTGGGATTATTGAGCTGGTCCCCGACAGTGCTTAAAATCGGGCCTGGAGCAGGTAAGCTGTGTTCGCCTTGACGAGGGCAGCGGTAACCAGGATTTTGGCGATGACGATGGTGTGATTGTGGTCCCCGGGAAGGCAGTGTTGGTGATGGCACTGGTGAGGACGATGATGGTGAAGAGGAGGAGGAGGGGTGATGATGGTGACCGTCCACATGGCCAGATCTTGCGTATTTCTGAACAGGGCCTGCTCAGACTTCTGCTGGGCGTTCAGAGTCCCTCATGCTAAGCAACCATGATATTTAATTATTTATTTTTAGTTACAAAGTATTTTTGTACATGTTAATTTTGTCTAACTGAAGTTCAAGAGTGTTTTTAAAAGTAAAATAAGAATAAAATATTAGAAGATAGATACCCTCTGTTTTCCTCAAGTAAAGATGAAATAATCTCATTTTAACTACAATGCAAGATTGTTCCCATAATTTAGGAAAAGGTACATTTTTCCACACTGAAGCAGATAGAATCAGAGGTGATGCCCCTCCACCTTTTAAATAGTTGTATTTATTTGATAGGTGGAGTTAAAGACAGAGAGAGGGAAAGACAGAGAGAGAGGTCTTCCATCTGTTGGTTCATTCCCCAAATGGCTGCAACGGCAGGAGCTGTGCCGATCTGAAGCCAGGAGCCAGGAGCTTCCTCCTGGTCTCCCATGTGGGTGCAGGGCCCAAGCACTTGGGCCATCCTCCACTGCCTTCCCGGGCCACAGCAGAGAGCTGGACTGGAAGAGGAGCAGCCGGGCCTAGAACCGGCGCCCACATGGGATGCTGGCACCGCAGGCAGAGGATTGACCCACTGTGCCACAGCGCCAGCCCGGGTGGTGGGCTTTTGATCAATGCTGACCCGGTACCAGAATTTGCATTTGCTTATTATAAAAATAATCTGTGATGTCTGCTGCATGTCAGGAGGCGTCGAGGGTGCTCAGGGCACAGCCGTGAACAATCCTCGCCCTCGCTGGCTTGAATTCTAGCAGAGGAAAGCAGCCGACAGACACACACACAAACTCACAGCCGTGACGTCACTCGGCGACAGCCGTGCGCGCTGGTGCAGCAGGAGCAGCGCCCTGGGCCCGGGGCCCTGGTGCTTCCTACACAGCGCAGGAGGCCACGGAGAGCACAGAGGCCACCTCCTCACCTCTGCGCTCAGGTCATCCAAAATGCAGAGCTGCAGAGCCTCCGCTTAATGCTGTGCTCGTAAAATGTGAACCGGAAAGCGGAGAATCAGCCACGTGAGGATGCACACACACCTTTCCACTGTAGCCTTCGCCGTGACGTCAGAGAACGGTGACCGAGCAGACAGCACAGCTCTGGTTCCGGGACTCCCTCAACGCTCATTTCCAGACAGACCCGGCAGACTGGGGGCTTCAGGCATAGAGGCTTCCAACCTTCCAGGTGTGCCCAGCTGCTGTGGGCTGGGCTGGGCCTGATGAACATTCCAGGCGCTTGCCTTTTACTTAGAGAATTCTAAGTGCAGGCACAGACACGGCATGCGGCATGTGAGGTTTATTTTCAAGGTGAGAACGCGCAGGCACCTGTGGGCCTCATTTAGGGAGACTGGGCCGGGAGAGGGAAGAGGGGGTGTCATCCCTTGCTGTACTTGACCTGGGTGCACAGGTGGAGACAGAGAAGGAGAGAGCCCCCTCCCTTCACCAAGCCTCTCCTGAGCTTTGAAAGGGGGAGAGGGGAGCGGTACACATTGCCCCCAGGTCCCAGGTGCATCCTGGGAAAAGGCCATCTGATTGGCAGGTGGACTGGTGGGATTGCACGGGGGTCGGGAGGTGTGGCCTCCAGCTCATGAGCTGTCTTTCTCCCTGGCTCTCCCCACATCACAGCCCCCCAAGGAGCTGCAAAAACACGCAGACGCGTTTGGTCTGTGGGTCCGGGCGGAGGCTGGCCCATGAGGGTGTCGTCAGAGCTGTCCCTGTGACGGCAGCAGATGACCAGAGCTGAGAAGTGATTCCCAGGAAGCCCGGCTCCCTGCACGTGCGCGTGGACGTGAGCTGCTAACATCCGTCTACAGTAGGCGGCACGGTGTGTTAAACACTACCTTCCTCTTGGTCCTGCCCCTCGTGGCTTCCCGCACAGTCAGAACAGTGGACGTTGGTCCTGGAGGTCCCAACACACTTGAAGCACAGGGGGCGCTTTGTGGCCCCACCTCTGCTCAAGGGGAGAGGCGTGCAGGGAGGAGAGAGTGGGCGCGGGCCTGGGGGTGACGGAGGACGCGGGGGACCTGAGGCGGGGTGAGGACCGAGTGATGGAGAGTCCACAGACGCGGGCAGGGCCCGGGACAGATCTGCGGGAGGAGAGTAGGCAGAGAACTCCCTTCCTGCTCCCCGACGTGACACAGTGTGAAGGCAGAGTGCCTAGAGCCGCGCCCGCCATGAGCAGAACCCAGACTTTGGGGCGCGTGGTGGGGGCGGTGGCCCTGGAGATGGGCCTCCATCCCATATGGGCGCCGAGTTCTGGTCCCGGTTGTTCCTCTTCCAGGCCAGCTCTCTGCTATGACCCGGGAAGGCAGTGGAGGATGGCCCAAGTGCTTGGGCCCTGCACCCACATGGGAGACCAGGAGAAGCACCTGACTCCTGGCTTTGGATTGGTGCAGCACCGGCCATTTGGGGGGTAAACCAACGGAAGGAGGACCTTTCTCTCTGTCTCTCTCCATCACTGTCTATAACTCTACCTGTCAAATAAAATAAAAAAATCTAAACGAGGCATACATCTTGTAGGGAAGCACCCTCAGGACTGTGTGGAATTGGTTTCATTATTTCTTCCTTGGGCGAGTGCTGTCCCTTTGGCCAAGCTCCTCTGGACTAGCAGGGGCCTGCGCCAGCCCCCGAGGCTGGGTGGCTCCTGGGGCCGCAGGGGCAGACGCACGGGCTGCAGCTTGGAGTGCCCTGTTCCACGGCCACAGCTGAGCTCAGTGACACTCACTGGGGGAGGGGCTCCCGGCCTGTCTCCCTGCCTGGCACCCGATGCTTTGGGCAGGGGAGGGTGTGAGCACGTGGCCCCGGCCCCTCACCCCAGGGCTGGCTCTGTGTCAGCCGGGGTCCAGCCACCGGTTCTGTTTTCTGTTTATCTTTTCCCGTGAGTGGTCGGCTCAGGGGACCGTTCTTTGGAATGCACACACTCCGGGTGTACTCAGAATAATGGGATCAATTGATTTCTATTATGTGAATTATTTCATCATTTGTATCTCGGAGAGGATATTAAGATTAATGCCCTGAACAGAGAAGTGGATGGGTTCTGGGCTCCTGGTGCAGCACTCTGCTGAGAGCAGTTTCTCTCAGGAAAATTGCTTTGTTTTGACAGGCAGAGTTAGACAGTGAGAGAGAGAGCCAGAGAGAAAGGTCTTCCCTCTGTTGGTTCACCCCCAAACTGGCCGCCATGGCTGGCACTGCGCTGATCCAAAGCAACCAGGACAGCATCCGGCGCCCCGACTGGGACTAGAACCCGGGGTGCCAGCGCCGCAGGCGGAGGATTAGCCTATCGAGCCGCGGCGCCGGCCTACCGAAAACCGGAAAACCGCTTTTTAACACGGTCGAAAATACAGTATTGAATCTCATATAAAGCATTGTTTGTTTATGACCATTTTTTCTTAAAATATAGGCTCCTAATTATTTTTCTTTCCAAACACTCATTTCTGATATGATACACTTTCTGTTTTCACTCAGTTTATCCTCTTGAACCAACTGTTACAGGGCTGTTCTAAGTGGAAAAAAACCATTCAAATCAATGTTATATGGGAACAAATGGTCCATTCACAAACTGATCAGCAGGGGCCGGCGCTGTGGTGCAGTGGGGATGCCATTGTCTGCAGGGCTGCCATCACACCAGGCGCCAGTTTGAGTCCCGGCTGCTCCATTTCACATCCGGGTTCCTGCTAATGCGCCTGGGAGAGCGACACAAGATGGCCCAAGTGCGTGGGTCCCTGCCACCCGTGTGGGAGACCCAGAAGCAGCTTCTGGCTCCTGGTTTTGAACTGGGCCAGCCCAGCCATTGTGGCCATCCGGGGAGTATAACCGATGGATGGAAGCCCTCTCTCTCCCTCTGTGTGTGTGTGTGCATGTGTGTCCCTCTCTCTCTGTAACTCTACCTTTCAAATAAATAGATCTTTTCTTAATATTTTAATTTATATGTTTGAAAGGCAGAGTTTGAGAGAGACACAGAGAGAGGTCTTCCATGTGTTGGTTCACTCCCCAGATGCCAATGGCTGGGGTTGGGGGCGGGCCAGGCCAAAGCCGGGAGCCAGGAGCTTCTTCTGGATCTCCCATGAGGAGGCAGGGACGCTAGCACTTGGGTCATCTTCCACTGCTTTCCCAGGAGCTGCATCAGAAGCGGAGCAGCCGGGACTTGAACCACCACCTGTATGGGATGCCAACACTACAGTCAGCAGCTTAATGCACTGTGCTATAGCGCCAGCTCCGTAAAATAAATTTTAAAAAGGAAATCAATAAACCACCTTCAAATATGCTTTTGATTTAACCAAAGTGGCTTCTGTGATAAACAGTGACAGCCTAGGAAGCCAAGGAGGACCTGAGCCCTGTGAGCCGAGGCCTCCCCGGAGCCCAGCACAGGGAGGGCTGGTGACGAGCAGGCTGTGCACGCTGGCTCTGGCCCTGTGCCCGCGGAGGCACCTGCTGGGCTCCTGCTGCAAGCTGTGGCCCTGGGCTGCTCACCCGCCTCTCCTGGGGCCTGGCTCCTGGGCTGTGACACAGGGACAAGCTCGCTGGCTGCAGGCTCCGTGGCCACTGTCTCGTGTACTCCACTGCCCTCTTGGACCTGGGGCTGCCTCCTTGCTCCCTCGTGTTCCCACCCCACCCTGCGTCCTGGCTGCTTCCCTCACCGGCCAGCACACACGTGCTCTTGGTGCCGTCAGAGCCATGGAGCCCACGCACTGCCCTTCCGGTCTTCTTTCTGTCCAGCTGAGCTTCCGAGAGGGACTGTGGCCCCCACTGCCCTGCCATACCTGGGGCCTGGTCCTCAGCTCTGTGAATCCTGCGCGGCGTCTTCCAGAGGGGCCTCTCTCCCACCAGAGCCCACACACGCACTCGTGTCTCCTCTAGGTCACGTGTTTCTCCTGCCACCCCGTCTCTGTGTGAAAGACCCCTAAATCCCGATGCTGCCCAGGGCTCGTCCCTGGGCCCTTCCCCCTTCTGCCTGCTCCCCGTGGGTGACGCCACCACTGCCGTGGACTGCCGTGGACTGGCACCCAACGTGTCTCCAGTGCTGACGAGTCTGCCCTTAGCATTTGCACGGGCGACGTCGTGTGGGAAGCCGAGCCCCTGTGTTTCCGTGTCGCCGCCACCACCCCTGTTCTTCCCTCTCAGTCTGCATGGCTAAGCCTCATTTACATCGATTTCATATTATCACCTGCACCTGTAATTTTAATCAGGCCAAGTGTCTGCATTTTAGAAGCTATTATTTAATCAAGCTTTATTGAACTTAGTTTTCTCGATGGATGTTTAAAGTGTTGTCCCCAGTGTTTGTCTTCGGGCATAAACTTTTGAGTCGATTTCGCCAAAGATGCAGATTAATGCTGACCCACTGGACTGCCCCAAGGTGCTAAATCGACCTACATCTAGGAGACGCAGTGGGCTCGGGCGTGGCGTTGAGAACAGCAGATCCAGACATTAGGACGTTGCACTAACACACCGGACCTCATTTTAGGAGACAAACTCCGGAAAGACACGGAAAATTCTGTTAAAGGCTTGACAGCTTGGTCTAGTGTGAAGCCCTCGCTCGATGGCCCAGCCCTCTGCATCACATTTCCAGTTCTTGTTTTTGGTCTGTTTACTTCAAATCTCAGAAATGTTTTATCAACTCTCTCTTGAAACAGCTTTGTATCGGCCATCATTTCGTCCTAAACTCTTTGAGTTACTCACATATTCCCGTCCACTCAGATCTTTAACTTGGGTCACAGCATTCTTTGGGCTGGTGCTGTACCGAGGGGCGTGGCCACTCCCGGAGGCGTGGTCCACAGCTGGCCCACAAGGAGCAAGGCTGGCTCAGGCCGGGGCCGCAGCCACCCTCACTGCTTCCTTGTTTCCTGCTCCGGCCGGAGCACCTGCCATACCCCATGGACTGTTCCCGGTGCCCCTGACGGGGGAGCGCCGTGGGGGCAGGACTGCCTGTCTCCCCGCAGGTGGGGAGGTCTGAGCCACACGCCAGTCACCGCCGCCGTGCCTGGCAGTAAGGCGCCATCTTGGGGAAGACCTTCCTGTGCGTTTCCTATGAGCTGAAAGTGAATTTCCCTTTGTTCGCTGGCTTTGTCCCTGCTCAGCGCGGGAGCCACACAGCTAGGGATCCCTCACTGGCTGTCCGTGGGTGCTCGAAACACACATGCATTTCTCGTGTGCTCTTGGTTGGGACAGTGGTGGGCCAGGGGTCTGCAGCCAGCCGGTGCTTCATGGATGGGGGCAGTGATCCCACTGTGTCCGGTGGCGCAGAAGCAAAAGCTTCCACCTGCATAGAGGATTCCACCCAGGCAAGACGGCAGCTTCTGGATGGAGCTGTGGTCCAGCTGGGAGAGTGCGGCCTCCACAGTCGGGCGGAAGGCTGTGGCTTTGCAGATCTTACTCAGCGGCTCCCCTGTTCCGTGCACCTGCCCTGGTCAGGCTGGGCGGAGGGCGGTGACTGCACACACGGCACCTTGCATACGGGAAGCACTGGGGCATCCTTTGCAAGCACAGGGTGCCTGGGGCTCTCCTCCCTCCTGGGTGGGGAGTGAGCGAGTGATTTGTCAGACCCAGCGAGTAACGATACAGCACCCCCGTTACGCTGGGATTCCGAAAAGCAGCAGTGTGTTCCGGGTTACGTGTATCTGATGCTGTGTCTGGGACCTGCTCCCTACGAGGAGATCATGCCTTGTTTTGAGTGAAATCTGAACCTACCCGGGTGTTCCATGCCACGTATGGCAATCCTGGTGGGACACTCATGGCGACTGTTCCCCGTCCACATGCTTTTCTGCTGCTTTTCCTGGCACAGTCTAAGGTCTCCTCCTTCCCTTAGCAGCAGCGGGCTCCGTTCGGCAAGGGCAGGGCTGTGCCTGCCACAGGGAGGCACGGTGCTGGGCTGGCCGGGCTCCGCCCCTCTGGGCATCAGCAAGGTGCTGGGCCGGCCGGGCTCCGCCCCTCTGGGCATCAGCAAGGTGCTGGGCTGGCCGGGCTCCGCCCCTCTGGGCATCAGCAAGGTGCTGGGCTGGCCGGGCTCTGCCCCTCTGGGTATCAGCAAGGTGCTGGGCCGACCGGGCTCTGCCCCTCTGGGTATCAGCAAGGTGCTGGGCTGGCCGGGCTCTGCCCCTCTGGGTATCAGCAAGGTGCTGGGCCGACCGGGCTCCGCCCCTCTGGGCATCAGCAAGGTGCTGGGCCGACCGGGCTCCGCCCCTCTGGGCATCAGCAAGGTGCTGGGCCGACCGGGCTCTGCCCCTCTGGGCATCAGCAAGGTGCTGGGCTGGCCGGGCTCCGCCCCTCTGGGCATCAGCAAGGTGCTGGGCTGGCCGGGCTCTGCCCCTCTGGGTATCAACAAGGTGCTGGGCTGGCCGGGCTCCGCCCCCTTGATCATCAGCAAGGTGCTGGGCTGGCCGGGCTCCGCCCCTCTGGGCATCAGCAAGGTGCTGGGCTGGCCGGGCTCCGCCCCTCTGGGTATCAGCAAGGTGCTGGGCTGGCCGGGCTCCGCCCCTCTGGGCATCAGCAAGGTGCTGGGCTGGCCGGGCTCCGCCCCTCTGGGTATCAGCAAGGTGCTGGGCTGGCCGGGCTCCGCCCCTCTGGGCATCAGCAAGGTGCTGGGCTGGCCGGGCTCCGCCCCTCTGGCCATCAGCAAGGTGCTGGGCCGGCCGGGCTCCGCCCCTCTGGCCATCAACAAGGTGCTGGGCCGGCCGGGCTCCGCCCCTCTGGGCATCAGCAAGGTGCTGGGCTGGCCGGGCTCCGCCCCTCTGGCCATCAGCAAGGTGCTGGGCCGGCCGGGCTCCGCCCCTCTGGGCATCAGCAAGGTGCTGGGCTGGCCGGGCTCCGCCCCTCTGGGTATCAGCAAGGTGCTGGGCCGGCCGGGCTCCGCCCCTCTGGGCATCAGCAAGGTGCTGGGCTGGCCGGGCTCCGCCCCTCTGGGCATCTGATTAATCCTTGGTCCTCATTTGCAAACTACCCCAGGGTGCCCCTGCTACACTCTGGCTGCTGCTAGGATTCAGGGTGCTCAGTGCGGGTGGTCATTTTAGTGCAGACCAGGCAGGCACTTTCCAGGACGACCCGGAGACGGGTGGCGAGACCCAGAGACCCCAACACCACGGAGAGGCTGTGCTGTGTCGTCAGCAGCCCACGAGAGCGGAGAGAAGGGGCCGCGTGTGTCGGTGGTGATGCCGCCTACTGTTCATGGGAACAGCTCTGATTGGAGCTCAGTGAGCAGACACGTGAGCTGGGTTTCCGTCGGATCTCATGTTTCCTTGTTAATTTTATTCTGATTTAGGAGACCGAAATGACACGCAAACACTCAGCCCATGCGGACACTTTGCAGTCCCCGCCTTGCTTTTTTGCCTTTGTCTTGTGGAAAATGAGGGTGCTGGGGGCCACCCCTGTGGTTCCAAGACCACCACACGGAAATGTCCGCCTCTCGCCCTGGTGCTTTCCCTTAACCCGTTTTCTTCAGCAGGTTTACAGCGTTGCCCTCGGCCTCGGCTCCGAAAATGAAGTGATGCTTGCGCCGGGAAGCCGCGCCAGCCGCCGCAGAAGCCGTGTGCTGCTTCCCACCCGTCCCGGGGAGGGGAGCCCGCGCTGGTGCCAGACCTCAAAGTCGCTCTGTTTTCATCATTAGAGCAGTGCGTGTGGAGTTGTGCGTTCACACAACACGTGTAGGTTGTGGGTGTGGGGGAGTGGGGACACTCGCCGTGTCACGCCGCTGGAGCCCCTGGAGCAGGTGCCAGGCGGCTTTCGTGTGTCAGTGTCTTTCTGTAACACTAAGGGGCACACGCAAATTGCTAAGATGAGATGTGATGTAGGGGATCCCGATCCTGAGGCCGTCCCGTGGGGCTGGGGTCTGTGGGCCCCTCAGACGCAGGTGGGACGTCCGTCGCGAGCAGGCTGTCAGCTGTCTGGACAGCTGTCTCCAGACCGGCCGCATCTCCCCGCTGATAGCGTCTTGTGCTGCACGTGTGACCTTGCGGCTTTAAATCGCACCTCCAGGTGGGTGCACTCTTCCCCCAGAGCTGGCAGAGGAGGGGGCTGAGCTCCTGGGGGGGTCAGGCTGTCTCCAAGAACCCCGCTATCTCCATGAGCCCCAGGCCAATCAACATATGCATGTGAACCCCCTGTCCAATGGGCACCCCCAATAGAATGACCCAGTGAGCAGACACCCCCGGTGCTTCCTCCGCCTGCTCTCCTCTAGGGCCAGATGCTTTTCCTGCCGCTTGCCAATCAAAAGTTTCTGCTTCTTTGCAAATTATTTCCTGGCCTTGAATTTCTTTTCTTTTCTTTTTTTCTTTTTTTTTTTTTTGACAGGCAGAGTGGATAGTGAGAGAGAGAGACAGAGAGAAAGGTCTTCCTTTTTGCCATTGGTTCACCCTCCAATGGCTGCTGCGGCTGGCGCATCGCGCTGATCCAAAGCCAGGAGCCAGGTGCTTCTCCTGGTCTCCCCTGGGGTGCAGGGCCCAAGCACTTGGGCCATCCTCCACTGCACTCCCGGGCCACAGCAGAGAGCTGGCCTGGAAGAGGAGCAACCGGGACAGAATCCAGCACCCCAACCGGGACTAGAACCCGGGGTGCCGGGGCCGCAGGCGGAGGATGAGCCTAGTGAGCCACGGCGCCGGCCTGAAATTTGTTTTTAACCTCAAAGCCATTGCCCGAAGTGCTTTCGTAGCTGTCAGTGGACGAGCACCGGAAGGTGAGAAGTTGGAGTCGCGGACACACGTTCCCAGCCGAGGACCCACGGGGGCGGCCCAGCTCCCGCTCTCAGCCCTGACTGCACACAGTGTTTCCACAGCCGATCAGCTTTGCCTTGGGAATTCCGCTTTTCGGAGTGGTCCCTGAGCCAGCGCAGAGCCGAGACGCCGCCCGACTGAGTCCCTGCAGACCGCGGCGCAGCACCCGGGGAAAGCGCGTGTGCCGGACGCGAACTCTGCTCAGGCCTGAGCTGCAGGGCTGTGGGCCAGAGCCCAGGGCCGCCGAGTCCCCGGCTTCGACAAGCGGAGCCACGGAGCCCTGTGACGGCAGAGCCGTGGGCAAAGGCTGGGCACTCTGCCGGCCAAGACGCTGAGTGCCTGGCTTAGCTCAGAGTAATCCAGGGAGCAGATCTGCATTCTTAAGCGCAGCTTCGAAAGAAGAATTTCCTCTGCGCTTTCCTTGCCCTACGGGCCGGTCACATTGATGCGTAAAAGCGGCCCCTGGACTCCTCTCAGGGAGAGGAAGTGAAAGCCTGACTCAGCACAGGCCGACAAGGGAGATACAAGCATCTTGTCTTTGGGTTCCAGCTCTAGACTGCTCAACGCGAGCGTCTGACGGGCCGCACCCAGTGACGCTGCTGTGAAACGGGCCAGCAAGCTTCCTCTTGCTTGCATTGCCTGGCGTGAGGCCGAATCCAGCAGGAGACGCTGTCTTAGCCTCCTGCCTGTACATCTGGAAACAGCTGACTGCGCAGTTCAGCCTGGAAAGTGAGTGATCTCAATCCTCCTGTCCCTCCTGATGGCCACACCGGCTCAGTTAGCTGAAGACCTTGCCGACAGAGCCACGGCACGTGCAAGTGTGGACACAGACGACATAGCAGCTGAGAGTGGGGGCGGTGCACAGCCCCCAGCATTCCTGCCCTTGCCCACACAGTGGCCACTGTCCCCACCACCAGGAGGCGAGCGCCAGTAATGAGGGACCTGGGTCACTAACTGTAACAGGTGCTCCCTACGTGGCTGTGCTGGGGAAAGCTCAAGTGTAGGTTCTGGAGAAGAATAATTCCGGTTGCTGAGACGGGCATCTTGTTGGCACAGTCACACATTACAACGAACCCAGCGGCGGCCATGGCACGGATTCCTTGTCCCGGGATTCAGGGCGCTGGAATTCTGGGCTCTGGGGAGGGTCCCCTCACTCCCATGGTTCTAGGGCTGAATTCCTTGTTCGGGGAGGGCCGTGGCCGTGGCCGGCACTGCCTGCAGCTTCTCAAGCAGAGAGTTTATTTGCCGTGTCTCCTTTGCTCTCCCAGCTGTTGGATTTGGCTTTGGCCTTTGATATGGGGACTTTGTTCTCAAGGGCGTGACGATATCTGATGTCCCAGAGAGGAGGGGTGCACACAGTGGTGAAGGCCCCCGCTTCTCTGGCCTCTCTCCATTCCAGTCAGTCACCCAAAGGCTTGGACGTGTTGGCCTGGACTTTCTGCTGTGGGGTCGGCCTGGTGGGCGGGGTGTGGGTGGCAGGCAGGTGTCTGGGGTCCCACCCTCACCTGCCCAGGAGTTTTATCTTGCCTGTGCTCCTGGCTGCTGCTACTGTTTTTAGTGTCGCTTTGCCTTCTTCGGCGTGCAAGGCTGGGGGATTCTGCCCGACTTCCTGTAGCAGCCACCCCTTCTGTCTCCTGAGGGCAGGGGCAGGAGAGGCTCTGAGTGGCCCCCACTCAGTCCCTGGCTGGACGGCTGCTGTCTCGCAGCCTCTACCTGCTTCGGGCTCTAACTCACCAGTTCTCCCAGCAACTTTCTTGCTTCCTGCAGGTGCTTGGTCCAAAGCCTCCTTGTGCCGCGGCAGATGGACTGGCTTTCTGCTCCTAATTCTTTTGTATTTGGAGGTGAAGGAAAGGATCCTGGAGCTTGGACTGCATCATCAGGACAGCGGCAGCTTCTGCAGACGGAGCCTGGGGCGCTGAGAGATGAGTGCCTTGGGCCGGGCCTCTGTCTCTCAGTCGGGAGGATGCTCACCTGGCTGGGATTCTCAGTGCGACTCCGACCTGTCAGCTTGGTGCATTTCGCTGCTGGCTGCAGGGGGAGGCGACTCAGAGCCCAGAGCATCAGGCCACGTCCGCGGTCTGGCAGGAGGACGTCTCGGCTCCTGAAGGGCAGGGCCGTCCCATGCCACCTGGGAAATCCACGGGTGAACAAAGCACTCCTGCCGCAGGAGGAGTCACGTGGGCCTCCTGATTCTGCACACGGGGCGGGGGAAGACGCCGATGCTCCCTGAGAGGTTCCGTGGGCCTGAGTGGCAGAGTCCCTGTGGAAATCACTCGAGGATGCCAGTGCTTGGACTCCTCCTTTGCTGTCTCCTTCCCTTCCTTTGCTTTTTCAGATTTATTTTATTCAAAAGCAGAGCGACACCCAGAGGGATGAGACAGAGAGATCTTCCATCTCGCTGGTTCAGTCCCCAAGTGGCCACAACAGCCAGGACTGGGGCCAGGCTGAAGACAGGTGCCAGGGGCTCCACCCTGCTCTCCCAGTGAGTGGCAGGGACCCAAGCACTTCTGCATGTGACACCCTGACCCTGGCGTCCAGGAGCCCTGTTACTGTCCACGGTGTCCCCGTGTTTGCCAGGATGGTTGTTATGGTTGTTTTAAGGACAGAATCAAATCCCCAGCTCTGTAGGAAGTCTTCCACGCCCTGAGCATCCGTGGTGTTTCTCACTCCCATTACGACGCTGACCCCCAAGACGGTGGACAGGCGGAGAGGTCTGCTCGGCTGGACGTGGAACTCTGTGGGGTGGCCACCACCTGTCATCCATGGTGCCTGCACCGGGCCAGGGCTTGGCATCCGTGTGGTCTGCACTGTGACAATCTTGACCTTGACCCCTGGGTCTGAAGGGGCAGGGAAGTCGAAGATGCCCAGCACCAGCAACGGCACAGGGACTGACCGTGCTGGGAGCAGAAAGTGTGAATGAGCTGTTGTTGGCAGGAGAGAAGTTACCTGTGGTGGGGATCTGTCTCCTGGGGCAAATTGAGAGTGTTTTAAAAAAGATTTACTTATGTATTACAAAAGGTGGAGTGACAGAGATGGGGGGAGACAGGCAAAGTGACAAGCAAGAGAGGAAGAGACAGAGAGAGAAATCTTCCATCCGCTAGTCTACTCCCCAGATGCCCCCAACAGCCAAGGCCAGGCCAGGCGGAAGCCAAGCACCAGAAACTCCCTCCAAGTCTCCCACGCAGGTGGCAGGACCCAAGCACTTGGGCCATCGTCCGCTGCCTCCCGGGCACATTAACAGGGAGCTGGACCGGAAGCATGGAGCAGGCAGCACTTGAACCTGGCACTCCGATCTGCATATCCTGAGCGGCGGTTGAGCCCACTGCACCGCGATGCCCTCCTCCAGCCGACAGCTCCCTACACACTGGAGCCCCCGGACGTGGCTGTACACTTCCCCCTCTTCATCTCGTCTGACTTCCCGGGAGCACTGAGCTGCTGGCTTCATTCTTGCAGATGAAGACTTCACGGGCTGCCCACCCACCAGGCTGCTCCGAGGCCGACCCGGGGGCACAGCTGAGTTTTCAGAATTTGGGGCTGTATTGCGCTACGGTGACGGCTTCAACCCGGAAGGATGGCTTTGCTGCTTCCCACCTGGGATGAGTGAGTCTGGACAATCAGCATCACCGGGGACCCTTCGTGGGCATTTACTAAACAGTGCCGCGCACTGGGACCTATCAGAGCTGCCGCTTCCGCTCCACAGGGCCCCCGTTAGCCAAATTTTATGAAAATACGCAATCACACGCTTCAGGAACACATGAGGAAATGTTGCCAAAGAGCTGTCATGTGGAATTCTGGGGCCTTGAGGTGAGCCCCGCTGCCGCGCGACGCTCACTGCCCCAGAGCTGATGCTCCACGTGTCGCCAGGGCGAGTCCGCCACTGCTGAAGCAGCCCTCGCGGGGGGCGGGGGTGCAGAGGAAAGCGATGGCGCGTCCGCAGCTCAAGTGCAGGGCTGAGGGGGTCTTTTCGTCCTGGGAGCGTGGTGACTTACCTGGTAAGTCATGATCACTGAGACTTCCAACACTCTCCCCTACGGAACAAAGGGAAAGACTTAGACCAATCAAGGTACAAGGGCTGTAGGTTTCTCCTATGAGTGTTAAGATTGTTTCTGAGAAGCACTGGGCTCTTTTCAGTGAGAACAATTCGGGCCAGAGACGGGACAGGCGTCCTGGTCACACCGGCGCAGGACAGGTGAGCTGGAGCGGCTTGCTCCCCTCGGTCCTGTCCTGAGCTGCCGCTCTGCTCCTGTGCCGGCCGTGTCTTGGGGGAGAGAGGCTGCTGCATTGCTGATATCAAAGGCGCCCCCCCCCTCCCCGATGTGGTGTGCGTGTCTGTGCCCCTGGCCCGGGGTGTTGGGTGAAGCCGCAGGACGACTGTGGACGTGGAGCTCCGTTTGCACACAGCAGCCTGCGTGGGAGGCTGTGCTGGGGCAGGCGCAGGCGCAGGCGCAGTGCGAAGCGCAGGCTCCCACAGAAAGCCCTGTTGTGCAGGACCCTGGCGACGCCCTCCAGGCCCACATCGGCCACTCGTCAGAGATGAGCGGAAGAGGAACAGACGAGGGGAACGGAAGCTTCCAGGCCAGAGCGAAGGGCGTCCAGGTGAGCGGAGCTGGGAAGCCTGTGGGGTGTTGCTGGTGCCGTGGCGGCCCTTCCACGCAACTGTCGGAGGAGTGGGTGGACTTTGCCCTCCCTCACGGCTGTCGGGGGAGCGGGGTGGACTTTTAGGGTGGCAGCAGGTGGGGGCCCTGAGCGCTGATGTGCACAGCATAGGCTGTGTTTGATCTGGGATTGCATGAAAATGCAGTCCGTGATTTCCAGACGAGGGGTCTGCCTTCCAGACCTCAGCTCAGAGAGCCACAGGGGAGGTCAGGGGCCAGCGCAGAACTCGGCCGGTTCTACCCGTGGCCTCAGCGGAAAAGCCAGAGCTGATGCGGATTTGCCCGAGATGGCAAAGCGTCGTTTAAATCAGGGCCAGGCTGTCTCCGACAGCAGCAGATTTACGCCTCCAGCCGGACGTCAGTCTGTGCTTGCCGATCCTGTGCCCCTAATCTGGCGTCTCCCCGGCTGGTGCTTGGCATTCTCAGTGCCGGGAACACCGCTAGACCCGCCGAGAGCAGAAACAGAGCAGCGGAAGCAGAGCGACAGCCGCCAAGGAGAGAGGCTGGAGACTGAGCGAGCGAGACGGCAGCCGCGTGGGACGGTGCAGGACCCGGGATGGATGTTTCCAGAGCAGGGGTGACCCGAGACAGAAGGAAGTCCAGGCCTCTGGACTGGAGCCCAGTTGGAGGGGTTGGGCGGCAGAGCTGGGCTTTGGGGTGGGCGAGCATCGTCGGGTGAATGGAGCTAGGACAGGGAGCCCAGTGAGAACCCCTCGGCAGGGTGACGACGAGGCGCAGCTGGGACCCCCCTTCGTGGAGACGCCTCTGCGGCTGTGCACACGACCACTGCCACCTTGACTGGGAGCTGGAAGCTGCTGGCCTTGCAAACACCCCCTGGGGATCCGCCGGTGGGGCGAGGCTTCCTTAGCCTGAACTCAGGAGCCCCGTGTGCCTGTCCCCGGCTGTGCACGTGCCTGGCAGCTAAGGGATTTGCCATGGGCAGCGTTTGGCGAGTGGTTAGGAACATCATGGCCCACAGCAGAGTGCGTGGTTCCGTTTCTACCCCAGCTGATGCACCCCCTGGGAGGCAGTGGTGATGGCTCAACCAGTTGGGGTTTTGCCACCCACATGGAAGACCCGGATAGCGTTCCCAACCCCTGGTTTCAGCCCTGGACCAACCCTAGCCACTGCAGGCATTTGAGGAGTAAGCCAGTGGACGGAGCTCTCGCGCGCGCTCTCTCTCTCTCGCTCTCTCTCTTTCTCTGCCTCTCACATAAATAAAATGAACAATGAAAAATTTACAGCTGATGCTCCTCTCCTTGTCATTTAAAAAGCTTTCTTTCCAGGTAAGAAGGTGTAGAATGTGTTGGTTTTTTTTTTTTTTCTTTGCTTTGCCATATCTTGCTAGATAGCGGAGTGCATTTTTTCTTTTTATTCTCAAAAACTCTATAAAGTAAATAGACTTAGCATCCCATTTTACACATCAGAAATGAAGGATCTTAAAGGAAAATCATTTGCGTGTCCCAGATTTCGGGCTTGCAGCCAGCTCAGCCTCTCTGAGCTCATGTCTTTCCGGCACGTGGAGATGCCCCATTTTCGCTCTCTGTTCCTGGTTAGCTCTATAATGCCTTTTCCTTTATACCCTCAATTGACCAAGGGCAAAGACAAGGAGAAAAAAATCCAAGCATTGCAGGGAGCGGCTATGACGTCCTGTGGCTATTGTTCTTAATCAGCATTGTCTGCTCTCTGCGCCTAAGCAAGTGGTCCAACCTTTGCCCCACTCCAGCTCTTGGCTGCTTAATGATTCATACTGGATGGTTACTGGTTACAGACCTCTTAATTAGCCTGTGTTTATGGAAGCCCTAACAGAAGAAATGGAGGAGACTGAATGCTATCGGTCAGAGCACAAGCGGGGCTTTGTCCCGGCGATGTTTAATTCCCAGCCCGCACATCCTGGTCCTCGTCCAGCGCATTTCACTGTCCTCCCCACAGTCCACCCCGGGCTTTCTGTGCCCCGTGTTTAATATTTTTTTTAAAGATTTATTTATTTGAAAGTCAAAGTTACACACAGAGAGAAGGAGAGGCAGAGAGAGAGAGAGGTCTTCCATCTGATGGTTCACTCTCCAGTTGGCTGCAATGGCCAGAGCTGCGCCGATCCGAAGCCAGAAGCCAGGAGGCTGCCGGGACTTTGGGGGAGTGAACCAGTGGATGGACGGTCTTTGTCTGTTCTCCTCTCTCTCTCTGTCACTCTGCCTTTCAATAAATAAATAAAGTAAAACTTAAAAATAATGATTTGCAGAAAGAAATAATCCCACATAGATGATATATATAATGCATTAAAGACATTTACCTAATGAACAAGTAGTGTTTGAAATTCTAAGAAACCATTTACAATGCTGACTACAGTGTGCAGGATCCCCTGTGGCAAAACACAAAACCCTGACCAAAGAGAGAAAGTCTGGACAAACGGCGGTACTCCGTGCTCGTGAATTCGAGACTCTAGCGCTAAAACGTCCGTCAGTCCTTCCACGTCTGATCTGATTCAACACAGTTCACACGGAGATCTCAGGGATGTGTTTTTGTAGACACTGATAAACTGATTCTAAAATTTACACGCAAAGGGAAACAACGTGATTATTCCAAAATAATACTGAAGCAAAGCAAAGTTGGAAAACACAGCCCGATGCCCAGCCTGCGGTGAGCCCTCCGCCTCTGCCCGCCCGCGTGGTCACAGCCACCCGGGAGGCGCATGGTGCGGCCCGGCTTCCCCATGCCTCGGCCGCCCGGAGACCCTCTTCCCTGGAAGTTCTGCCAGCAGCCGCCGTACCCCCGCTGGGCGTGGCCAGGCGGAGCCCGGGAGCCAGGAGCTCCCTCTGGCTCTCTCACTAGGGTGCAGGGGCCAGGTGCTTGACCATCAGCTGCTCCCTCCCAGGCATGCTAGCCAGGAGCTGGATCAGAAGCCGAGGTGGGATTTGCTCCTAGTGTCTGGCTGGGGTGCGGCTGTCCGCTCTGCACAGATCAGTCCTTCTCTCCTGACTGTGCTGCCCACAGCCTCTGCTGGGGAGCTGACCCAGCTGTGGGCCCTGCCTGTGAACATGGGTGTGGCTCGAGGAGCTGGGGGTGTTCAGAACCTGCCTGCATGACAGTTGGGTGTCCTGGTGGCCTCTCGCTGCTCTGTCTTCCAGGATGGCCGTCCACAGTCAAATACAACGTCTCCGAGCTTTTGTGGTGCCTGACCGAGTGACTTTCCTGGGATCCTGATGTCAGTGAGGCTCCAGAGACCACACTCAGGCTTACCCAACTCTTCAGGCTCAGCTCAAGTCCTGACACTAAATATGCGTGAGTCTTACCAATGCTACCCCAGCCCTCCATGTTCTCTAATTATTTTTGTTGTACCAATCTCTTAGCACATGTTCTATCATTTTCCTCTTTAAAATTTTCTTATTTATTTGAAAGAGATGGAGGAGAGAGGAAATTAGACAGAGAGAGATAGAGAAAAATAAGAGAGAGGGAGGAGAGACAGAGAGAGAGAGAGAGAGAGAGAGAGAGAGAGAGAGAAACTCTCCCACCCACTGGTTTCCTTCTGAATTGCCCACAACAGGGGGTGCTGGGTGGGGTGAAATCGGGAGCCGGGCACTCCACACAGGTCTCCCCCTGGGAGCAGGAATCCAGCTCCCTGAGCTGTCACCTGCTGCCTCCCAGGGGCTGTGTCAGCAGGGAGCCCATCTGGGCACTGACCCGGCACTCTGACTTGGGGTGCAGACATCTTTCTTTCTTTCTTTTTAAAAAAGATTTATTTATTTTGAAAGCCATAGTTCCACAGAGAGAGAGAGAGAAATCTTCCATCCTTCAGTTCACTCTCCAGATGGCCATAACAGCCAGGGCTGGGCCAGGCCAAAGTCAGGAGCCCGGAGCTTCATCCTGGTCTCCCATCTGGGTGCTGGGGCCAATCTTCTGTTGCTTTCCCAGGCCATTAGCAGGGAGCTGGATCAGAAGTGGAGCAGCCGGGTCTAGAACCAGGGCTTGAGCCACGTGGGATGCCAGTACTGCAGGGAGTGGCTTTTCCAGCTGCCCCATTGTGCCAGCCCCCGGGTCGGGTTCTGTGTTTGGATGTTGGTTCTCTCTTAATGCTTAGATTCTCTCTTCACATTGCTGTTGTGAGCGCCTGAGGACAAGTAGCGCTCTCTTTGTAGTGCTGTGATACTGTTTCCATTCTACAATTCATAGGGTCTCGTGAAATGATTTTGAATTTGCGGGTGGTGGACGTCTTCCTTAGCTCTGTATCTCTGAACACGGGAATAATAAAGAATCTGGACGTCTTCCTTAGCTCTGTATCTCTGAACACGGGAATAATAAAGAATCTCTGCTGCTTTAGAATGTGGAGTGGGGATTCTGGTCTCCGTTCTCAGTCTGTAACCATATGAAATCAATTCTCTGGAGTTCTGTTGCGTTGTGCACTTGCTATTGTGATCTGTTGTTTTGTGCAACCGCACTGGGAGTTCTTTTCTTGCCTAACAGCAAAAATTCCAATGCCTCAAAAAAATATGAATAAAACCAGTTAGGACAAATCAGGCAGAGTGGAAAGATTTGTGGACTGCAAAGAACACGAATGCTTTAATGATTCATTTGCAAATTAGAGTACTTCAGCCAGACAGCAGCTCCAGCTGCATCTGACCAGATGTTCTTTCCAAAAGTTCCCAGGCACGTCCTGCCACGCAAACGCGTGCACTTTGGTATTGCAAATGGAAAATGCCTTGGGTCACCGCGTCTCCTCGTCCACTCTGCCGGGATGTGCACTGCCGCTGAGAAGGAAAACGCAAGGTGGCTAAAAGCCAGAAAGACCGAGTTCACGTGGCCTCTGCCTCGAAGCCGCGGGTTTGCTTAGTCTGTCAGCTGCGCGCAGGTCCAGGACGCCTCAGCTGCACCTCGGAAGCCAGAAAGCGTGGAGAAGGCAGGTGCTCCTGGAGCTGCTGTGTCCCCTGTGCCTGAGCCGTGTCCTGGGCAGAGGGCCAGACCCGAGGCCTGCCCAGGCACCCCGCGGTTGAACTAGGAATCACACCGCAGGGGCTGCTATTACCACGGCTCAAATGACTCAAACATCCTAGACTGATAAGGAATAGAAAATAAAACATTCCTGTTCTCGGCCCCAATCCCGTTTTTCTTAGACACCTGACCTGCCACCAACTGCCCCAAATTATGACATTTCATTGCCTTATTTATCTACGTACCATAATTTTCATATAAAAATTGGAACTTCATTTCCTAAATCCTTTCTAACTAATTAAGAAAACAAATGTAAACGAGACCGTCTGCCTTTTTAAAAATTATTCTGTTGTTTGAATGATTTCCTTTGGAATAATTATTCAAATGTGGCTCCAAGGTAATTTTTCCCTGATGCATTTTTTAAAAAAATATTAATCTCTTTACTTGACTGTCACAGAGTTAGAGGGGGTGTGGGGAGACAGCTGGCCACGTCTGCTCGTCTTGATGGAGCCAGTCTGCTGGGGCATAGGGCTGCCAGGACACCACATCCTGCCGCCTCCACATCGCTCATCTGTTGACGGCACAAACTCACTCATTAATCATAAAGGGTTAATGTTCCTTTAGCATTTTTGCGTCTTCCATAAAGTTTACCAAAAACATTTATTGAGAGAGAGAGCGAGGCGACAAGTGGGCAGGCAGAGCTTCCATCTGCTGGCTCACTTTCCCCATGTCCTCGTGGCCAGGGTGCACCAAGATCAACGCGGGAGCTGGGACTTCAGTCTGCGTCTCCCCATAGGGGGCGGGAGCCCAGGTGCCGGAGTCCTCACGGCTGCCTCCCAGGGTGTGCACCGGCTGGAAGCTGCAGCCAGAGCCGGAGCCAGGAGCTCCGCCCAGCTCTGTGATGAGGGTGCGGGCGTCTTAGCCCCCCGCCCCGAGCTTGCTTGCGCTTACATGTTGGTTCTCAGGTTATTACTTCTCGGGCTACTTTTGTTTATTATGTGACGGTACATCAAACACCTGCCGGGAGTGAGACACTGAATTCTCACACTCACCCGATCAGCCCAGTTTTGAGACGAGGGGACTGCGGCACAGAGAGGAGTCACTTGTCACAGCAGGAAGGGCGCAGAGCCGGGACCCCACCCCAGGAGCACAGCTTCCACTGGGGTCTGGTCCCGGCTCACACCTCCACTGTGACAAGGTGCGGGACGCGCTGGAAGCGGAGAGCTCCCATGCCGCCGGCTCCACGCCCACTGAGGAGGAGGGCGTCAGGCTGCCACCGGCTGCCCCGGTGTGGAGCCAGCGAGCGTCACCGCTGCCTGTCTGCGTGTCAGCGAGGCCGGCTGATGGCTGTACTGACTCAGAGGAGAAGGAAAGGAGCTTTTAGTGTGGACACAGAGCTTCCTGCCCGCCCAGCAGGGCCTGGTGGTCTCCTTCTAGAGAGAGAGACAGACCCACTATCCCCTGGGGATGGTGCAAAGGGGCGGGACCTAACGATGCTTCTGGCCCTGAGAGGTGAGGATGCAAGGTCCCTGGAGCCTGGAGGGTGGCGCAGAGGGACCTCCTGGCTCCATGGAGAATGAGGTTGGGCTGGTCACCTCGCCCTGTGGCCAAAGGGTATGAGGTCAGCTGGTCCACCCCACAGAGGCTGCACAGGGGGCTGCACTGTGGTCAGAGGGTGGGGGGCAGCGGAGACCTTTCCTGCCAGGGGGCCAGCATCTGACACCATTCCCACCCACCAAGGGAGCACAGGTCCGTGGGCCCGGAGCCCGGCCAGCTTCTGCTGGGCTTCCTTGAAGGAGTGGGCTCTCAGCCTGGGCTTAAGTCCTTGGCAGAGGGTGCGCATCACAGGAACCAGGCAGGACAAGGGGCAGCTACAGGGCTTGGAGCTCCACAATGGCCACTGGATCCTTCCAGAATGTGAAGCGAAGCTTCCTGAGATGACGCCACTAACGCAAAGCGCCCAGAAGGCTGTGAAAGCGTCAAGATCACATTTTCCCGTGTGGAATGGCCCGGCGGCCTCAACAAGGCTACTGTGTTGTGTTAGCACAGCAAAGGTGACATTGGTTTGCGCACCTCTGATCGAAGAGCCTTGCTCTGTCCGAGATGTGCCTTACGTGTTCAGATATTCCTTCAGTTTTATGTCAGAAGTGAACCAATTTTCCTTTGTCTTTTTATTATTGTGAGATCAAAAGGCCACCAAGGAAATTCAGCCCCATCTGTAAAACTGAAGTTTAATTGAAACAAGCCCAACGTCAGCGAGCGTTTACATGAGCAACAGGGAAGGCTCGGTGTCTTCATGCCTGCCCAGCTCCTGAGCACCATCTACCACTGGCCCAGGGTGGACATCTTATTACAACAGTGTCGTTGATGAGCTATGAGAGGAAGTTAGAGTTCAAATACTTCTAGAAATATCTGCTATTTATTTTCCAAGGAGACTGAATGGAGAACCCTGACAGTGCATTTGTGGAGTGGTGATTTGTGAAGGTGCACCCTCCACCTCCCCTCTTTCTCACTGTGCTTCTGTCAGGCCCTTGGCTGGTTTATTTTAACTCTGAAATATTGGAAGGGACACCCCACTTGCAGGTGCCCACGTGGTTGTTAACACAAGGTCTCGAGTCTGCTTGTTCCAGTCGCGTTGTACAGGCAACGAAAGGCAGTTTCCATCCCGATGTTGATGACAGCTACATCGCATGCGAAGTCTTGAAGTCCCAGCATGAATCTTCCATGCTGTCCACTCTTCATGACTGGCATCCATTCAGCCAGCTGATCCATCTTAGCAGACAAATACTGGGACTCCTCCATACTTGGTTACTTAACACGGTGTGTGTGAGACTCATCAGAAACCCTATGGCAATCCTCCCCGTTTTCTAGGATTTCGGTGGATAAATGGACACCTGTCCCTCCACACCTCACTTCTGTACACAGTGCACCTGCCCCTCCCATAGCTCACTGCTCTACACAGTGCACCTGTCCCTCCACACCTCACTCCTGTACACAGGGCACCTGCCCCTCCCACACCTCACTCCTGTACACAGGGCACCTGCCCCTCCCACAGCTCACTGCTCTACACAGGGCACCTGCCCCTCCCACACCTCACTCCTCTACACAGTGCACCTGTCCCTCCACACCTCACTCCTGTACACAGTGCACCTGCCCCTCCACACCTCACTGCTCTACACAGTGCACCTGCCCCTCCACACCTCACTCCTCTACACAGTGCACCTGCCCCTCCCACACCTCACTCCTCTACACAGTGCACCTGTCCCTCCACACCTCACTTCTGTACACAGTGCACCTGCCCCTCCACACCTCACTGCTCTACACAGTGCACCTGCCCCTCCACCTCACTCCTCTACACAGTGCACCTGCCCCTCCCACACCTCACTCCTGTACACAGTGCACCTGTCCCTCCACACCTCACTTCTGTACACAGTGCACCTGCCTCTCCCAGAGCTCACTGCTCTACACAGTGCACCTGCCCCTCCACACCTCACTCCTGTACACAGTGCACCTGTCCCTCCACACCTCACTCCTGTACACAGTGCACCTGCCCCTCCCACACCTCACTCCTCTACACAGTGCACCTGCCCCTCCACACCTCACTCCTGTACACAGTACACCTGCTCCTCCCACGTCCCGACTCCCAAAGCACATTGCGCTTGCTTTTTCTCCCTTCCTCTCTGCAGTACCAGGAACTCACAACTACCAGAAGTGGAATTGGAAGAGTGTTCTAGCCAGCTAGTTCATCTTTGAGGGCAGAGGTCTAGGTGCCTAGTGGCAGGCATCTGATATTGGGCAAAAGGAAAGCGGTGAGAAAGATGATGTGTTGAGGTTGTTGCCACATTTAAACAAATCAGGAGATTCCAAAATGCGTATGAATGTACATCTAGCAATTTGTATTCCCGTCTTGAGTGGTATACTTATTACTTCAGTGTCAGAAAACGTTTGCAAATGGGATTTGAATTGATTTCCTATGGTGTCTTGTGCTGTCAGTCAGGACACCACATACTGTGAAATTAAGTGAAAATCACAGCAAGGATTTCCCATCTTTCGGTCAGAATTCTGTTTCACGCTTAAAAAAACTATTCAGAATCAAGTAGATTTGCTTACGTGAGCTCCATAGAAATTTTGAAGGCCTTCTGGATGGACGCCAGGCTCAGGAGAGAGACGGACGAGGACCAAGCTTCGCTCCAAGAACAGACACAGACAGACGCGCGCTGACCCAAGGGACAAGCAATTCCAAGATAAGCTCAGAGGAGAGAAGAGGTTTCCCTTAAAGGATAAAGTCTGCGTCTGTCCCACTGGTCTTCTCTCTCTCTCTTTTTTAAGTGTGAGGTGTTTTGAATTTTAAAAACATGCTTCAGAGAATGAGAAAGAAGACTGTGCAATTCCTGCCTGGGCCTGGGAGCCCCGCACACCTGCCAGCACTCGGGCCGGGGGCTTCCCGCCTGGGCCGGGGGCTTCCTGCCTGGGCTGGGGGCTTCCTGCCTGGCGACCCCAGCAGCACGCGCTCCGCTCTGGGCTGTTCTTGGAGCCACTGTAGATCAGCACTCTCCCTTCGCATGTGACTTTAGCTGCACAAATGCAAGGTGACCAACTCCACCGAATCGGCCCTGCCATAAAATCAAACACACTGTGATTCACTGGTCACCGAGGAAGGGCAGCCTGGGTACTGTTGCCGCGGAGTCCCCACCAAGGGGCAGAGGGACCCAGGGCCTTAGGCAACCGTGTTTCTGTCTTCAGGGCTCAGCCTGGGCACCTCTGTGGCTAACACGCAGCTGCTGGCCTCTTGTATGGCCTGCTCCTCCCCAGGTCCCCTCTGCGCTCTGAACACCCCAGCTTCTGCCTCGCAGCCCGGCCGGGACCCCTGGGGACCCTCCTGGGAGCCCCATCACAGCTCGTTCCAGCCGCCACGCCCGGGAGTGACCTGCTCAGCTGACACGTGTCACCTACGGCCTGGTCTGGCATCCGGCCCATCGTGAAAAGCGCAATGGCTGCTGTCTGCCAGGCCAGTGTGAGTTTTCCCTCCTGGTGTTCGGAATTTGAAAACTGACTCGCGTTTTGGCGTCTGTCCAGCCCTTGGGCACGGCCATGGTGGGCAGTCGCTGCAGCATTTCCCGGACAGAAATAAACGGGGGTCCTGTGGACTGCGGACCACAGGAGCTTCGGGAGGACCTCGGCGGCCTTGTGCCACGGCAGCCGCTGCACGGGGGCACCGAGGCCTGGCCCGAAGCCCGAGTCACAGCGCGTGTAGAGCATGTGTGTTTTTCTTCCTAACCGGAAAAACAAGACAGCGTTCATTTTTCTAAACGAGATTAAATATACGCACAATTTGTCTTCCTCCTAAACTCTCATTTAACTCCCTCATTTTGTGGCCTATGATGGGAATTTTGATAGTTTTTAAAAGATTTTATTGACATCATACATGCATGAAATAGCTCGAACTTTTTTTGTCTTAATTATTTTAATTGGCAAGAACGATTGCATATGACTGTGGTGTACGGCATAATGTTTTGATGCATGTATACTTTGTTGTATTCGACCAATATTTTGTAGAGCAACTAGCTAATTGTGCCTCACCACACATGCATATCCTAATTTGTAGTAAGAACTCTTGTTTTCTAAGATTTTACTTATTTATTTGAGAGGTTGAGTTACAGACAGAGAGAGGTAGAGCAGAGAGAGAGGTTTACCATCTGCTGGTTCACTCCCTGTGTGGCCACAACAACCGGAGCTGCGCTGATCCGAAGCCAGGAGCCAGGAGCTTCTTCCAGGTTTCCCATGTGGGTGCTGGGGCCAAGGACTTGGGCCATCTTCTACTGCTTTCCCAGGCCATAGCAGAGAGCTGGATCAGAAGAGAAGCAGCCGGGACTCGAACTGGTGCCCATATGGGATGCCGGCACTGCAGGTGGTGGCTTAGCCCCCTATGCCACAGCACTGGCCCTAGTAAGAACTCTTAAAATCTGTTCGCACCACAAGTTTCAAATGCATGACCCACTGTACTAGGAACAGTCACCACGCTGTGCGCAGACCTGCTGCACGCCCCCCTCCTGTCTAACCAAAACGTTGCGTTTTCTTTTAATTATTTTTGATATTCATGCTTTTTGCATAATTTTTGTTAGCTATTTTAATTGGACTCAGTAAATAGATTCAGGGAATGATTATTATGAATGCATTAACATATACAAAATCTAACTTAGTTCCATTCTATATATGTGTGTGTGTGAGTGTGTGTGTGTGTCTTCTCACATAAAAATCTAGCCATGTTATTCTGTTCTACCATTGTGTATTGTCATAATCAGAAAGTGATATTATTGCAATATTATAATATTTTATAGCTAGACTGTCGAGTAAAACAATGTATAAAATGAGCACATGCACAGTGAAAACACAGTGATAAAGGAGCCGCTCCCGACCCGATTTGCTAAGAGGGGACCTCGGCAGCAGGTGTCTGTGGGAGGCAGCAGAGGCCTTTCTTGCACCCGCACCTCACGCGTGCCGCGGCTGCCAATCACTCTGAAGCCACCACGGGCCACACCTGCCTCTTCTGGAACTCGGCAACAGAGCTTCAGTGTCCTCTCACTCCAGGGCGTTCCGATCTCCTGTTACACCGGTTACAAGAGTTTGGGTTTCTTCTAGTAATTTGTTGTTGAATAACACGAACGAACATCTTTCCGTTTGCCAGTTACGGTCCTATCGACGCTGCGCTGGAGAGGCAGGTGCTCAGTGCGAGGACAGGCCTGGCGGCCAGCAGTGCTGTGGGCTCGGCCCTGGCTGGGAGCCTGGGGCAGCACAGGGAGCCCGGGGCGGGGGGAGAGGCTCCCTCCCAGCCGGTTCCTATCTATAGTAGCCCTATCCGCACGGCAGCTCTCCTGTGCGGCCCCCAGCTCTGAGCTGCGAGCCCACAGCACCCGTGACTCGGAATCTTGCCTTTGACAGTGCCACTTGAGTGCTTCTGCCCCAACTGAATGAAACGTGTGACTTCGCTGACTGTCTGTATACCAGGTCTCGGACCTCAGCCTCCGTGGAGTCGCCAGCCTGTAGAGCGCATGGCAGGCCTGACTGCCCAGAGCAGGCTCTTCTCAAGTTCCAGGTCCTAGGAAGCATGCGGGGGAGTCACTGTCCCAAGGCTGAGCTCGGCTGTCCGTGTGAGTCCGACCACGCACCGCTTCGTCAGCCTTGGTGCGCCCTGAAGATGAACGTGGCGTCTGCACAGTGGACGGAGCCGTCTGGGCGCTGAGATGCACAGCAGTGTCCTGGGTCCGCCGTGGCGCTCACTTGCAAGGGTTGTGCTGTGCTCTGACTATGAAAGTCCGTTGTTCCCGTGGGCTGGCCGCCACGCAGGATGGAGCGAACGCCAGAGGCAGCGGTAAGGGAAACCGAAAACTTCCGGCGGCAGGGAATCAATCTCCCCCGTGTCCTTGTTGAAAACACAGATCAGCCTTGATTCTTTTGGACTTTTTAATAACTTTTTTTTTTTTTGACAGGCAGAGTGGACAGTGAGAGAGACAGAGAGAAAGGTCTTCCTTTCCGTTGGTTCATCCCCCAATGGCCACTGCAGCTGGCACGCTATGGTCGGCGCACCGCACTGATCCGAAGCCAGGAGCCAGGTGCTTATCCTGGTCTCCCATGGGGTGCAGGGCTCAAGCACCTGGGCCATCCTCCACTGCCTTCCTGGGCCACAGCAGAGAGCTGACCTGGAAGAGGGGCAACCGGGACAGAATCTGGCGCCTTGACCGGCACTAGAACCAGGTGTGCCAGCGCCTCAGGCAGAGGATTAGCCTAGTGAGCCGCAGTGCCGGCCCATTCTGACATTGATTGTCTATATTGTAGGAGGTGCTTGAGTGGTAAAGCCTAACTGCCTATATATATATATATATATATATAGGGATTCCAAATGGACTTGTGGCAGCCAGGGAGCCCGATGAAGGCTAAGGCGGGAGAGCGGGGGTGGCCGGGGCTCCCTGCACACGCAGCGTCGTCTGCACGGTCCATTAGTGTTTACAGTTTCTGACATCTGTGGGTGTCTCTGTTTTCCAGGCCGCTCACTCTGCTTCAAGTTTACGGGCAGCTTCTTCTCTGGCTTTGCCTCCCTTTCGCCTTGTGTGGCTTGCACCGGGACTCCCTGGTAGCTTTGTAAATCTATCTGGAAGCAGCCCTCTGAACAGACGGGAATAAACACGACGTTAACGTGATGCGGGTGAGGACGCCCGCCGAGGTAGAGTTACAGACAGTGAGAGAGAGAGACATAGAGAAAGTTCCTCCTTCTGTTGGTTCACCCCCCAAATGGCTGCCACGGCCGGTGTGTGCTGATCTGAAACCAGGAGCCAGGTGCTTCCTCCTGGTCTCTCATGCAGGTGCAGGGCCCAAGGACCTGGGCCATCCTCCACTGCCTTCCTGGGCCACAGCAGAGAGCTGGACTGGAAGAGGAGCAACCGGAACAGAATCCGGTGTCCATATGCCAGCGCTGCAGGCGGAGGATTAGCCAAGTGAGCCACTTGGCGCCGGCCCCTTCTGCCCTGATCTTTACCACAGCTCACGCTCCCAGTTCCAGGGGAAGCTGGCACCAAAGAGGCTGTGATACAAAACAAGGCAGAGCCAGGACTGGAGCTCAGGATTGACAACTTCGTGCCAAGTGTCCCTTTCCTACCAGCTGGGAGAAAAACCAATTTAATGGGCATTTAATGACAAAAGACTCAGTGAGAATCCTGCGCGAGTCTGTAATAGCGTGAAGGGTCAGCGCTTGCCCCAGCATTGTAAGTGCCAACGGAACACCCAGGATTTATAAACGATCGCGTGGCGCATTTTAGAGGAAGTCGCAAATCTCATGCCCATCCTAGCAGGTGAGGCCCTGGCTCAAGACCCGGGCACCTGGGGTAAAGCAGAGCCCCGGGCTCCTCCTGTCCACCATCTCCATGGTGGTCAGGAAGCCGTGAATGGGGCTGTTTCCTTCCCAGGCCATCAGAGAGTCTCTGTCTGGACACCTTCCATCTCTAAGACCTTCTCTGTTGCACCCTCGCCGATCCCGGGCCCATCCGCGTGTTCTCCACCGAGCCCAGGAGCCCAGCGAGCTCACCGGGAGCCCGCCCTTCAGCCGTGCCCCTTCCCTGTGGCTGTTCACAAACTCTGCCCGTTCATCCGGTTACGCCCCTCTTCAGAGCCTCGTGGAAACCCCAGCCCGCTCGCAGCCTCCCAGGCAGCGCCTCGCTGCTGTCTCCTCGCACCGCTAACGGTTTCCAGCGTGGGCTTTCTGTGTGGGCCTAATTTAGAAGCCCAATGTCCCAGTCCCCGCTTTGCCCTGCCCTGCAAAGGGAGTGTCCGGGGCCCGGCTTCTCCCCGGCCTTAGCTCCGGCAGTGGCCGTCTCTCACCTGTGAAGTCCCAGTGGGCAATCAGGTGAGAAGGTGGTTCTGCCCGCTGTGATGGACACAGGAAGGTGACATGGACAACATGGACATGAAGGAGGAAAGGGAGTGGACGGAGAACAGCCTCTGCAGAGCCAGCGCCCAGGGCTTGCTGTGTCTTGTGTCTCATGGCTCTGCACTGCAGACTCCCGGGGCAGCACACACACTCCCCGGCCAGAAGTTCTTCAGAGCTAAGTGGGAGTTCTTACAATCGACTGCTAATTTCCACAGAGGGTGGGGTTTTGAAAGTTCGAGTGTTTCATTGTGACGCTAATTGTGACTTCACTGGGAGATTCATTTGCTTTCTGCTCCTTTTATTTCCGTCCAGACTCCTTTCCTCCTGGGCTGGGATCGGTCACACCAGACCACGCCTACAAGAACCCGGGCTGAATAACGCTGCGTGTTTTGTCGGGTCAAAATTGCGTTTGTGTTCGGCTTGGTCAGAGTGCTGCCTCTGGCTGAAACGTGAGAATGCCCACGGAGCCCGGGGAGCTCTCAACGCGACTCCAGGACGTTCCTAAAGCGCACGCGGCCGAGCCACCTCACTCACGGCTTAGATCCCAGCTCTCCTGCCCCTGCCCCTGTCCCTGTCGCTGTGGAAATGCCCGGGCCAGTGGCGGCCGTGTTCCTGTCTGCTTCCTCCCAGTGCGTGCAGGACTGGCCTCTGCCCCGCTGCTTGCTGTCTTGCCTTGGCGTCAGAACTCCACAAACGTAACGTCCCCGGAATGTCCCCAGAATGTCCCCGGAATGTCCCCAGAATGTCCCCGGAATGTCCCCAGAATGTCCCCGGAATGTCCCCAGAATGCTGCTTTCCAGTGAATTCCAAGGTGCTCAGCTCCTGTAGAAAAGGACAGTGCAGGTTAATTTGCTATCAATTAGCATGATTCTAATTATATTTCTACTTTTATGGATGAAGATGTGGTTCTCAAATGACTTAAAGGGGCATTAACTTTGTAAAAAAAACAACCATTGTCATGTCTAGGCTCTGACTCCTCGTTTAGGGCGATATATTTTGTATCCCAGAATTCGGAATTATTTTGGCATACTTGTCCTTTTTCACGGTAATGAAATCATGGTAATAGCCACATGTGGTCCATTCTCACAAACAAGGCTGTTGCTGGAACCGGAAGACCCATGGCTGGCTCCCTGGGGACGGCCCTGGGGTCCCTCTGAAGCCACGGTGCCGGTGCTCACGTGGAACAGCATCCAGTCGCATTGTTGCCAAGCAGTGTATTTTAACCCCAGCAATGACTCTCAAAATATCAGCATTAGTTTGGGCCCACGAACTTTTTCTGTAGGAGTCACAGTGCTGCTGAGCTAAAGAAGCCCAGATCAGTCCAGGCAGTCTGTCTGCGAAATCCTTAACACTTCCCATTTAGGGTCGGAGTTTCCATCGCCGGAAGCTGCATGCTAACCCTGTTCCCTTGTAGATGGATTAGGATCTCCGGAGTTGGAAGGCATGTGTGTGCATGTGCACCAAACACGCAGAGAGAAGAGGGACAAGAGAGACAGGCACTCAGGCTCTCCTCACCCCTCCCACTGAGAGCGGGGCCAGCGCTTGCCCCTCCCACTGAGGGCAGGGTCAGCCCTCACTCCTCCTGCTGAGGGCAGGGCCAGCCCTCACCCCCCACACTGAGGGCAGGGTCAGCCCTCATCCCTCCTGCTGAGGGCAGGGTCAGCCCTAGCCCCTCCCACTGAGGGCAGGGTCAGTCCTCACCCCTACCACTGAGGGTGGGGCCAGCCCTCACCCCTCCCACTGAGGGCAGGGCCAGCCCTCACTCCTCCCACTGAGGGCAGGATCAACCCTCACCCCTCCCACTGAGGGCAGGGTCAGCCCTCACCCCCCACACTGAGGGCAGGGTCAGCCCTGACTCCTCCCACTAAGGGGCAGGCTGACAGTGACTCTCAGCTCCCAAATTCAGTGTGCAGAAGTCTCCTTCTTCACCCAGCTCAGCCGCAGTCCACCCAGCACCCAGGGACACCCCGGGACATCTGCTGCTCCCTCCCACCATCCCCAGGGCCTCCTGAAGGCCCCTCCACTGCTGTCCACCCAGCCTCTCCCTGCACCGCACGCTCCACAAGTGTGGGCTCCCCTGCACACGGAGACAGGGCTGGAGGAGGGTGCAGCTGCCAAGTGTGACGTGGATGTTCATGAGGTCAGAGGTCAGAGGAGAGCAAGGGGTCAGCAAGGGCTAGAAGGACTAAGAAGGTGTACTCTCGGGCAGGTCAGGCAATGTCCTGAGCACAAGGCTGCCAGCGATCAGGGGTGGGGGCAGGGCCGAGACCGGATCACACAGTTCTGACTCCTGGCTTTGGCCTGGCCCAGCCCCCGCTGCTGCAGGTGTGAGGGGAGTGAACCAGCGGATGGAGCATCTCTGTCTTTCTGTGACTTTCAAAAAAGACGTAAATAGTAAAAATTTCAAAATAACCAAGTATTGCATTGCATTACTGAAAATTGCTAAGAGAGTAAATTTTAAGTATTTCACCCTAAAGTAAGATGGTGATGTGTTAGACAATGCACACAAGGTAGCTTCCAGAAGTCCATGGAAATGAAACTGGAAGCCATGCATAGTTGTAATGTAGGTTTTGCATGAACTTTTTTGAAGACCCATCATAAGTGTGAATTTTAAATGTTTTGATTCAAAATAAATTTCCCTCTTATTTTCACATTTTCACAAAATTTTTGAGGTATTCTCTCATGACAATTTTTGTCAAATACATAAACAAAGTGAAGAAAAAACCTACCTACAGGTGTCACATCAAAAGGACACAAAAGCCAAACTGAACCAGAAGTTGGGACTTTGAAGCCTCAAAAAGACAATTTAAATACCAGAGGTCTAAGTGGACGGACCACCCCGGAAATAACGAAATGTCCTGGCACCTTCTAGAAGTAAAAGATCACTGCTGGTGTGTGGAGTGTGGAAGGAGCCCCTGTTCTGAGAGCTCTGTGTGAGGGGAGGGAGAGTGGTGCCTTCCACAGAGAACACAGATCTTGGCATGTGGCGCAAGAGAGGTGTTGGGTCCCCTCTCCTGGGAGAAACCCTGACAAACCACTTAGCTCCTTAAGCGAATGCGTAGCAAGGAATCAAAGAGGTGTGTGTGGGGGGGAGGGGGGGGCTTGGAAAGAGGCGGGGCCCACTTGCAGTCCCTCTGGCCCCTTGTCCTGCCTCTCCCTTCCAGAACTGCACGATGTGAACCACACTCAGGCCTCGGGTCCTGGGGGTACCCCGGCCTCTGTCTCGCTCTGGCTCCTTGTTCCCGCGTGAAAATACGCTCTGAGCAAGAGCCTCGGAGAGCCGCCGGGCTCCCTGCTCCCCACCCCCCACCTCCTTTCGCTTCAACTACTGTGGCCGCCATCCCTCTGCAGCCGCCGGAGCCTCTGTGTGGTTGGCGGGCACAGTGCAGCCCAGCCCAGAACCCATGGAGGCGACCGCACCAGCTCCCTGGAGCACGGGGCTCCTGGTTGGACCTGTTTCTAGGGCCGAGGCTCCCGGGTGCACCCGGCTGCAGGACTGGAAGGTTTTCGGGGACGTCCTCACTTGTCTCTGCAGGGTGCTGAGTCACTCAGAGGAGGGAGTCACCGTGGGAAAGGCCACGTCTTCCCCAGTGACCAATAACGGCAGGTGGGGAGACACGGCTGCGTCAGCTCACGGTCCTGACGGAGCCCCACACCTGTCCGGAGCACCCAAACGTGGCGGCCTTCACAGTGGACACGTGGAAGTGGAGGACCCAGCGGCCGAGGGTCCTGTAGGGCTGAGAGAGGGCAGGGGCGGGGCCTGCCAAGGTCCCCGCCCCTGCTGAGTCCCCCAAGTCACTGCTCTGTGAGCTGGAGGAGGAGCAGCCTCCCCGCCCTCCAGGCCGAGCCACACAGCGAGCAGACTGAGAAGCAGGTGCAGGGGCATTCTCACGGCGGAGCAGCCCCGGCCCAGAGCCGCTCCCTCGGGAGACTCTGACACGGGTGAAAAGGCACAAAGGAACGAAAGCATTTTCTACTATTTCTCATTCCAGATGACGTCCAGGAAGCCCACCCGGTAACGCTGACCGAGCACACTTCGCTCCCTTTATAAACACGTTCAGCTGCTCCAGCCACAGAGCTGCAGGGTCCCGAGTCCCAGCTCCGGACACAAACCTCCATTGTCGACGCCTCGGTGGGCAGCTGGAGAGCAAAGGGAGCCACTGAAGGTGCCAGGGCCAGGGGCTCCGGGAGAAGCTGTCTGCCCCGGGAACAGGCGGCCGTCCCCCTGCTGCCCCCAGGCCCACTGTGCACCTGGCAATGCCGGCCTCTTGGGATGATCACTGTCCCGGCCTCAGTGTCACAGTATTTACCCCCAGCTCCACCGAGAAGTTCCCCCAAACAAGTGCCTGCTGATAGGATTTGGTCTTCGTGATTTCCTGGAGGCCGGGGTGCCCACTCCCGCAGGGATGCTGGCCGCCGTCTGGGCAGTGCAGGCGTGGCGGGAGCATGGGCTCTGGAGGGCGCCGGTGACTCGGGTGCCAGTGCAGGGACACCGTCCCTCCCTGCGGCCTCCCCCTGCAAGGACGCGGGCTCCAGCACCACGCCCAGGTTTCCCATCTGCCCCAAACTGTGTGTAAGCTTCGGAACGGCAGGGCCATTTCTGCCCCGCGTGGCCATCACGTTCCGGGTGATTCCAGAAAAGCTGTGTGTTATGGACGTCGAGTGTCCGCTTCTGCAGCACTTCTGTATAGCACACGCATGGCGGGAGAGCACTGTTTCTCTTCGTCTCCCTGAAGCCAGGTCCTGTGTGTTTTTAGGCACAAGGACTGAACACGGAGAGCCGACACGGTCAAACGGCTTCAGTCAGCCCAGGACCTGGCACAGGCAAGGCGCCAGAAAAACCCTAGCAGGACAATATCTTCCTGCATCTTTGTTAGGCTTGCAAAGGAAAAAAAATTGCTACTTTGTATTAATGTGCCGCGTGACTAATTAAATGATGACCTCGGAAACTCTCCAAAATGTCGCTTATTTCTTAAAGCCGAGGGTACGTGTAGTCTAGTTTTTGTATTTCTCAGGGCACAATTATTCAATTGGGGTAGGAGAGATGGTGATTATTTTTAATTAAGTTGCTTTCAGAGAAGCTCACAATTGGGAAGTGATGAGAGCATTGTAAGAAAGATCTCATTTGAGGCACAGATAGCTGAATTGGCTGGCAATTCTGAAATTCAAAGGTCTGAGTAATCGGCGGGTAATTGCGGATTGTCTTCTGCTAAGTTCTTGTGCGAGGCCTCTTGGCTGTCCTAGTAAATGAGGCTCTGATCGCTACAGGGAAAGGACGGTTTTCTTAAAAGCAAATGAAGGATGCAATGGATCTTTAAAATAATTAAATATTACAGGATTCGGTCAAAAGCTTATCTCTGTGTTTTTAAATTAACACGTTGCCATCATTGTGAGCCTCTCAGTAGTGAAGGAAGTTGTGAGAAACCTCACACCACTATTTTTAATTCAAGTTTCATTACCAAAAATCCTCTGTATTTTGACACAGAGTTAATTTATTTCAAAGAGCTACAGAGAGGGAGGGAGAGAGATCTCCCATTCACTGGTTCACTCCCCAGATGTCTGTAACAGCCAGCGATGGGCCAGGCTGAAGCCAGGAGCCAGGAGCCAGGAGCTTCATCCGGGTCTCCCACAGGGGTGCAGGGCCCAGGCCTTGGGCCATCTTCTACTGCCTTTCCAGGTGCATTAGCAGAAAGTGGATCGGAAATAGAGCAGCTGGGACTTGAACTGGTGCCCGTGGGATGGCGGTGCTGCAGAAGATGGCTGTAGCCACTTTGCCACAGCGCCAGGTCCAAGCTGTTACTTCTCTGTCCTTTGCAGAGCAAACCCCAGAGGCTGCTCTCACTCTGGCCGTCTTTGGCACGGTGAGCTTGGGACTCTGCTACCGTTCCGCTTGTCTTTGGCAGCTTCACGGAGGCCAGTGATCCTCAAGCCTCAGATCGGTTTGTGGAAACTCTCACGGAGCAGTTTAGTGTTTTTGCAAAGTGAGAATGATCCAGTCATGTTTTGATTTTTCGAGCGGTGCAGGCTGAAACGAGACGGGGAGTGTGCACTGCAGGGTCGGCTCTGGCAGCTCTGACCTCAGAGAGCAGCTGTGGACGTGTGGATCTGAAGTTAGCGGCTGAAATCCACCCCCTCTGACACCTGCTGCACCTCTGATGTCCCCACCACTGGTGAGGTTTGCTTCTGCAGCCACCTGAGCCGTTTCTCAGCACCACGACTCCTCGTGTGAGTACTTACACTCTGTAAGATGATCTCATCCTACACACAGCGCTGCCTCCATGGCTCACTGCTCATCAGGAGGTGCCCACCACAGCCAGAAATGTAGCTCAGACCCATTGGAGCGCCAGAATGTGAGCTCCGGTGACTGGCGAGGGTGGGTACCACTGCATCCTGTTGTGCCTGCTGGCGCCCAGGCTTCACGAGATTGCCCCCCTGTCGAACTCTCAGAAGCTCTGGCTGGGGCTGCAACACAAACTCTGTGCTGTGAGGTTGGACCAGCAGGACCCCTAGCACCTGCTTACAGTCAGGGCCGTCAGGAGGGTCTCACCCCTGCCTCGTTCCCAGCAGAGCCTGGGATGTGCTGGTGTCTCCTCTCTGAGCCCACATCGCTAGCTGAGCTCCACTCCGACACACGTGCTGTGCCAGCGACCACACAGTCACACGACTGAGTGATGGCACAGGTCTGTTTTGTGAGCACGTTAGCTCTTGCGACACTACTGAAACGTCTGAGGCAGGCCACGCTTTAAAGAGGTCTGCTTTGGCTCCTGGTTCTGCAGACTCTGGGTCCAAACGGCACAGGGCCAGCTTTGGCTGCCACAGGAGGCAGGCGTGCGTGTGTCCTCTCTGTCTCCATCAGCTGTCGTCTCTAAGTCCTGATGGCTGAACTCCGCCTGAATCATCTCCCAGGGACTCCACCTCTCAACACCACAGCTGTGGGGATGCCCTTCCTCCTGCTGGCGGGGTGCACGGCTTGGATGGGTGAGCCCCCGTGTGAGGGTGGGGGCGGGGTCCCATCGCAGCCAGGACAGGGAGTCCCCGCGGAGCCATGCTTCTCTCTGCTTAGTCCTCCTGGCTCCCGCTCCAGACCTCACTGGGCTCTCCCGTCCCCTGGGCAGCCCTGTCCCATGGCCATGCTCACTCCGCAGCCTCTCAGCAGAGCCCCTTGATTGAGTCCTCTGCTTCCAGGTCCTTCCCTGTCGTCATGCAGGGACGCACCTCGTCTTGACCCAGGACTCTGGGATGAACAGTGCCAGCTGTTGTGAGGAGGGAAGTGCTCCCCGCTCTGGAAGTCACCAGGCAGAATTTTCCACTCATGGTTTATCTTCAAAGACCTGGGGTTCTCCGTGGTCAGAGTTGCAGGGGACACAAATGTCTGAATTTCTAGTGAGTATCGACTGTGGCGGGGTGTCCCTCCCAGACCTGCAGCTCCAGCTCCCAGCGTTAATGTACATGCTCCTCACTGCACGCAGTCCAGAGACCCCGGAGTGAATCCAAAGCCACAGCAGTCAAAATAGAAGACCATACACTAGAGCCCATACCGGCTGAGGTTCTGCTGGCACACTAGATAATCTGAACTCTGTGCGGGGGGGGATATAATATACAAAAGTAGAGCTGCAGTTATCACGGGGATGGCCACATGTCGTTGCGTTGTATGGATGCACAATAGTGATCAACACTTGGCTCATTGAACACTGTTGTCCAACAGCGCACTGCGAACATCTGTGTGCAAACATGTTTACATATTTAAACATCATCTCCAAAAATTAATTCATAGAAGTTGGATTTGGCTTTTTCCTTAAGTCTTTTAACGTTTTCATAATTTGACGTGTTTTCCAAACTGTAACTCATGAAAACTTGATGTGGATCAACTTCAGTCCCTGTATCCAGCCACATAGGTGTGATGCACAGTTTTTATCCGTTGTTTAATAGGTGAGGAAGAGCTTTTGATATGCCGTAGGCGCGTGGTATCTTCGTTGTGTACAGATTCTCTGAAGATGCCATCCCTTTGAACTCTGAAGGTAACAACTTCATTGCAGTGTGCGTTTTTACGACATCACAGATCTGAAACTTGCCAATCATGCTTCACTCGAATTGTGTTGCTCCTCAGGAGAATTCTAGGAAACCATGAAATGGGTGTCAGCATCATGTGATTTTCCTGTTTTGTCATATCATCATTGCCATTATTCCCGTTGTTCACTGTGCTGACAATAAAGTGTTTTCTAGCGCATCAACTGTAAGCCGCTCGGTTTGGAGTTCAATGTCCCTACACAAATACTTGTAGGAGTTGTTGCTATTCTCACCCTGACTTGTATACTGCAGTGTCTGTCGAAGTGTTTACAGCAGGTGATAATGGGATGAACCAAGGCCTTCAGCAACCAGGCAGTCAACCAGGTGCTTCTCCATCCATATGTGCCTGTCCCTGCGGAGCCCCAAGACACCCCCAGCGGCCCCTGTAGACAATGTCCCCAGTCAGCAGGAAGTAGCCGGAGAGACTCATCGTCGCCCCCTTTCCTGTCATCAAAAGGTCGGGATGGTAGCTTTGGGATCCGCAAGGAGGGAAGGCCTATACTTCCGGGAATGGAGAATCTCTACCTGTACTTCCGGGGAAGAAAAGTCCTTGTCAAGGTCCCTGTGGCTGCCTAAAGGTCAGCCAATGAGGATCAGACCCGCCTCAACCTTTAACCCCCACGCCCTGTATCTATAAAAGGAGCCCTCCCAGCCTCTGATGTATGACTTCCCTGCTCCCGCTCTGTTGGGACCGGGGAACCTCGCCCGGGAGCGGAATCTCAATAAAAGCTTGTGAATTAAAAAAAAAAAAAAATACTGGCCGGCACCAAGGCTCACTAGGCTAATCCTCCACCTGCAGCGCCAGCACACCGGGTTCTAGTCCCAGTTGGGGCACCGGATTCTGTCCCAGTTGCCCCTCTTCCAGGCCAGCTCCCTGCTGTGGCCCGGGAGTGCAGTGGAGGATGGCCCAAGTGCTTGGGCCCCGCACCTCCATGGGAGACCAGGGGAAGCACCTGGCTCCTGGCTTCGGATCAGCGCGGTACTCTGGCTGCAGTGTGCTGGCCGCAGCAGCCATTGAGGGGTGAACCAATGGAAAAGGAAGACCTTTCTCTCTGTCTCTCTCTCTCTCACTGTCCACTCTGCCTGTCAAAAAATAAAAAAAAAATACTATAAAATACTTGCAGGAGTTGTCGATTTTTATCCCTCATATGGTTGTATGTGCATGGCTCTGCCTTCCTACTCCTCTGCTCCCTTAAATTATAATAATTCCGTTCCCTACAATCAAGTGAAATTAATGCCAGTCCCAAATTCCAATCAAAAATAGATTCCTTCATGAAGCATAGCTTGGTTGCCAGCTCCTGTGATGGGCCTGTTCTAGCAGGGAATTCGCCCTACTTTGGATCTGCCACATGTGGTAGCCATTCTTCTGATTCTGGTTTTGTAATCGATTTCCAGATGGTCCATCTTAATCTAAGTCTCCTTGAGTTGTCTTAGCTCCAAGAGAACCATTTCCATTCCTGTTCTAATAAACGGGATCCTCTATACCTGCAAGTGTACAAAATAGATACCTGAGGAATACCACAAGAAAAATAGGAGAGAACACAAGATTTGATTACAATATGTGGTTCCCATCTTCTTTTTAATTTACTGTCTTACCAAAAGGAACACGTAAAATACTTCCCAACTATATAAACAGTAAAGGAAGGAAATGACAAACCCAAACCTAAATAATGGCTACTTTAGGAGGAGAAGGCAGGGAGATGAGAGTGGAATGGGGGAGGGTGTTCTAATTAAAAGAACATTATTTCCAGGGGTCTAGATGAACTTTTCAGTGATGCACATTGAAGGTAGATGATAGATAGATCAATGATAGAGAAAGGAAGAAAGTGGTTCACTGCTAGTCCAATAATTACAGTGTCTCATGGGGACAGGTGTTTGGAGAGTAGTCAAGACACCAGTCGGATACTTGCATCCCACATTGCAGAGCCTGTCAAGTCATGGCTCCTTGCTCTGATCCAGTGCCCTGCTAATGGCACCGGGACGGCACAGATGATGGCTCAAGAACGTGAGTCCCTGTCAGCCATGTGGGAGACCCAGACTGGGTTCTGGACTCCTGCATCTGACGTGGCCCAGCCCTGGCTGCTGTAGGCATTTAGGCAGTGAACCAGGGATGGAGATACTCTCGCTGTGTGTGTGTTTCTCTCTCTTCCCTTTTCTCTGTTTTTCAAATAAAATGAAAATAAAATTTAAAAGCACTCAATGAGCCAAAGATTATGTGATCCAAAAATACATATACAGATATAAATAAATATATATAAAGCTACAGTTAAGCTAATTTTGATTTGTAGGCATTGTGAGATTTTCTGTAAAGATATATTTATATACTTGTAGTAGTTCTGATCGTTTATGGAGAATTAGTTTCTGTTTACTCTGAATGATCCAAATAATTACTTTATTCCAATTATGTAAATTGACAATAATCTTATTCTGAACAGCTTAGTAGGTTTTAGGAAGCCAGAAACACAATTTAAATCATACTCTAAATAGTGACGTGGTTTATTTTCTGTACTTTGAGTTTTCCAGGAAAGCATGAGCTCACTGGTGGGCAGGCAGGCGGGTGGCAGGCTGATTCCTCCGATGTTGACTTCATTGCCTAATAATCCCGGTTCTTGTGAGCAAGTCTGAGGACTGTGGATCAACGGAGTCCTTAGGTGACATAAACAAAGTTCCAGAGACAGCTCAGAAGAATGGAAACTTCCGTGTTTGCACAGCAGAAGGTCATCGGTTCTGTAATATCCCTAGCTGAATTTGCTTCAAAGAAAGCTGCCCAACGTGTACTATTAAGTTTATGAACATATTTTCTACGGCTCATGAAATAAAGCCATGAGAATCAATTCAGTGGTGTTCCAACTACTGAATAAAAGCTAATCACAAGAGAAATTTCTAAATTAAACATATTTAAGGTGATGGATCTGTTAGATTGATTTGCACGATACCATATTGATACATTCACCATACTGTCACATACTTCATATATGAGCACAGTTTGTCTAATATAATAAAATTGAATTTTAAAAAAATTAGTGAGATCTACTCTCCTAGGTTACAGATTTATTTGGGACCCAAAATCCTTCCCCCTTTCCAGTTCTGCTTCTATCCCACGCTTCTCTCCCATACTGGAAGTGTATAACCTGTGTGGTTCCACTGGTTCATGGCTGTACTGGAATCTGACCTCAGGATTAGTTATACCTGCAGTCATACACAGACCTGATTGAGGTGAGATTTTGTACTTAGAATTGATGCTGTAATGACCAAAACTTTGGTGACTATTGGGACAGAAAGCACATGTGCGGATGTGGGAAGGGCATGAGTATGGTAGGAGCATAGTGGGGAGTGTTGTGGACTGAATTGTCCCTACCCAAGACTCATATTTGGATGTCCTGACTTGCAGGATCTCAGGGTGGAATTAAGAATGTAATTAAGCTAAAATGAGGGCAGTAGGTTAGGTTCCTAATGCCCTGTGAGTAGTGTCTGTGTGAGAAGAGGGGGTTAGGACACAGACACGCAGGCACTCACAGAGAGAGGACAACAACCTAAGGCGAGGAGAGAAGCCTTGGGAGAAACCAGCTCTGCTGATGCCTTGCTCGGACTCCAGCCTCCAGAACTGAGAAAAAGGATGTTTTTCTGTTTAAGTCACGAAAGCTGTGTTGCCTTGTTGTGCACACCATGCTAAGCAGACGCAAATGCAGAACTAAGAGCCAGCAGGCCAACGCAAGGGGGTGAGCCTGCCCAGTGGACCACGGCAAGGCGGGATGCAGGCTGGGGTTCAGCACCACGGCCAGCTCCACTTTCCAGACATTGGAAAAACGCTCTGCACCCCACCCTCATGCCCTCAAACCTCCTTGCAGGCAGCCACTTAGATTTCTCTTGTCACCCAGAGGGTGTTGTTTGGCATGGGAGAGGGTCTTTTCAATTCCAGTGGTTCCGGTTTTGTGGCATAGGAACACAGACACACATGTGTGTATGCATATCTCACACAAACAAAAACACAAAAACACATACGAGTACATGTGCACACAAGCAAGTTTTATATACACATCCTCATATGCATATATACACACAGATGGGCACTTGTGTGAAAATGTGGGTATGTGGGTGCAAAACTTCAAAACCAGGCATCACCTCCGACTCCAACCTGTGCTTCCAGGGCTCAGTTTAACCTTTCCTCTTCACTTATTTGGTAGTATTTTTCTGACAGTTAAATATCTAAGTCATTATCCTCTGCACAATATACAGTTGCTCATTCATATGATTTGCACAAGTCACTTTAGGGTTATTAAAAAAAGTTATTGGGAGTCCAGCTCTCTGCTGTGGCCCAGGAGGGCAGTGGAGGATGGCCCAGGTCCTTGGGCCCTGCACCCGCATGGGAGACCAGGAGGAAGCACCTGGCTCCTGGCCGGTGCCGGACGTAGCAGCCACTTGGGGGGTGAACCAATGGAAAGGAAGACCTTTCTCTCTGTCTCTCTCTCTCTCACTGTCTAACTCTGCCTGTCAAAAAAATTATTGGGGTGAGCATTTGCCCTAGCAATTTGGATACCACCTGGGACTCCTGTATCAGTTAGTAGAGTGCCTGGGTTCGAATCCTGGCTCTGCTCCTAGAAGGCAGTAGTTGGTGGCTCAGGTGGTTGGGTCCCTACCACCCATGTGCGAGACTTGGGTGGAGTTCCTGGCTCCCACTTTGGCCTGGCCCAGTCGTGGTGGCTGAAGGCATTTGAGAAGTCGGCCAGTAGATGGGACATCTCTCTCTTTCTCTTGGTCTGCAACTCCGGCTCTCAAATGAATAAATAATAAACGTTAAAATAAAAGTTACTAATTAAGAGACAATATTTAAATCTGTTTCTCAGTGCCTTTAGCCTTACGGAGTCGAGATACTGTTTTCTAAAGGATTTAGATTTACCCTTTAGTTCCGAGGGCTGCCTGACAAAGCCCCGTCCTTTGGAAGCCTTGGGAAAACAGCAACTTCCTGCCTCACCATTCCGGAGGCCAAAATCCAGAAGCAGGGCTCGACCCCCTTGAGACCGCAAGTGGAAGCTTCATTGCCTCCCAGCTTCCGACAGCCCTGGGTCCCGCGTGTTCCCTGGCGCGCAGACCTGCCACCCAGTTTCTGCTGCTTAGCCACCTGCGTTCTCCTGTGTCCAGTTCTTCCCCTTCCCATAGGGCACGGTCACTGGGACTGGAAGCCTCTGCTAGGCCGGTGTGACCTCACGCTACACGCACAGCTACTGCCTTTGGGGGACACGGTTCAATCCGCGTTACCCGCCCACTTCAGCATGGTTGTGTGTTCACCTGTCACACAGTTTGTGTTTTGGTTTTCGTTCCCTTGAAATCCTGGTCGATTTTAATTATTTATGTTAAGAGTATATGAAATATTGATGTCCCTAAATGTCAGAGGCGTTGCGAAAGTGTCCTCACAGAAGCTCTGCTCCTCTCTTCTCCCTTCAATCCTGCCTCCTTTTTTCTCCGTTTCCCCACCATTTCCTGCACAATTCTTCAACAGCTGCTGATTTCCTGTGCATGTGTGCACGTGCGTGGCTAGGTGACAAGGTACTGGGAATAACTGCAGATCTGTTCATGGAAATCGCCCTACTTCTTTGTTTTAGAGCTGAATAGAACTTCGCTGCTTGGATCCGGTCCTATTTTCACGGTTCTCTGACCTGCAGATCTCTGTTGTGTTCACTAGGTTGCACAGACAACTCTACAGCTAGGAAGTGTGCAGGCAGGATCTGTGTTGTTCAAGCATCTTGGAGCAGAATCCTAGACATACAAATGCTGAACGGAGGAGATATGTGGCTTTGTTCCGGAACGTTGTCCCATTTCGCATTCCAGCCAGAGTGAGTGGTTTTGGCTTTGTGAGGACAATGTGCTACCTTTGTAATTCTCACCAGCCCGGTGTGTGAGAACGGCTCCTTCGTTGTCTGGGACTCACTTCTGTTCTTGCATGTGAGGAGACATCAAGCCCCACGTGTGGCATGTATCTTCCTCCTTCCCGATTTTTCCACAGGAGAGTGGTTGTCTCCTTGGCACTTGTATGACCAGGCCACGGCGCTGGGGACCTTGCCGTGACGTCGTCGTCGTCACAGGAAGCTCCGCTGGCCCCACAGGTGGCATTAGCCCTGGCAGGTCTCTCACACACACGCAGACTGCTGCAGTCGGAGCAAATGCGGAAAGCGGGGGGAGTTTATGGAGCCACGTGCACACTTCGGAATAGATTCTTATTTTTTTTTTTTTTTTTTTGACAGGCAGAGTTAGACAGTGAGAGAGAGAGACAGAGAGAAAGGTCTTCCTTCCATTGGTTCACCTCCCAAATGGCCGCTACGGCTGGCACGCTGCACTGATCCGAAGCCAGGAGCCAGGTGCTTCTCCTGGTCTCCCATGCGGGTGCAGGGCCCAAGCACTTGGGCCATCCTCCACTGCACTCCCGGGCCACAGCAGAGAGCTGGCCTGGAAGAGGGGCAACCGGGACAGAATCCAGCGCCCCAACCGGGACTAGAACCCGGTGTGCTGGCGCCACAGGAGGAGTACTAGCCTAGTGAGCCATGGCGCCGGCCAGAATAGATTCCTAACAATATATAACAAGAATTTAGCTGAAAAAAGAGTCCATGATTACCACAAACACCAAAAAACCCTCTTACAACATTGACAAGAACTTCTCTTCGCTATCTGCGTTTCTGTTTGGCTGTGGAGTGGGCGTGAGCCCAGCACTTGGGATGCTTGAGTCCCACAGCAGAGCCCCAGGGTCAGCTCTCTCTTCTGGGCTCCTGGCTCCACCTCCCCACCCACGCCGACCCTGGGAGGTGGGGCTGGGTTCCTGTCACCCGTGTGAGAGACCTGCGTCATTCCAGGCTCCTAACTTCGGCCCTGGCCGAGTCCCAGTTATTGCAAGCACCTGGAGAAAGAACCAGCAGGTGGGAGCTCTGTGTCCCTCTGTCTGTCTGTCAAGTCTGGTTTGCTCTCTGTCTCTCAAATACAAAAAAATGGAAAACTATATTTGTTTGATTTTAATTTATATTAAATTGGAAGATAGAACAGGAGCAGGCAAGAAAGAATATAGGAAATGGGTTTCCTGAAATAATATGGTGAATCAGTAGACTTATGAGAACGGGAAATTATAGGCAAGACATCTGTTAGAGTTTAATGTTTGCATCAGACCTTGTTATGATTAAAAAATAAACAAGGCATTAACGCTTCCATGTTACGGGTAGGAACAAAGAGAACTGATTACTTCTGTTGTTATTATTTAGCCCAATTTGGGGGAGCACAGCCCAGGAGAAAGTGCAGAGAGGAAACTATTAGGACACAAGGAGAATTTGCAAGGGTTTGAAAAGGTGATGATGCTAACAACAATGATGGTGAGGGGAGTAATGATGGCAATTGAGGTGTTTATTGTATAAATGTTGTCTCGCGTTCACCGTCTAGACTGCTGAGTTCTAGGAGAGGTACAAGTGGAATCCATAATCCAGTTCTCAGAATTAATTTGTTTAAAAAGGTGGAGAAGATAATGAGTTTCTTGACAATTCTATTATTTTTCTATTGCAGGAGCACAGAGTGATTAACAGATGCTAGTGTTCGGTTTCTCACTGAAATGAGACGTTGAGTCTAGCATGAGGGTCTTCCACAGTGGACTACGGGGCTGTGGTGCAGTGTGCTACACGGCTGCCTGTGCTGCTGGCATCCCGAGTGAGTGACAGCTCAAATCCCAGGGGCTCCATGTCCCATGCAGCTCCCTGCTGATGGCCTGGGAAAGCAGTGGAAGATGGGCCAAGGCTTTGAGCTCCTGACGCCCACGTGGCAGGTGGGAGACCTGGATGGAGTTCCAGGCTCCTGGCTCTGTGGCTGTTTGGGGAGTGAACCAGAAATCAATCAATCTCTCTCTCTCTCTCTCAAATAAATTAAGTAAGTCTTTTAAAAATAAATAAGCAAACAATCAGTAAGCTACAGAACACACAATACCCCAGGGCGCAGTATTAGACTTAGGTCAGTAATTACAAAGCAAGGCTAATCTGTGTCCACACAAGCGGAAAACGGGCACAATCTAGGGCAAACCGGGGCCGGCTCCAGCAGCGGTCCCTGCCTCTGAGGGCCTGGGTGGGCGAGAACGGCACCACTTTGGGACCTGGAACCCCAGAAACTGGGAACAAAGCACAGATGAGCCAGTGACCGCGGGCAACGCTGTGGACACAACACGGCCTCCTGGGAGACAGAGAGAAAACAACGGGGGGTGCACGGGGACAGGGAGGGAGCAGAATCAGCCCGGAACCAGGCAAGGAGTCCGGGGCAATGACTTATGGGAAGGACCCAAAGGCAGGGCTGAGCGAGCCTAGGAGGGCCCAGGGCTGGGGACGCACGTTGTGGATCCACGCTCCAAAGAGCACAGTGCTGCTTCTGGGGACGTGGGTTCTGAGCAGGGGGCCCCGAGGGACTGGGTGATGAGAACACTCTCTGCTCCCTACCTGGCGAGGGCGTCCGGTACTGGCCACTCGCTCCGGGAGTTCAGCCAGCATGGCCACGCAGACGTTACCACCCGGGTACATTTCTCCTGCCCACACTCACACGTAGGGGAGCTGGGACCCCCAAGGCCCCCACTGGAGGACCTGGGATTGATGCCTGGTGCGGGCTCCTGGCTTCAGCTCCCTGCTGCTGCCAGTCCTTGGAGGCAGCGGCAGTGGCCCGAGTGCCTGGGTTCCCGGCACCCACGTGCGAGATCTGGGTTGAGTCCTGGCTTCTCACTGCAGTCCTAGCAGCGCCCTGGTCGATGTGCGCATTTGAGGGTAAATCCGCAGGTAGGAGCGCCCCTGCCTTTCTCTCTGTCTTTCCTTCCTTCTCATTAAATTAAATTAATGTAGGTGATCGTACAAGAGGGACAGGCAGTTGGCCGTGGCCCTGCTATTATAAACTTGGAGTGGCCCCGTGGTTCATGGCCAGGGGAGCTGTAACCGGTTCCATTGAAATTTGATGAAGTAATGAAACGTGTATTTTACCCATATCTCTCAGGTACTCGTGAAACTCCCGGAAGCCTTCCGAGAGCACTGGCTTCATGAATGCCGGTTTAATGGAAAAGACCCACTGGTGTCCTTCTCACTGGTGTTACATTTACAGAAACAGTTAATTTACATATGCAGCCAGATCTGAGCTGTGTATCTCTAGCCTCCTCCTGAAAGTTAAAACCGCTTTGGACAGCTTAGATGTCTGACTTGTTGACTCGGTCCAGAACCTCAGATCTAACTTATTTCTGTGACCGCACACTCCGTACCATCGGTGTGAGTGCAGGGGGACGACGTGTGTACCAGCTGATTCCGTCGTAGTCCTTGTTGAAACCCAGAGCCTCCGCAGAGAAACGTTCTCATTGCTTCCTGAGTGTGTCGTACAAACTCCCTTTTTTGAGGGTTTATTGATTAGTTCTTAGAATTTTATTCCTGGAAATATCTTTTTGTTGTTTTCATTGTTTTTTCGGTGTTAGAATCACTTTTACACTTTTGATGCAATTTAAAGCACACGGAAAAGTTAGCGTGCGACGACTTTTCCCCAGATCGCCCGAGAGCAAGCCGATGCCTCCCCTGTTCTCCCCCCGAGTCCTGAGCTTATCCCAAAGCAGGGACAGCGACCAGCGCAGGGCGGCGACCGGGAGCAGGGAACCCACAGGGACTCACCACCGCCACTCGAGCCCCGGCACACGGCCAGTGTGGCCATTTTCTCAGAGCTGCCCTTCTGGGGGCCAGTCCTGTGGCACAGGGGGTTCTCTGTGACCTGGCATCGAGTTGGAACGCCAGCTTCAGTCCCTGCCGCTCCACTTCCGGGCCAGCTTCTTCCGCGTGAGCCTGGGCAGGCAGCAGACGCTGGGTCAAGAACATGGGGCCCTGCCACCCAGGAGGGAGGCTCAGATGGAGGGGTGGCTCCTGGCCTCAGCCTGCCCAGACCTGCTTGTGGTGGCCACTTGGGGAGTGAACCAGCAAATGGAAGACCTCTCTCTCTCTCTCTCTGTATCTTTCTCCCTCCCTATAAATATGTCCTTTTTTCCTAAAACAATGTCCTTTAAGGGTCGAGTTCAGGGGCACAGGTTGCGTTTGGCCGCTGTGTCTCCTTAGACGGCGTCACTCTGGAACGGATCTTAGAGCTTCATGACCTTGGAGAAAACTGTCTCGCAGGACCGCCCTGGGCGTGGTCTCTGCCGTGCTGCCTGCAGCCATCCCCACGGCACCGACCTCGGGCGTGACTGCCACGGAAGTGGCGGTGTTTCCCCCCACCCGTGAGGAGCTAGAACAGCCCGCGTGGATCACTGGGCCAAGGTGGCGTCTTCTGGCTTTCATGCTAAATTTACTTTGTTTTTTACTTTCATAGTTAATAAATATATTATGAACAATTACTTATAAGCTATTTAAATACTTGATTTCTCATCAAATTTTCAATTATTCACGATATTAAGCCAATGCAGACTCACGATCTTTTGTACTATTTGATAGATTAAAATTTCTCAATGTCGGGGCCTGCACTGTGGCATAGGGGGTGAAGCCGCCACCTGCAGTGCCAGCGTCCCATATGGGCGCCAGTTCGAGTCCCAGCTGCTCCACTTCCAATCCAGCTCTCTGCTGTGGTCTGGGAAAGCAGTAGAAGATGGCCCAAGTGCTTGGGCCCTGCACCCACGTGGGAGACTGGGAAGAAGCTCCTGGCTCCTGGCTTCGGATTGGCGCAGCTCAAGCCATTGTGGCCATCTGGGGAGTGAACCAGTGGATGGAAGACCTCTCTCTTTCTCTCTCTCTCTCTCTCTGCCTCTCTCTGCCTCTTCTTCTCTCTCTGTGTAACTCTGACCTTCAAGTAAATAAATAAATCTTTAAAAAATATAAACTATCCCTCATTGTCATTGTTCATTTGGGGGCTCAGTTTGCCTTGGATTGGGCCGGAGGGAGCCCCTCAAACCCTGTTCTGTGTTCCTGTCTTTGTCTGAGCGTTTCCTTTCTTTGTGGCACAAGATTTTCCAGACTTATTGTGAATTTTCTTTTCCAGCCTTAAAATCAGCCACTTGTCCAAGGAGCCAGGAGTCTCCCGAGTGGAGAACGTCAGGATGTGGGGCTCCAGGGCACGAGGGTCTCCCCTGCAGTGAGGAGCCAGAGGACAGGTCCGTGAATGTATCGTACAGACAGGTGAGCGAATTCCCTATGCAGCCACCTCTGTCACCTGTCTTCCACCCACGTCTGCAGCCCTGGCATCCAGTGTCTGTGTGGAGGCTGTGACTGCACCAGCGACCCGGAGTCAGCCCCAGGCTCCTTTCCACATCTGTGTCTCCCCGTCCCACACTGAGAAACCCACTCCCTTGAGCCCGGGGCTTCCTGGCATCATGGGCCCCCTTGTGCACGCCCCGCCTCCACTGTCCTCACTGCCCCTCCCACCACAGGCTCCAGCTGCACCCTCGTCCTCTGGGCGCCCCCTGCTGCCCGTGAGCTGGAACCTCCCTCCCATTTTCCCGGAACCGAGGGCACTGGGCCGTGACCCTTGTGTGTTTTGCTGCTGTGGTGAGAAGCAGACATACGGCTCCTGTTTGTCCAGAGGAGACTCCGCTTTGGCACACACATCCCGACAAGAAGGGCTTTTCTCTGCACTGCCACGGGCCTTTTTTTAATTCCACTTTTCCATTTATCTGGGAGGCAGAGAACTAGAGGGCGACAGCCAGATAGACGTCGCATCCCCTGGTTCCCTCCCCAAACGCCTACCGTGGCCCAGGGCTGGGGCCAAAGCCAGGAGCTGGGAACTCGGTGCCTGACTGCCGGACGTGTAACAGGAGCCCAGCCTCGGGCAGGAGCAGGGCCGGAGGCGAGCCCAGGCGGCCACACTGTGGGCGGCAGCATCCGCTGGGCGGAAGCCCCGTGCCCCAGGGTGAGTCAGCTCCTGATTTGCAAGGGAAGGGAGAGTTACTGAACGCCTCCGAGGCTTCCCTCCCCTGAGGGTGCTCAGGTTTCCCCCCTGTCCCCGAAACAGGGAGTCCGACACGAGCCACAGTGGCTGAGCCGCTGGTGGGGCAGGAGGTGTCCCCGGCCCCGGACTACTGGGGCTGTTAGGACAGAGGCAGGGGACTGTCCACCCCGAGCAGTTCTGAGCTTGGTCACCTCCTCTGCTTACGGAGCAAATCTGCCCAAAGGGCTTAAGGCAGGCATGGCCACGGCCCAGCAGGACCCTGTCAGTCACCCTCACTGCTCCCTCTGGGACGTTTCCTGAACGCGCACCTGCGGTGAGCTGTAACAGACCACTCGGTGGCCACACAGGAGCCTCGAGTTCAGTGCTCGGAAAAGATATTTATTTATTTATTACTTTATTTGAAAGTCAGAGTTACACAGAGACAGAAGGAGAAGCAGAGAGAGAGAGGTCTTCCATCTACTGGTTCACTCCCCATTTGGCTGTAATAACCTGATCTGTGCCGATCTGAAGCCAGGAGCCAGGAGGGAGCTTCTTCTGGGTCTCCCACTTGGGCCAGCATCTGCCCCTCGTAAAAGAAATTTAATGTTTGGTCATTTCAGGTTGAAAAATTCAAAATCACTTCTGGTTTCACTTTTCCCCAACTTCAATGCTGATAAAGGCTGCTTTTTTTTTTTTTTTTTTACACTGAAGAAAAGACGTAGTTAGCTTTGGGTTCAGACTAGAACTGGTATAGACAGAGGCCACAGCTGCTGGCTGTGTCTATGCCATCAGGGCCAAACCTGATGGCATAGACACAGGCCACAGCTGGTGGAGTGGACACAGGCCCTAGCTGGTGGTGTAGACAGAGACCACAGTTGCTAGTATAGACACAGGCCACAGCTGGTGGTATAGACACAGGCCATAGCTGCTGGTGTAGATGCAGACCACAGCTGCTGGTATAGACACAGGCCATAGCTGCTGGTGTAGATGCAGACCACAGCTGGTGGTGTGGACACAGGCCATAGCTGCTGGTGTAGATGCAGACCACAGCTGCTGGTATAGACACAGGCCATAGCTGCTGGTGTAGATGCAGACCACAGCTGGTGGTGTGGACACAGGCCATAGCTGCTGGTGTAGATGCAGACCACAGCTGCTGGTATAGACACAGGCCATAGCTGCTGGTGTAGATGCAGACCACAGCTGGTGGTGTGGACACAGGCCATAGCTGCTGGTGTAGATGCAGACCACAGCTGCTGGTATAGACACAGGCCATAGCTGCTGGTGTAGATGCAGACCACAGCTGGTGGTGTGGACACAGGCCATAGCTGCTGGTGTAGATGCAGACCACAGCTGGTGGTGTGGACACAGGCCATAGCTGCTGGTGTAGATGCAGACCACAGCTGGTGGTGTGGACACAGGCCATAGCTGCTGGTGTAGATGCAGACCACAGCTGCTGGTATAGACAGAAGCCACAGCTGCTGGTATAGACAGAATACGCTCTCTTATAGCTATCTGGCCCAGCTGCTTGTATTTTAAACCCCTCGTTATAAATGCAATGAAGATCACACAAAGTCAAGTCAGTGCCCACACCGGCCTTACTTTCCACAAAGGATCTTGCTCTCTCCTAGAACATGGCAGGTTTCCGGGGCTTGGGGGTCAGGGGGATTAGGCTCACCTGTGGGTGTGTGGCCTGAGGTTGAGGTTGTACGTGTAGGGCACTCAGGAGGGGGAGCAAGCCAGAGCCGAGGGCTGAAGTCCGCCAGTCCGTTCACCATACCTGCTCTGTGTCAGCGTGAAAACAAGCCCGAGTCAGTCAATCCCTTAAGAGGTGATCTGGATCCCGGGAGTGGAATTCTGACCATGCCCGGAGCCTGCAGGAGAAGCTGAGATGGCCACGCGTGTGGGCAGGGACTGGGCCTCCCTGCTCGGTTCTCTACGGTTCTCACAGCTCCGGTTGAAGCTGTGAGTCAACAGTGAGTGGGTGCACGACGGAGGCTTGAGCTCCACAGACCGTCCCATCTGGAGGACAAAGCCTGCTGGTCTCAGCACCCCCAGGTCTGTTTTAGCCCGGAAGTCCAGCTGAGTCCAGCCTAGGGGCATTGCCAATACCACCAGCCAAGGGCTTACAGACAACTGGTCCACCGGCACGGGCTCCGCCGTCACCGCGCCACTTCTGGGGGCTACTTTACAGTGAGCAGCATCCCGGCCCGGCTCCTCGGCCTGGGGGGCCACTGGTTAGTGCCCGTGTGACACATGGATAGTTCCGAGGACAGCCTTGTGAGAGCACCGGCGGGGGACCCTTGAGAGGTGATGCGCCGTTGTTACAGAAGACACCAAGGTCTTATGGCCGAATTACGGAGTCTTGCTGAAAGCCAGCAAAGCCGGCGGCCGCCCGGGGCCATGCGCAGCCCCGACTGAGCTCAGGGGTGAGCTTCTAAAGGCAAAACCGCATCGTAGGGAGTGAATTACAAAGCAAGCATTCCTTACGGAAGCCGGAACAAGCGAGGCCACGCTGGTCTCAGGGGGCATTGGCACATTTTCCCAGCACTTAATGGAGACCGTCCTTACAGATAACGCTATTACAAGGCTAGTTTCTGAGTTGGTGGTTGTGCAACTGGTTAGAAAAATGGAGGACAGAGTGACTGTCGATCATCCAGTGACAACACTGGGCAACCCGGGTCAGCCGCGTCTCACTTCACCACGGGAGGGGCCATCCTCCTCTCTGGGGCAGCACAAACAAGAGGCCAGAAAAGATTTGTTTATTTTTTCAAAAGAGCCTCAGAGAGAGAGAGAGAAGGGAGAGACAGAGAGAGAGAGAGAGGGGTCTTCCATCCACTGGGTCACTCCCCAGATGGCCGCCATGGCCAGGGCTGGGCCAGCCTGAAGCCAGAAGCTGGGAGCCAGCATCTTCATCTGATCTCCCGTGTGGACGGCGGGGGCCCAAATACTTGGGCCATCTTCCACTACTTTCCCAGGTGCGTTAGGGGGGAGCTGGATCAGAAGCAGAGCAGCCGGGACTCGAACCAGTGCCCATACGGGATGCTGATGTAGCAGGTGGCAGCTGGACCTGCTGCAGCCTGAAACCAGCTCCAGTCCTGAACCCAGGGCTTTTATACAGTGAGGTTCCCGGGGCCGACAGCTCCAGCTCGCTCTCTCTCTCTCTCTCTCTCTCCCCTCCCCCATCATTTTGTCCTTCAAGAAAATAAGTGAATCTTTAAAATCAATAAGATTTTCTCGTAGTTTTCTGCAAGTTTCTAAGGTACCCCACAGGCTGAGTGTGTTGGTTCTAACGAGCGTTCTGCCCAAAGACGAGCTTCCCCTGCAGTCACCGAGTGACACCAGCCAGTGACTTCCTTCATTTTACTCATTTCTTTCCAGAACCTGCATTTTGAAGAGTCAGTGTGTGTTGTGGCTTATTTGCAACTGCTTTCTAGTGGATCAACTATCATTTTCTGGTGCTAAATAAAAGCTGCCCTGATTACCCCAAGACTCGTCCACGTTGGGTCCCCGCCGACTGGTTTTTATAAGCATAATGAGTTTTGGAGAGAAACGCTTTGCTCTCCCCGCTGTCGGGTCAACTTTTTTGTTTTCGTTATTAATTCCAAAAAAGTACAGCCTGAAACATCAATATCTTTGATGAAAGTGGAGGTGTGTAGCCATGGAGACGGCCGCTGAGCTCCAGACGCCAGGCGAAAGGCCCTGCCAGGCGGAGAGGCTCGTAATGTGAACAACAACTTCAAATTAAGTTTCCAGGGCCGTCCACCGGACTCAGAAAGACAGCCCCTGGGAAGCCAGTCCCGTGGCTCCTCTCAGATCACTGAGAGCTCTTGTCTGGCTGGACATTTCTTTCCTTATGTATGTGAGCGCGTACTTCAACAAGCTCATGAGAAATGCAATTAAAAGATATGTTTATTTTGGTGCATTTTGGAAATCCATGTACACAGAGATATTCAAAAATCCATAAAAATGCAAATTATGGAAAAAACTTTTCATGCATTTCAAAACTTGCTTTCTCCAAATGAACTTGCCTTTTACTCCAGTTTTCCCTCGAGCCGTTTGAAGCTAACTGCACGTGGGCAAGCATGGTCCCGTACGTCCAGCACTGGGTGTGTATTTCCGTTTCAAACCGTGGAGTGTAAGAGGCCTCAGACAGGCAGCTGGGCCGGCTCTTTCTCCCTAGCAGAGCTCTCTGGGATCCCGTCCTTGCGAGAACCTCTCCCGAGGGGGAGAAGCTGAGTTGTGACAGTCGGGCCGGGAGCGGCCGTGCAGTAGCTGGCAGAGTGCCTGCTGGGAGCCGCGCCCCTGCTTCCTCTTCAGCTGCCTGTGGATGAGCCTGGGAGGCAGCAGGGGAGGCTCAGGTAGTTGGGTCCCCGCCGCCCCCATGGGGACCGCGCTGGCATCTGCCTTCAGCCTGGCTCCGCCCCAGCTCCTGCAGGCCCTCGGGGAGTGAACCAGCGGATGGCAGACTCTCTCTCTCTCGCTCTCGCTCTCGCTCTCGCTCTGCCTTTCAAATAACTACATAAATAAAACTTAAGGAAGAATAAGAGGATTGATTACCTAAGTTTTGGTTACTGCACCAAGCTACCAAAATGTCACAGCTCTGTGAATAAATTATTTTGAAGAAAAATTGCTTAATATTGCATGAAACTACATTGGCTTATTAAAATAATAGCACAAAACATATCTGTGCAATGCACTAGTTACAGCTCCTGGTCTAGCTTGGTAGGACTTCTTTCTCTGCAGTGCAAAAAATATCAAAGGTATTTCTAGTGGTTCTGGAGAGTTCGACGCATGGCTGTTTAGTTCGAAACTAGCGAGTGCGAGAGGGACACGGTCGAGGAAGGTCCGGCGCGTGTGCAGAGGCCCGGGACCCTGGGGTTCAGGACCTTGCAGCACTGAAAAGCTGTGGGCTGTGGTGGGAGGAGAGGGAGAGCCGCTGGGACTGCTCCGCAGGAGGTCTTGTGAGCCAGGGGTCCTCGCCGTGCGCCCAGAGGCCACGCTCTGATGGGTGCTCTCCTGGACTCCGTGTTCAGGCCTTGTGCCCGGAGGCCACACTCTGATGGGTGCTCTCCTGGACTCCGTGTTCAGGCCTTGTGCCCGGAGGCCACGCTCTGATGGGCGCTCTCCTGGACTCTGTGTTCAGGCCTTGTGCCCGGAGGCCACGCTCTGATGGGTGCTCTCCTGGACTCTGTGTTCAGGCCTTGTGCCCGGAGGCCACGCTCTGATGGGTGCTCTCCTAGACTCCGTGTTTCTGGCCCAGTATCACAAGGAAGGCTGTTTGACAACTCCTGACCATGCTATAATGACACAGTCTCTGGGTCTCGTGTGTGCAGACACATGTCTACACACAAACCAGTGCACGTGTATGCGTATGTGGGTGTGTGTAGAGTCTACGTGTGCAAGTACACACACACATATATGTACACATGCACACAGCTATCCAAGCACATGTGCTTGCCTTATACTGCGCATGTGTGTGTCTTTGTGCATAGGTAGATGATTTAAATTAACAAAGCCATGTCAACTCAGAATTTATTTATTATCCAAAGCAAGCACATTTGTAAGAGAATACATTATTTGTTGAAAAAAATCAACCAATGCAACGTGTGAACCAATGAAACAGCAACAAAGCTCACTACCCGGGAAGAAGGCCTCGGGCGCACGTGAAAATGTTAACTACGGGCGTCCGGCACTGACGCGCTATGGCGATTTCTCTTTTCCCATCGCTCATGGTTGAATTTTCTGAATTTTACCTACTGTGTTTTAAATATCTTGTATTTTTCTAGGATTTTTTTCAGCTAGAAATGCTTATTTTTATTATTTAAAAATATCCTGTGTTCCTAAAAGTATGTGTTTATTTTGCTTGAAATGCAGAGAGGCCAACAGAAACAGAGATCATCCACCTGCTGATTCACCGCCAAATGCCTGCAGGGGCTGGGGCCGGGCGGTGCAGAAGCCAGGAGCCTGGAGCTCCTTCCGGCGGGACCTGGCCATGGGCGGCAGGGACCGGACCGAGGATGTGCGCCACTGCGCGCTGCCCCTCCGGTCTGCCAGGTCCTCCCACATTCCCAGGCCACCTTGGTGCAGAGACACTGACGCAGTCCCATCCGCCCGTCCTGGTCTCAGGCTGCGGCCGGGGCTGCCCCGATGACCGCAGCTCGGCTCAGCTCCACCCTTCCTTGGGTCCTCTGGAAACAGCGGCTTCTCTCCGCCCCGGGCTGGGCTCCTCCAGGCAGTGCGCCTTACTTGAGGTTGACGCCTGACACTTGTAGCCCCCAGGACCTCCTCTCGCCTTTTGAAAAGAGCCCAGAGGGGTCCTCGTAGAGCCAATCCGCTCCTGCCCTTGCTGCGTCCAGCCAGAGGCCTTGATACAGCTCACGCGTGGGCAGAGACATCTGTGCCCTGGGCGCCCTAGGAGCGGGTGTTGGCACCGTGGTGAGGTTGCTGCTTGGGGTGCCAGCCTCCCAAAGGAGAGGCCCGGGTACTCTGCTGCTGCTTTGGTTTTAAAGCTTTATTTTATTTATTTGAAAGACAGAGTTAACTGAATTTTGGGGCTGGCCCGTGGCTCACTTGGTTAATCCTCTACCTGCGGCGCCGGCATCCCATGTGAGCACTGGGTTCTAGTCCTGGTTGCTCCTCTTCCAGCCCAGCTCTCTGCTATGGCCCAGGAGTGCAGTGGAGGATGGCACAAGTGCTTGGGCCCTGCACCCGCATGGGAGACCAGGAGGAAGCACCTGGTTCCTGGCTTCGGATCGGCGCAGCGCTAGCCATAGCAGCCATTTGGGGGGTGAACCAGCGGATGGAAGACCTCTCTCTCTCTCACTATCTATAACTCCACCTGTCAAAAAAAAAAAAAAAAAACACCTTGGTTAAAAACTGAATTTTGGTGACCCTGAAAAATATGTAGAGGTAGCTGCCCAGCCCTGCAGGTCTCTGTTCATCCAAAACGTAGCACGTTCTGAAAGGGCGCGGTGGTGACTGCACTTCCTCGGCGGGGTTTATGACACAGGACGGCCTTCTACACTAGGAGGCGTCCAGGCTGTTGACCACAATCCTTTTGCCTTTCATCTCTGCCCCGGCTCTGCAGAGGAAAGAGAAATAAATGGAGAGGGGACATCAGGACTGTTGCACCGTGTGGCCTGTCGCCAGCCCTTCACGTGGGATCACTGAGAACTGCAGGAGTTGTTGAGCTGCGGTTGGTGGTAAAATTGCCATGCGCTGTCTTTGTTTTCTATCAGAAAACGAGGTTTACTGGACCCATAGACTTGGTTCCAAATACCGGGTGGTAAAACAGCCAGGGAAGGTGAATTAGTTCTGGAGAAATCTGTATGTTCCGAGAACGAGCAACAAATTCGTCCCAACTTCACCAGTAATAAAACCCAAGTAGGGAACCGGTGCTGTGGTGCAGTGGGTAAAGCTGCCGTCTGCATCTTCACACAGGCGCCGATTCGAGTCCCAGTTGCTCCACTTCTGATCCAGCTCCCTGCTAATGGCCTGGGAAAGCAGAGGAGGATGGCCCAAGTGCTGGGACCTCTGCATCCACGTGGGAGACCTGGATGAAGCGCCTGGCTCCGGACTTTGGACAGACCCAGCCCTGGCTGTTGCGGCCATTTGGGGAGTGAACCAGCGGAGGGAAGACCTCTCCTTCTCTCTCTGTCTTCCTCTCTCTGTCTCACTTTCTCTAACTCTGCCTTTCAGATAAATAAATCTAAATCTTAAAAACAAAAAACAAGTAAAAGTGAGAGTTTCCTCATCTGTTCTGGGACTTGTGCTAACGAAGACCTGCTTTGCTATTTTGATAAAAACGTAGCTCGTGATTTGTATCGCCTGCCTGTTTCATTCCCTGGTATTGCATAGTCCTAGGTTGCTAGTCTTATTCTCTGCACATTTAAGCTATTTGAACAGGTTGCTTCGACATGGATCAACCCTGGTTTTTGGAAGAGTTGAGTTCGTTAATGCCACTTCTTGATATTTTTATCCGAAGATTCACTTTGGAGGAAGATTGAAGAGACAGGTTGATGTAAACATCCGATCAGCATACCTCTCAATGGACGCCTTCCACAGCCATGCTCTTGTGTTCAGTTGTTCTGAACATTTCTGTCGAGGGCCTATTTGAATTACCATCTACAGAAAAGCAGTGCTTACTAGGGCTTCCCACCCACACGATTCGGGGACGTGGGTTTCTTCAGAAGTCTGGCTGTGCCTGACGCGAATCTGTTTTGCTCTCTGACCCTCCCCTGGGCGCTCACAGTGCTGGGGTTTGGACACGCTTGCTCATTCCGGATGCAGCCTCGGGGTGCCCAGCGACAGTGCACAGCAGTCCCCAGGCACAGTGCTGGCTTTCTACCCGTGTGCGGGTTTCTCTCAGCAATGTTCCTCTGTTGGGTACAGAACATGATCATTCCCATTCACATGCAGATGCACTTGGCTGTAGCCTTCGTCTCCGCAGGGCTGCAGCGTCCTCACACCCACGCCTCACAGTAGCCCACCGCCCCCCGCAGCCCCAGCTGTGGCCGCGGCCCCCCCACGGAAGACCCAGCATTTCCGTGGCGTTTCCCAGAGGGCTCCTCCTTGCCACCCTTCCCCCCCCGCAGCACACAGCGTAGGCACCCATGTGCTTGAGGAGTCCTGTAGACACACCCGGCCTGCCCCGTCGACCACCTGCCCGTAGAGCTGCCACTCGGCGGCCACAGGGCAGTAACTTAAAGCACTCACTGCAGTAGGTGACCAGGGCATCCGGCTGCCTCGTGCTCTTTATTTCTTTCAACAGTTGACATTTCAGCCAGGAGAGAAGGCGCCGAGGCCCGCCCACGCCGGCGGATTCACCGCGGGAAATCAGGCTGGGACAAGGGTGAGCTCCCCTGGATCGGTGAGAGCAGAGGGGTCTGGTGGTGAGGCTCTGCCCGGGCAGTCGGGCAGTGAGAGGCGGCGCGTGCCTGGCAGAGCTGCTGCGCGTGAGGCTGGTTTATAAGTCATGACACTCTGCTGCTGGTACAGAACCACAGCCCTGCACAGTCACTTAGCAGAAGGCACTCCGCAAACAGACCCGGTCACGGTGCGAGGATTTAGAGAAAACCAGGTGACTCAATTATTTTTATAAAGCGTCTTTTGGAAGAACTGTTGGGGGGAGACTGTTCAAGTGCCAGTGCCCAAGGGGAGTGTGACACTGTTCCCGGGAGTGTGACGCTGTTTCCGGGAGTGTGACACTGTTCCCGGGAGTGTGACACTGTTCCCGAGAGTGTAACGCTGTTCCTGGGAGTGTGACACTGTTCGCGGGAGCGTGATGCTGTTTCCGGGAGTGTGACACTGTTCCCAGGAGTGTGATACTCTTCCTGGGAGTGTGACGCTGTTACAGGGAGTGTGACACTGTTTTTGGGAGTGTGACGCTGTTACAGGGAGTGTGACACTGTTTCCAGAAGTGTGACGCTGTTCCTGGGAGTGTGACGCTGTTCCCGGGAGTGTGATGCTGTTTCTGGGAGAGTGTTGTTGTTCTTGGGATTGTGATGCTGTCCCCAGGAGTGTGATGCTGTTCCTGTAGAGGGTGACACAGCTCTGAGCACCACAGAGCAGCCACATTTCTCAAAATGGGACTTAACGTTTCAACAAATTCTAGTGACAATTGCAAATATCAACAACAAATGTGAGTCCTAAATTTTTAGCGCTTAATCAGCGTGAGGATTTGATCACATACGGAGTTGGCAGTTGTTAGAATTGTGCGATGTTTACCCAGGGGAGGAAAGCGTTGTCTTCACGTCAGGCTCCCGCGGCAGGAGTGTGCCTCGGCTCACCTGCTCCGTGGCTGCTCTGTGGCTGCTCCATGGCTGCTCCGTGGCTGAGCAGGGCGACTTCGCAGCCTGCAAAACGCACGCCCCACAGATCCCCTTCCACACGCACAGAGTTTGCCAGAAACTAATGCCTTCGTCCAGACACGGCTCCCGGGGGCCTCTCACGCCTTCCTCCATGAGACAGAAGCTGAAAGGGGCCCGGCGTCTGGGGACGGGGATGGGCAGGCGAGCCCAGGAAGGGGTCGGAGCCATCAGACAGCCACAGCAGCGAGCAGGCGCTGGGTACAGTGGCTGAAGGGCACAGCACCAGGAGACCCGCCCAGCGGAGTGTCCAGGAGGCACTGCTCACCGGACAGTGGATCCTGACGGCCGCAGCAGCTCTGATTGGGAGCAGCGGGGCGCACTGGAGGCTCTGATGGAGAAAGCAGGCCGCTGTGTGGGGTGACGCGAGGGGTCCGTGTGGTGGGGACCCCAGGAGACAGCCATGGGGTGCGTGGGGTGACATGAGGGGTCCGTGTGGTGGGGTGATGTGAGGGGGACCATGTGGGGGGAACTCTAGGAGGGAACCATAGGGTGTGTGGGGTGACGTGAGGGGTCTGTGTGATGGGAACCCCAGGAGACAGCAGTGGGGTGTGTGGGGTGATGTCAGGGGTCCGTGTGGTGGGAACTCCAGGAGGGGGCCATGGGGTGGGGGACAGCTGGCGACCGTGCAAGTTTACAGAAGTGTGAGGGAGAGGTGAAACACAGAAACAATGTAACCAGGGGCTGGTGCTGTGGCACAGTGGGTTAAGCTGCCATCAACAGCACCGGGATTCCATGTGCATGCAGGTTCAAGTCCCGACTGCTCCACTTCTGATCCAGCTCCCTGCCAGTGTGCCTGGGAGGGCAGTGGAGGATGGCCCCTGCACCCACGTGGGAGACTCTGATGAAGATCCTGGCTTCAGCCTTGCCCAGGCCTGGTCATTGCAGCCATCTGGGGAGTAAACCAGTGGATGGAAGACTTCTCTCCTCTCTCTCTCTCTCTCTCTCTCTCTTTCTCTCTCTCTCTCGCTTTAACTCTGATGTTCCAATGAAATAAATGCATGGAGAGTGAGAAGCGCTGTGGAGAGCTGGAGCCGGGGGGAGGGGCTGAGGGTACGCGTGTGGATTCAGGAGGGCGAGGCCTTGATGGTGGCTGCATTTCAAGAGAGAGACAGGAGTGTGTAAAGGGCGAATGAGGCTGGGAGCAAAACCAATCGGCTGTGTCACCAGCGCCACCCTCCATGCCATGGCCCGAGTTTTCCAGGTGCTGCACCTGCTGGGGAAACGCTGTGCAGGCCACTCCCGTCTCCACCACCCGACCCGGCCCAGCCCACTGGTGGAGGAAGCTGTGCGTGTGGCTGCTCTGTCCTCCCAGCAGGCCCGGTCCGGAGCGCCGCCCCGCGCGTCTTGCCGCCCAGCCCCCGCGGTACATATGCAGACTCCGTGCCTTTCATTACCTGATGCCCTCCTAAGATCTAATAAAAACACGTGAGAATCAAATTACTCCCGAAAGAGCTACTCTAACTCACTTAGGGAGAAGTAATGTAAATAAGAGCGTTCTTGATACGGACGCCGTTGTGTTCCAGCCAGGAGCCACATGGAGCCAAGTACGCTGGGTGTCGGCGGGTAAACATCGCTACGATGCTGCTCCTATTCCCTGGGGGAAAGGGAAACCAGGCACTAGTGATGCGGCTGCAAAGTTCCATGGACTGAGAGCTCTTTTACTTTTCCGTTCAAATCTTGATGTCTACACGAACACTCATTTAGCAAAATCACTCAAGCCGGGAAGTTTAGGGCATTTCCAATGAAGCCAAATAAAGCCATCCCTGGGTCAGCCCCACACTTCTGCCCCCTCCGCCCTCCGCGACACTGGCTGTTCAGTCGCTAACGTTAACCCCGGCCTGTGAGAAGCACGGTGCGTGAGCCCTCCCTCCTGGAACATTCCAGCTCTTCAGGCAGTGAGGAGCACGAGTGCTGGCTCCCTGGGGAGCCTGTGCTGAGTTGGCCGCCCTTGGGAAGTTGGCAGCTGGGGGCGTGTCCTGCTCATGACTTCTGAATATTCCAGGTTAACAGATTAACGCAGTCGACAATTGGAAGGAGAAGAGGAACTTGCGAGGGAGAAACTGGAGGAAAGAACCAGATGACCCCGGCTGGCGTTGAGTGACAAGCTTGCCCTGGGTCTTCGCTGGCCACAAACCTCTCGAATTACCCTTGTATATGCGGTGGTACAGAAAGGTGCTAGATTTTTAGTGAAAAAGTCGAGCCACAAAGCGATTCTTCAGTTCTACTGCGCTATTTCTAAGGAGGTTTGAGAACATGCACGATGAAACAGAAGTGCATGGATATTTGGTTTCCCGAGGGATTTTACTTGCCGTAAAATGAATGTGATTTTCTACCGTAAGATGAAACACAACTAAAACACGTTATCTATTCTAGAAAAAAGACAACTGAATAGAGGGAAGAGACTTGACACGCGGGGCCGTGAGCAGCAGGACAGGGCCAGCTACAGTGTCGTGGAGATGGGGCAGACAGACAGCACTAAAATTCTCCCCCCATGGGTCTTGGCCATTGGCGGTGCTGCAGAGAGAGAACCCAGAGCGTCCTACAGAGAATGCAGCCTGGTTTGGTTGGGCGCTGTGCAAACTGAGCCAAGAGCTGAAGTCAAGTGCATTTGGGGCAGTGATTTTCAGGGTGTGCCCCCCCGGCTGGCAGCCCCTCAGGCAGAGCCCAGGGCCTGGGTCCCAGCGTCCAGGGGATCTGCACACTTGTGCACTGTGAGAACCTTGGGAGAGGGCACCGCGAGAGGGTGGGAGGCTGTGCGGGAAGCAGGGGCATACGGTGTGGAGACAGAGGGAACCGACGCCTTAGGACTTGGAATAAGCCCACCCCTGCTGAGAGCCAGCCAGGAACGTGGCGACACAGAGGCACAGGGGCCTGGGTGAGGCCGGAGGGCAGGAGGCTGGCGGAGCCCCGGCCAGGCGGAGAGTGTGGGCTTCGTGTGCAAACAGTGAGGGCAGGTGCGTGACTGTGGGTGACTGCGATGAGCTAGAACCAAACTGTAAACCATTTACCAAGGAAGAGATACTCAGTTCTCAAGTCACTCTGTTTTCAATTTTTATTTATTTGAAAGGCGGAGACAGAGACTGAGAAGGAGGCAGACAGAAAGGGATTGGCCATCCACTGGTGCATTCCCCAAGTGCTCACAATAGCCAGGCTGGGCCAGGCCACAGCAGAGCCTGGAATTCAGCCTTCTACACGGGTAACAGGGGCCCCACGACCTGAGCCATCACTGCCTCCCCAAAGACGACCGTGGGAGCTGAATTGGGAGAGGGACAGGAACTTAAACCTCAGCACCCCAGGGGGAGGAGCTGGTATCCTGAACAGAGTCTCAACTACTCACCAAATGCCCACCCCCAAAACATTACTCTTACAACTCCTCATATACGTCATTCACTGTGCACGCACCCACTCAGAGAAAAGCTTTGTGACGTAATGGCCCTGTCCACGGCCCAGATGACCTGCGACGTGACGTGGACGTTGTCACAGAGCAGACGTCTGCTCACTGCTCAAGGTGCCCCGGTCTAGGCAGGGAAGGCCACCGTCTGTTAGGTCCCCAGCCGCTCTCTCTCCTGCTGTGTGCTCTATTTCCAAATGTCGATCACTAATCTTCCTGAGAGTTAAGAAGAAATTGCTCATTAGATGAAAATCAGGCACAGAATTGCATTAAGCCCTAGGTTTTTTTTTTTTTTTAATTACGTATTTATTTTTTGCTTATTTGAAGAGCAGAGAGACAGACATCGACCAAATGAGATCTCCCATGTGCTGGTTCTCGCCATAAACTCCAGACTGGCTGGGGCTGGGCCACGCCCAAGCAGAGAACAGAGAACACGGTTGGCTCTCGGGGCGGGTGGTGGGGACCCCAGTGTGTGGCCACTGCTCGGTGCCTCTCAGTGAGCATCGGTAAGAAGCTGGCATCGGAGCAGGGCCGGGACTCCGACACAGGCGCTTCCACTTGGGCACCAACCGCGGTGCCGAACGCCTGCCCAAGCTTTATAATTCAGACCGCAAGATCCCTGGGAGGAACACAAGGAAACAGGCTGCTGCCGTTCTCCATTGAACTTGGAGTCGCGAGGGTGTGGCCTTTCGTTCTCGGAGTGTCCTCACACGTGTGGCTTCAGAGGGGTGCGTGGCCTCTGCGGTTACAGCCAGCTCGCCGAGTGCTTCCAGTCCTGTTTATAGTCTGGGTCTCAGAACACCTCCTCCGGTTCTTGCTCTTGGTTCGAATCCTGACCCACTATGGGAGCTGGCAAGGACAGTTCCCTTTAATTCTACTATTGCTACTCATCAGCCTATCTGTTACAGAGAATTAAATAGGCAAACGGTAAGTGTGCAGAAGCCACGTAATTCAAATTCTTGTGCTACTGCCAAAACTGACCGAAACTTTGCCTAAGATTTTGTCTTTTTTTTTTTTTTTTTTGTCTCTTCCTCTCCTTCCCTTTAGAACGGACTCGCACCCTGCGGGCCTGAGCTCCTGTTCTGGGAGCCTGAGGGTTTGCCGGTCACACCCCCAGCTCAGCCAGGGGAGGAGCCAGGAGTCACAATGGCCCACTTTCCAGAGAGCCCTGTGGGCTGGCAGCTCAGTGCAGGATCAGAACTCACAGATCTCTTGTGCCCTTCGTGATAACGTTGGCACGGCTTTGTAAAGGCCAGGGCCACCCACAGAAGGCAGGGGCGCTTCTCGGGAAGCAATCGGCTTCTCCTGCCAACGTTTGACCTCAGAGCCCCGTCCTCGAACAGCAGCACAGGTCTCTGCTGGGGCAGCTGTGACAAAACACCGATGTCTCAGAGTGAAAGTCCGTGAACGCACAAGTGTGCCGAACCGTGTGCCACAGATGGCAGTGTCGGCTGGATCTGCGTGTGTGTGTGTGTGGGGGGGGTGGGTGGGGGAAGAGAGCACATAGCGTCTGCTCACAGGAGGGGAGCAGGGGCACCAGCAGTGTGGAGAGCGTGGTTCTACAGCCGAGACAGCAGACCCCGGGGTCCACACCGTAGCCAGGTGCAGTGAGCCCGAGGGGCAGTGGGAGCCGATTCTCTCCTGATGGAGCCCACACACACAGGTTTACCCCAGAACAGCGCCTGCAAATGCAAGCACACAGAGCTAAGGAGGCTTTCCTCACTGTGCACACTTCACACACAGATGACCCTGGTCAGCGCCTGGCCATCGGCTGGCTGTCGGGCGGAACACAGACTCAGGACCGACGGAGGGGCTCATCCCGTGTCCCCGGCCACACAGCTGCACACGGCCCGTGCCGGATGCGTCCCAGCCGAGCGAGTGCCCATAGCTGCCCCAGCCAACAGACGTTTGGTGCTCGTGTTCCCTGGTGAGCACACCCACGCACCCACCGTCGGTGTTTTCTGAAGGTCTGCTGGGGGGAGGGGGCACTCCGCCTGTTGGTTGATTGAACACACATGTGAATAATCCATAGTTCATCTCCCTGACCTTACAGCCAACAGGGATGAATACACACAGCCTCGTCCACCCAAGGGCATGAGCGAAGGAAAACACACACAGAGGGCCAGAGGGGACACGTGTCATTCACACGTCATCTGAGAGCTGATAGAGACAAACACGGGAGGCAAAGTAAGCGCTGGTTCACTGTGGGAATGAACTTGGGGATGGCGCAAGGCTCAGTGTGTAGCTCCCATCTCACGCACAGAACCAGCTCCGGCGTAGCACGGACGTGCAGCCATCACTGGAAGTATTGGGCTGCAACTTTTTCTTCTCCCCGTATGAGAGTCTGTAGAAGTGGTGCTATGCCTACAACGGCAAGAGGACACCAAATCACGTGGAGCTAACGCCGATCTTCGGAATGTGCACGGAGCACCGAGCGCGTGAGGCTCTGCGTGTGGTGGGCCGGCTGCCCAGCAAAACCGGAGCGAGGCAGGCGTTTCTCACGGCACTTCCACCTGCCCGTCCATACCCGAAGGTGGCATCACAGGCGGCGAGGCCAGGCTATCTCTTCTCTTTCACAGAGTAATCCTCCCAGGGACTGGATAAGCTCTCCTCATCATACAGGCAGACGCTGAGGGCTTGGCCGTTTGTCCTGGTGCAGTTCTGTGGGCACAGCCTGAGATCCGTGGGCCCTGAGATCCGTGGGGGGATGGGCCCCGTGTCCCTGCAGTCTTGGCAATGGCTCCCGCCCTGCGTGGAGCACACGGGCGCTGCTCTGAGGCTGTCGCCAGGAGCTGTGTCAGCACCTTCTCCCGTGACGGGCAACAGTGAACCGACTCCCCACGGACGTGACTCGTTCCCCTGGTGGAGCTCTGCTCTCCTGGGCTCCGGCGACCCACTCAGGGCACAGGGCAACGCCCCTACCATGCGGTGAGCCGGGCAGGGTGCCTGACAGCCTCAGGGGACAGTTCGTCATGATTCCACTTCCTGGGACCAGGACACGGGATCTTGGGGGCGAGCAGAACTCAGAATTCTGTGCATCTGAGCCTTTGTTGGCGCCAACTTTGAGCATCCAGGCTGGTGCCCGATGCCCGTCCCCACGTTTTCTGGAAGGGTGGCCGGCGGGAATTCTGTGGTTCTGCAACGCCCTGGGGCAGGAGGCTGGGGCGCACTGGCCGCTCCAACCACTCACCTGCTCTGCGACCCTTCCTTGTATGTTACCCGCTGTGTCCACCCCTGCTTCCTATCCCTTTCCAAGTTCACTCGTGCAGGACAAATACAAATGTCAGACGCCGGGCAGAGACTTCCCTCACCCCCTCTTCCTGGAAGCAGTTGCTTTAGTGAACCTGGGGTGTTCTTGCCCATGCCTGCAACACGTATGCGAATCCTGTGTGCCTCCCCCGAGGGCCTGGGCATCACGTGTCGCCAGTGTGTGTGGGAGCAGAGTTCTTCACGCAGTGGGAGCCCAGCTCCGGGGTGCACACGTGTCTCCCCCAACGTGGATGCGCCAGGCGTGTTTCCACTCCAGATAAAACCAGCCGCTCCCTCAGCTGGCCGTCCCAACCAGGTCCCGCTTGGGTGAGCTGTGGGTGGCAGGATCTGCATGCAGTCCTCTCCCAGAGGCCCAGCTCTTGGTGATGGGGGTGTGTGTGGGGGGTGGGGGCGTCTGCCTGGCTCTGTAAAGGGAGAGCCGGTCCCTGGGGGCACTGCCTGTGATGGACACCACGCGATGGCCGGTGCTTCCCCCGGAATGGGCGGTGGAATGGCTTTCCACCTCTGTGCAGAGGCTTTCTGGTAGAGAGAACATCTTTTAAATATTTATTTGAAAGGCAGAGTTACACACACACACACACACACAGAGGGAGAGGGGGAGGGAGAGAGAGAGAGAGAGAGAGAGAGAGAGAGTGCTATCTCCATCCACTGGTTCACTCCCCAAATGGCCATGATGACCAGGGCTGGGCCAGGCCGAAGCCAAGAGTCAGGAGCCTCATCCGGGTCTCCCACGTGGCCGCAGGGGCCTGAGAACTCGGGCCGTCTTCTGCTGCTGGATCGGAAGTGGAGCAGCGGGGACTGAACAGGCACCCATGTGGGATGCCGGCATCGCAGGCGGCGGCTTTAACCGCTCCACCACAGCGTCAGCCCCAACAGCTCCTTTTAAGTTATATTTCCCAGCATCCCCTGCACTTGTGAGCCTGTCTCGGTCCTGCCTTTGAGGGGCGCAGGTGGAAGAAGGAGCTCTGGGCCTCGCACAGCAAGGCCAGCTCCCCGTGTCAGAGGCAATGTGAGGGCTGAGGTGGGCTGTACCGGGAGAGAGACCTCCTTCCCACACCATGAGTCTGTATGGGGGTAGCCAGGGCTTGGGCACCAATGAACGTCCTCCGCTAAGCTACGGCGGAGCAGCTCCGCACAGTTACGACGCCATCATTCACGCCGTCGCACAGCCGAGGTCATTTACTGACCCTGTGGCCAAGGGAGCCCCCCCTTAATTGCAGCCCCAGCCTTGTGGCGCTGGCATCTCACATGTCCTGTCTTCAGTAGCCAGCACGGTGACACCTTGTAAGAAATGCAAGCATTTATCACTATCGCCTCGAGTCCAGTGTTCGCAGATGGCAATAGCTCAGCAAATGCAGGAATGGAGAAAACACAGAGAGGAAGCAGGTGGGAGACTCAGACTGCTGGAGCCCACGGCCCGCAGCCCAGCGCGGGCCAGCGGCAGGCACCAGTGGACGAGCAGGCCCGGGAGCTGCGGCAGAGCCTTCGCTCACAGGGAAGACGGCGTCAATGGCTTCTCCAGGCTGGCATCCTGCGAGCCATCCTGAGGTCCTCACGTTGACAGAGTGGGAGTCCTGTTTATGAGCACAATTTCCTGAGGTTAGAGGCTTTTATGCCATTTCGCGTCTTCCTCTTACTTCCTGAAGTCATTATGCTAATACGTCTTTCCTGACTTTTTTTTTTTTTCCTTTTTGCCATCTCATAACCTTTATGCTAAGGAGAGTACTGATGATGGACTTCAATTTAAAGTGGAGCGAAAGGCGAATTTACAACTGCGGCCGATGCTGGTAGTAGGAAGCCAGCCCTGATGCTGTCGGGGTTCCCCGCCCCGTGCCGAGGGGCTGGGGGGGGGGGCGCGGCACACACCGAAGCTTCTGGGTCTCAGTGGGGACACACAGCGTGGCCTGGCACGTGGCTCCACATCAAGACTCAATCTCCTGGCTAAGCAGTGTTTCTGCCCTTCCCACCTGCCAAGGTCAAATGCAGCCAAGCCCGAGAAAGAACGAGGGCCGGGGACGGTCTGGCGACAGGCAGGGCGTGGGACAGGGCGACTTGTGATACTTTGGCCCGAGCTCGGCAGAACCTGCAGCTGGGAAGGTTTGACTTATCTGTTTTAAAGATTTATTCATTTATTTGAAAGTCAGAGTTACAGAGATGGAGAGAGAGAGAAAGAGGGGGAGAGAGAGAGAGAGAGAGAGAGAGAGAGAGAGGATCATCCATCCGCTGGTTCTCTCCCCAGATGGCCACAACAGCCGGGGCTGGGCCAGGCAGAAGCCAGGAGCCAGGAGCTTCAGCCGAGTCTCCCACGTGGGTGTCAGGAGCCCAAACACTTGTGCCATCTTTCCGCAGGCGTGTGTGCAGGGAGCTGGATCAGAGGTGGAGCAGCCAGGACCCGAACCAGCACTCGATGCCTGCTGTACAGAGGTGGCTTAGCCTCCCGCGCCACGACGCTGGCCCCTGTTTGTTTATTTTTAATGTATCCGACAACTGAGCGCTGGGAGAGAGAATCTGCCACGCACATGTCCCTGGTGTCCTGTCCGACAGCCCGTGCCGTCGGCGCCCAGGTGTGAGGAGTCGTGTCTCGGTGGAGGATCTGACTGCCCGCCAGGCGTTCGATGCCGCCGGCAGTGGCGGCTCCTGCAGCATTTCCTTCTCCAGACAGTATCTGAGGGCGTGGTGCGTTCATGACCTAGGATGGTTTCCAGGGTGCACGTTCCGTACGCTCAGGGCAGCTTTTAACCCTCACTTTCTAGGTAGTATTGCCACGTTGAACGGACACGAGCAATTCAGGTTATTAGAGACTTAACTTGAACTTTAAAATGCACTGCAAGCTAACTGAAGAGCAACATGGAGCTTTATTCACGGTCTCTTCTTCCCTTACAGGGAGCGATGATTAATGTCACCCTAGTGTCGCGTGGGTACTTGCAAGAATTCCGCCACAGAAATAGCAGGAAAACGGTTTCTTTACTGAGCTACAAGGACTCCGAGCCAGGGAGAGCAGTTTGACCCAGGGCTGCGTGCTCAGGACACCGTGACAAGCCCTGGCCTGGGCTCTGCCACTCCAGTGTTGCAACCCCGCCCCCGTGTGGGCAAGAGTCTCCCTAAGGGCATGGCAGCCACGGAGGCAGGGAGGAAGCTCCAGGCGCACAGCTCGCTGTGTGGAAGTTCTCCAAGCCGGCGGCCGAGCAGTTCTCCTGACTTCATTATCAGCTTTGAAAAACGTTTTCGATAATTGCTTTTCGGAGGCAGTGAGAAGCACCCGTAGGAAAGAGACCGAAGCTGAGGCCGTGGGGGACGCTTCCAGAGACGCGACTGCCGGCGCTGGCTTCTCCCGCTGCCTGGGAAAGCAGGTGTGAGTACGGCCGCGTGCAGAAGGGGGATCCTGGGGCGCGGCGCGACCCGGTTCTTGCAGCAGGCTTGGTGCTTGCACAGGGCAGGACGTCTGACAACGGTGCTCGTCTTCAGAACGCAGGCAGCAGGCATCTTCCCGCCCCGCCGGTTCAGGAGGACGAGCCGCCCTCAGCCTGAACATGCCCGTGCCGCTTCGCGTGTGAACCCGGGACCTGTGCCTTCGGGATCTCGACTGCGCTGTGCTGGAGGACCTGTGAGTCACAGGAACTCCCTGGCGATCTGTAACAAACTCAGTTATGTTTCCAGCCATAACTACTGAGCCGATCAGGACGGCAGACCCAATTTTATCTTTATTTATTTATTTTAAAGATGTATTTATTTATTTGAAAGTCAGAGGTACATACAGAGAGAAGGAGATGGAGAGAGAGAGAGAGAGAGAGAGAGAGAGAGAGACAGAGAGAGAGAAAGAAATCGCGATCTTCCATCTGCTGATTCACTCCCCAGATGACTGCAACAGCCGGAACTGCACCGATCCGGAGCCAGGAACCAGGAGCCAGGAGCTTCTTCCAGGTCTCCCATGTGGGCGCAGGGGCCCAAGGACTTGGGCCATCTTCTGCTGCTTTCCCAGGCCACAGCAGAGAGTTGAATCGGAAATGGAGCAGCCGGGACTCGAACCGGTGCCCATATGGGTTGCCAACACTGCAGGTGGCAGCTTTACCTGCTACACCACAGCGCCAGTCCTTGCAGACACAATTTTAAACCTCACAGTAACAATGACCTCAAACTCGCAGTTTCTTCCGTTTGAATGGGACACAGGACAAGTGGGCATTGGGAACCTTCTGTTGGCATGTCAAAACTGACATGAAAAGACTTTAATCCTGTGTGCCTTCACTCAGACACAGACAAGAGTGCAGCCAAGCCCAGTGGTGGAGGAACCGGCCCAGAGTGGCGGAGGTCAGAGGGACAGAGCAAGCGGGTGCCCCACGGGGGGCTGCACCTGCAGAGCGTGGTCATGGTGAAGCGCCAGCCGCCCGTCTAACAGTCTGGTTTATCTTCTGAGAGTTTTGGCCCCTGTTGCTCTCACATCCATGATCATGCTTCTTGTAAATGAGGTTCTGTCTCGCTGGTGTGAAGGTTTCCGGGGAGACTTCGCAGGGCCTCGCTGCCTGGATGCGGACAAACATCCAGGGTCTGTTCCCAGGAGAAGCTGTGGGGATATAATGAGAATGTGGACTGGGTGCAGGGCCTGCCCAGGACCCTGGGGGAAGGCAGCAGGGGACCACGGAGGCCGCTAGCTCACGTCCGAGCGAAGGCACTGGCACACCTGCTCTGTCCAGGCTTTCGAGGGGACGAGAGCTGCTCTCATTCACCTGGGTGCAAACCAGCAGAGCTGCGCCTAGAATCCCACGGCTTCCCCAGCTGCATGGGGGGCTCCGGCCCAGACATCTGTGCCCTCCCGCAGAGCCCTGCCTGCTCCCTGGCAGGGAGTCAGTCCCAGGCCTCAGCCACCAGACAGACAGGCGTCCACACCAAGGGGGACCTGGGCTGGGTGTGCGGAGTCCCCTCGCTTAACGAGCAGATGTTGTAGAATTCCTGTGATGACGGTTGTGAAAGGACTTGAACCTGTTTGTCTTGGTGTCAGGCTTTACAAAGTGAAAGGTTTTCCATCTGCTGGTTCACTCCTCAAATGGCTACAATGGCTGGGGCTGGGCCAGGCCGAAGCCAGGAACCAGGAGCTCCATCAGCTCTCCCGGGTGGGTGCAGGGGCTCTCCTCCCTTGCTTTCTCATGCACATCAGCAGGGAGCTGGATCAGAAGCAGAGCAGCCGGGACTCGAACTGGTGCCCACATAGGATGTTGTATTGCAAGCAGAGGCTTTACCTGCTGTGCTACAATGCAGCCCCCAAGAAGACTGTCAGTGCAGGGACATCTTTGAGGAGTTTATAAATGGTCAAAGCTCTTTCTTGAAGACAAGCAAGGCCTCCGTGAGCTGGCCTGTTTGAGCGTCTATTTTCAGATCCAGGAGACCCCGGGTACTTAAGTGTTTAACGTGGAATAAGAAGTGTCTGTGTTGTATGTTCTGGCTTAACCCACAGCCTGCGAAGCCAGCATCCCATATGGGCACCAGTTCAAGTGCTGGCTGCTCCAGTCCAGGTCCAGCTCCCTGCTAATGCACCTGGGAAAGCAGCAGAAGATGGTTCAAGTACTCGGGCCCCCACACCCGTGGGGGAGACCCAGAATCTTGACTCTTGGCTTTGGTGTGGTCCAGCCCTGGCCATTTCAGCCATCTGGGGAGTGAACCACTGGAAGGAAGCGCTCTCTCTCTCTCTCTCTCGTTCCGTAACTCTGACTTTCAAATAAATAAGGAAATCTTTAAAACAGAATATGATTTATCAGCAGCAGACGGAAGCACCAGGCAAACATTGGCTCCTCAGGACTCTCGTGCGCGTCCCTGTGCACCCGTGCACTCCGTGTGGGAAGCAGGAGAGCTGGACGTTTGGCTAGAACGGGGATAGCCAAGGTGGGGAAAAGCGAGGCCGTGGGGATGGAAAGGGAATCCAGGGTGCTGTCTTGGAGCTCAGGCCAGGCCCAGGGCACGGGGCCAAGCTGCCCACAGCCAGCACTTACCGCGGAGCCTGCAGACACAAGGTCTGCCCCCGTGTGACTGGACGTGGCGAGGCGTGGCGTGGCGTGTAGCTCCACCTTCCACACACGGGGCTGGCGTGCACCTCCAGGACCGCACTGGCCCCCGTGACTGCAGCACCCAGGCTTAGTGACCGTGTGGGCGGCCTGAGCTCTGCCCTCGTCACTCCCCCTCCTCCTTGGGCAGACAGCAAGGAGCCACAGGGCTGCCCTAGGACTCAGTGCTGGCTGGAAGACCCCGGCTCTGCGCAGATCCTAACGGTCCCTTTCCCACGTCCATGCCTGCCTCTGTGCTGGGCTGGTGGCACCAGCACCGCAGCCGGTAGCACCCGGGGCTCGGCTGCAGCAGCCTTGGCTTGTGAGTGAGCCGAGCAGCAGAGAGCACACAGACGGGAGCGCCCGGTGACCTGCTGGCCCGGATGGCCGTGGGCTCTGGGTGTGGTCTGGCACTGCAGCACTGGCGACAGCAGGACGGGGTGCCGGGGCCCGTCCTGGCCCCTGGGGAGGCTTGTAGCGGGGTGCTGCCCTTTGGTGGCATCTGAGTGGCACACTGGCTGCAGGTTCAGGCCGTGTCCGAGCTCAGAGCGCCCTCTGGGACGGATGCCTGCCGGCGCACTGGCCGTGAGTCCCTGGCAGGCTCCGACTGAGGGTGCCACCTAGTGCCGAAGTTCCGGAAGAGTCCCCAGGCTCGGAGGAAACAAGCAGACTGCTTAGAACTTCGGGAACAGCACCAACGCAGCCAGATCGCCGACTGGAAAACTTATCTCCCAAGCGGCTGCCAATTCAACATTGTGTGTTACAACCAAAAGATGTTTTTAGTAAGCCTCGGTAACCACAAATCAGAAATCAAATGTCAGTGTTGTGGCACAGTAAGTTAAGCCACCATCTGTGACTCTAGCGTCCCATACGGGCCTAGTCTGTGTCCTGGCTGCTCCACTTCTGATCCAGCTCCTGGGAACAGCCTGGAAAAGCAGTGGAAGGCGGCACCAGTGCTCGGGCCCCGACACCCATGTGGGAGACCCTGAAGAAGCTCTTGGCTTCAGTCTGGCCCAGTCCTGGCTGTTGCGGCCGAATGTTGAGAGGTGAACCAGCAGATGGACGATCTCTCTCTCTCTCTCTCTCTCTCTCTCTCTCTCTGTCCCTCTCTCTGTAATTCTGTCAAATTAATCTTTAAAAAGCTATAATAGACTTTCCAAAAATCATAGTCAAGGAACCAAAGCACACTAGGTGAAAATTTTAATCTCTAAAGAAGAGTGTAAGAGCTGGAGAAAGAAAGCAATTGCAAAAAAACTAGAAAAGAGGAAACATCGTGCCCATAATAATATCTTAAATGTAAACGGATTAAATTGTCTGTTTGAAATACATGGAATGACTCAAGGGATGAAAGGCAAAATCTGATTAGATGTTGCTTACAAGGAATTCAGCTCACTGCTAAGGACACACGCGGACTGGACGTGCAGTGATGGGGTGAGGTATTCCCCGTGAGGGGAGCCACAAAGAAAGCTACAGTAGGCATGCTTGTATCAGATAGAATAGCTTTTAAGTCAAACACAATAAAAAGAGACAAAAAGCTCTTTATATAATCATAAAGGATTCAACCCAGCTAGGCAAAATAAAGCTTATAAATCTATTTGCAGCTGATATTGGAACACCCAAAGATATAAAGCCAATAGTAACAGACATAAAGGGGCAGATACAATAATAGTAAGTGACCCCAACTCTCCACCTCTAGAAATGGACGCAACATCCAGACAAAAGAAGAAAAAACTACAAAGAAGCGGCAGAGCTAAATTGCACCCTCGACCACCGGGACCTAGGGGACGTCCCGTCCGACAGCCGCAGGGGCAGCGTCTTCATTCCGGGGACAGGCTACACCACAGCTCACCGGCGCAGCCTCAGTCAATTTTGAAAACAGAAATGACCTTGAGTGTCTTTGCTGCAAAACTGTACGTTCTAAACAAGCAAAACTTTGGAAACTAAATAAACACATGAAAGTTAAACAACTTAGTCCCGAGCACCGAGGAATGAAGGAACACTTCAGAAGAACAATTGAAAAATTCTGGAAATGAGCAAAACAGGGGAACGCAGCATTCCAAAACCCAAGCGGCACAGTGAAAGAAGCAACCACAGGGCAGCTCATCGCCATCAGTGCTACACCAAAAGGGAGAAGTATCCCAGTTAACGGCTCACCCCTGCACCTCAGGGAATCAGAGACATAAGCCGAATCAGGCCAGCACTGCCATGCAGCCACTCCGGCCTCTGGGGTCCTGCCCCCGCCACCCCGCCCCCGCTCCCCGTCGCTCACACGGCAGGCGGTGGCACCACACTCAAACACACAGAATACATCCGCAGCCGCAGGTGTTGGGACCTGGCCAGCAGGGCATTTGTGGGGAAATTCGGGGCTCGGGCGGTCTGGCCGGAGCAGGAGTGGGTGGTGTGGAGAGCACGCAGGGCTGAGCCCACTGGGCTGAGCAGCCATGAGGGCCTCAAGGGCCCCTGGTTTTCAGCGTTTGTGTCCAGGGTCCCAGCTGCCGTGCTGATTTCCCAGAGAAAAGCAAGAACTCTTATTAAATTATCCCAAAACACAGAAGAGGGGGAGTTTTTCCAAACGAACTACAGGCGACCAGCATTACCTGGATACCCAAATCAGGCAAGGATACAAGAAAGCCACAGGCTAATAACTGATGAACGCAAATGCAAATATTCCTCAATCCTCTCCCAGGCCAGATACACTAGTACATTAAAAAGACCAGCCACCGGGGGCCGGCATTGTGGTGGAGCGGGTTCAGCCATTGCCGGCAATGCTGGCATCCCATATGGGCACTGGACAAAGTCCCCACGGCTCCACTTCTGATCCAGCTCCCTACTAATGCACCTGGGAAAGCAGTGTAGCATGGCCTAAGTGCTTGGGCCCCTAAACCCATGTCAGAGACCTGAATGTTGCCCTGGCTCCCGGCTTTGGCCTGGCCCATCCCTGGCCCTTGCAGCCGTTGGGGAGTGAACCAGTGGATGGAAGATCTCTCTCTCTCTCTCTCTCTCTGTAACTCTGCCTTTCAGCCAGCATCATCAAGTGGAGTCATCCGGGGAATGCAAGGATGGTTCAATATATGCAAACCTGTGCACACGGCAGGTTAGAGTTAAGCACAGTAGTTCTGGGATTAGAGACTTAACAATGTGCTGCATATTAAAAAAAAAAAAAAACTAAAAGAAAAATTTTGGATATTTTCACCATAATATTTGAGGAGTTAGCTATGTTTACCCTGGTTGGACATTATGTAGTGTGTGCACACATTAAAGCATACATAGCACCCCATAAATATGCACAATTTTTGTGTCCGTTAATGACAAAAAGTAAAAATAAATGAAGATAAAAGTAAACAGAGGAATTAAAGGTTAAGATCTTCACACCTTTTAAATTACACTCCCAAGTGTGTGCTCCAGGGAAACTCTCCCGTGTGTGTAAGAAACGTGAAGTGTGAAGTCTTGGACTCCACCTGCTGCGAGCTGCCCAGGGTCCCGGCGTCCAACAGAGGGTGGTGGACCGCGAGCTCCCAAAGCCCAGCACCACTGTTTCTGTGTCAGGTCCCTGGGCAAAAGCGTTTCCACGAGGCCCAGGCCCAGGCGATACCGGCACAGTGGGTTTAGGCCTTGGGAAGGAGACCTGGGCTTAGGGGACCCGAGTGCTTTCTGACTGCTGACGTGTGTCCCTGCGAAGAGACACCTGCCGGCCAGGGCGGTGCGGTGAGGGAGCTTCCTGTTGATCTGGAGGCAGACGCTGGGGTAACCCCACTGCTCACACAGGAGGAGGGCCGTTCACCACTCAGACCTCTGGGAAGCACAGGTGGGGCAGAAGGAGTGGCGTCTCCCAGAAGGCTGTGCAGGGACTCCAGACACAAAAGCCCACGGAGAGCTGTCTGTCGGCAGGATGCCACATTATTTAAATGAAAACACGTGGTAAAGGCCTACAACAGAATCTGAGACAGTTTGCTGTTGGCTGAGTGCATCCCGTATGTGAGTTCTGTATACAGTTTAAAAACACGCACTGAGTTCTGTACACAGTTTAAAAACACGCACACTGTTAAAACTTACACAGATGGTAAAGACTTTTTAAATAAATATGCACAGGAAGAAATCACAGATTCACGATGATTTTAGGAAAAAGTTATGCTTCAGGACTAACTCGATGTCCAGTATTTGATTTCTAAAAATAATAGTCTACAGACATAGAGCCATGGGGTTTCCACTATGTTTTGATGGCCAGGATCTCAAAGTTCATTAATTTTGATTGCACTGGTGCCTGCCTCTTTTACACATCTATCTATGTCATAAACGCACACGGCATTTCAAAAAGCATCTCAGAATCGTCTGATTAGACCAGGATATCATAAGAAACGGATTCCTGATTGTGGCACTGTTGCTCACGGCATATGTAAAGCCCATCCAGTGAGCGATCAAGCATGTAGACTTTGAACTTCTATTTTTTTATTTATTTGATAGGCAGAGTTAGACAGTGAGAGAGAGACAGAGAGAAAGGTCTTCCTTCCGTTGGTTTACTCCCCAAATGGCCATTACAGCCGGTGCTGCGCTGATCTGAAGCCAGGAGCCAGGTGCTTCCTCCTGGTCTCCCATGTGGGTGCAGGGGCAAAAGCACTTGGGCCCTCCTCCACTGCCCTCCCTGGTCACAGCAGAGAGCTGGACTGGAAGAGGAGCAACCGGGAGTAGAACCCACATGGGATGCCGGTGCTGCAGGCGGAGGATTAACCAGGCGAGCCATGGCGCTGGCCCTGACTTTGCACTTCTTATTGGAAGTCTGTGAAGAGATGGCGCCTTCACTGATCGGATCAGCGTTGCTCCTTGAAGACCCAGAACCATGAGTGGACTCAGCTTCCTAGCAGGAGCCCAGTGGTCCAGATGTGTGCAGTCACCCGTGGTTCCGGTTAGACGTGGCCACGTGGAGACATCAGGGGAAAGGGGAAAGCTCCTGAAAGTCTGCTTTGTGTTTGTTCCCCGAGGAAGACCCAGGTGAGTGGGCGTTCAGACCGAGGGCTGAGAGGTGTTTCAGCCGCGGGCTGCACGCGGGCCCGAGTCACCGAGTCACCGAGTCACTGAGTCACCGGTCACCAGGCTACCGAGTCACCGGCCTCCTGCATCCTCCCCTCTGTAGGAAGACAGCTGGGAGCGGTGGAGACTCGGAACACGGAGGTCAGACAGCTCGCTTCACGCGCAGCCTCTGCGGAAGCTGGTGGTGCTCTCGGGGCTGGGCCAGCGGCTGGGCCCACGAGGACACAAAATCCGAGCCTCGCCCATCAACCAGGCCGTGGGGACCCAGCGGGAAGCTCGGGGCCGCGTCCTCACTGCAGGGCGGAGCTGAATTGGTGAACGACTGACAATAGAACGCGTCCCTGATGCAGCCCGAGCGGTCCTGGGCTTAGCGCGTTCCTGACGACCTGGCCGCAGGTGGCCCCCGCGCTCCCAGGCTCTGCCTCCGTGAGAGAGGAGAGCTGCTGGGCGGGGCTTCCCCAGATGCTGGACCACCACAGCTCCATCTCACACAGCTGATGAGCCACACTGCTCACTCCCAGCAGACAACAGGGTCTCTTGGGGAGAAATGGGTTCTCAGCCCAGGATCCCACGCCCTAACGGTCAGCAGACACGTTCCTGAGAAGTCCCAGCATCCCCTGCAGGATCTGTCGGGGAAGACTGGAGCCAAGGCACGGGGTGAGCACCGTCCTCTCTCCCACAGACACCATGGAGCAGTCCCTGGCTCTGCCGGAACACCTGGCCCCGTGCTCTACGGAATTACTAACGGGGGTGATAGGAAATGTTGATCAGCGATCAATAGCCCACACCAGTTACGAGACAATGACAGCTCTGCCGGTCGCCTCTCTCCTGGAGAGGATGTGGGCTTGCGCTGAACGAATCTGAGACAGTCTGACCAAAGGCGTGAGGGTGGAGGGCCTTGCGGCAGCCATGTGGATGGCACCGAGGGGTGGATGTGGCGGAAGTCCCCCCTGGTATCCAGGCAACGTGGCTCCACCGCATCCACCAACACAGATGAGAAGCAGAAATGCAGTGGAGGCGGGTGTGGCCGCGAGAAAACCCAAACAGGTGCATTCGGCCCTAAGGGGAGGGGAGGGGCCCTGACCTCTGTGGCTTTGGGGACTTGTTGCTCTGGCGAAGGTCGCTGGCTCAGTGAAGGCTGAGGCCATCGGGGATACTCACTCACTCACTCATTCATTCATTCAGCGGGTTCCGCGTGGCCGCTGACTCAGGGCAGGAATGCCACAGCAGCGGGGACGTCCACCCTGTGGTTTACAAGCTACAAACAGCTGCGTGAGCTCTGTGGGAAGTCGCTGACTGGAGGTGGATTTAAAGCTGCCGACTACTGAAGTGTGTGCCTGTGGCCGCCCGGTGCGTACTCTGCACACCGCGGGATCCTGCAGCTTGTACGCCCCAGCACGGGGTGTGTAGTGAGCCGGGACGGCCGTGGCGAGGAGGATGGGGTTCCAGGACACAGAGGCTGGGGTGCTGTTGGAAGCCACGTGGCAGCAGGGGCTCAGCCAGAGGCCGCCGGACTGGGAAGAGTGTGCAGACGGAGCTGGGAGCAGGCGATGGCCCGGTGACAGCGGCCAGCCCCCTCTGCACTGTGGAAACACCCACGCCTGGAGCATGGGGACCAGGGGCCGTCTTCCCCGGGGCAGACAGGCTTCATCTCCATCTCCAGGCCTGCACTGCTCTCCAGGGCCTGTGCCCCAGGGGTTCCTAAAGGGGCCTGCAGGCATCTGACCCACCGAGCCATGAGCACGGGAGACAATTCCGAGCCTGTCGGGACAGCCGGACGGGGTCCACGCGACACGGAAACCTGGAGGCTTGCAGCGTTGCCTTGGCAACAGGTTGGCCTGGGACGCCCAGGGCCAACGAAGCTGCCAGGTGTGCAGCAGCTGCTGAGGACATGAGGTCTCCAGCTGTCTGCCCTGGTTCCCAAGTGTCCCCGGAAGACACCACGTGGTGGTTAATCCAACCCAACATTGATTCCTTGCCTGTTTTGAAAATCCAGTTTAAAAAAAAAAAACAAAAAACAACACCTCTGAGAAGTCCCCACCAGGAGCAAAGGAGCCAAAGCAAACCAGGACTGTGCTCTGGGGGGAGGACGGGCAGCAGCGCCTCCCTCCAGAGTGGAAGGAGGGGGGCAGCCTCTGCTCGCTCCATTCAGCCCATCCTGGAGACGCCGGAGGGGGTTTGGGGTCCCAGGAGCCCTGGGAGCCCTGTGCCAGCGCCCCCGCTGGGCCCCGACGGAGCGTTTTCTGCTGCAGGCAAAGGCGCCTCATCCAGTCTCTGTGAGAAAGGCTGGGGCAGCTGGCGCTCCCCCTGAGGGCCATCCCACGGGGGCAGCTGCACCTGGACTGAGCGGATGAGCCACGATGAGCCACAGCTGGAACCCAGGGAGCCGTGCGAGATCAGCCAGCCCCCACCCCGGCTGGGGGCAGCCCAGGCTGTCACCCCAGGAGTTCCAGACAGTTCTGTACACCCCTTGAGGCCAGAACAACGCCTGGTCGCTGGGGTTTGGGGCGGGGCTTTCCTGGCAGGGAGCAGCGCTCCGGCCCGTTGACATGGAGAGCTGCCTGCTTGCGTGGGCTTGGCGTGGACAAGGCTCTGTCCCTGGAACGGCAACGTGGGAGCCTTAGGGCATGAGAGTCTGGGGTGGGGAAGGTGCAGGGGCGGGGCAGCCACTCCATTCCATCAGACGGCCCAGCGGAGGTGAAGCAGTGGACTGGCCACCACGTGACCACTGCTGGAGCGGCCACCACAGCTGGTGCCCTGTGATCAGAGCCCTGGGGTCAAGCGTTCCAGTCTCACCCACCAGCCTTGTCCTCAGCTCCTAATCTGAGACACTTTTCCAAATGGGATCCTCCTGGGTGCCGTCTTTCCCACGAGCCCCCGGAGATGACTTCCCGGACAGATGCCCCGCCTGCCCTCAGCGCTGCTCTGACAGACAGACAGCAGCTCCCGTGTGAGCGGGAGAGGAAGACGCGCGCCCATCAGGCACTCACCCACGATTCTAACGGGCGTCCAGGTCGATGCCCTGGGACTCGGCGTCAAGTCCAGGCCTCCTGCTTTCTCAGCAATGCTGTGAACAGACACAAGCGTTACAATCCTTGGCGTTAAGATCAACGCTCTAACATTTCATATTTATTATTTATAATACACAAGTATTTTTTTTTTGACAGGCAGAGTGGATAGTGAGAGAGAGAGACAGAGAAAGGTCTTCCTTTGCCGTTGGTTCACCCTCCAACGGCCGCTGCGGCTGGCGCATCTCGCTGATCCAAAGCCAGGAGCCAGGTGCTTCTCCTGGTCTCCCATGCAGGTGCAGGGCCCAAGCACTTGGGCCATCCTCCACTGCCTTCCCGGGCCATAGCAGAGAGCTGGCCTGGAAGAGGAGCAACCGGGACAGAATCCGGCGCCCTGACCTGGACTAGAACCCTGTGTGCTGGCATCACAAGGCGGAGGATTAGCCTAGTGAGCCACGGCGCTGGCCTGCAAGTATTAACAGGTGTATACTGAGTCTGTAATGAACAAAGTGACCCCAGAGGATGCAAACGTCTTTGTTTTGCAATATGCATTATGCACATAGAGAGGGCACAGGAATCTCTCACACATACATGTACACACACACGTACACATGCATGCATACAAACACATACACACATACATGCACAATACACATATATGCACATGCATGTTCAGGCATGCACTCACATATAGGCATGAACACGCATACACATATACATATTATGCAAACATGTACATACAATGCACACATATACACTTTATGTACATGTACATACACACATACATATATGTACATGCACACACACCTATACATGCACAATCCACTATGCACACATACATATGCACATGCACACACATATACATGCATGCACACATACACACACTCTGCACACATGCCCACACCATGCACACACACCATGTACCCATATACACATGCACACACATACATTCTATACACAGATACAACACACGTGCACATACATACATACACATCATGTATGCACACACATACATGCACACATACATACACGTGCACAGATATACAGATTTGCACAAAACAGACATGCACATATACACATACAACGCACACATGCATGTGCACACATATACACATGTACATACATACATATGCACGATACACACATGCACACACACGCACTGGGTGCTCACAGCTGCTGCACTGGACTTCCTGGACCACAGGGGACTTCCTGGACCATGGGGGTCTCCCTGCCTGTCCTCTAGCGGTCCTCTGGAACTTCACTCCCTGTGTTGACCAGTGGCCGTGTCCGACACAGTGGTTTCCGAAGCTCCGTTCCGTGTCCCCGAGACAGCCTCAGTGCCGTGAGCAATGACAGCACCTGACAGTGCCACCTTCATCTGTTTTCTCTGCTGCACTCGTCTGCCATGAACTCAGCGTGACCACGACCTGCCCTGTGGTTCCCGAGCTGTGGTTTCATGCTGGTGTCGTGTGAGACGTCTCCTCTCTGGGGTCGGTGCTGGTGTCGTGTCGGAAGTTTCTGGAGCTCGGTGCTGGTGTCGTGTCTGAAGTCTCCTCTCTGGTTCCGGTGCTGTTTTAGCTTCCTGCCGTGGGTCCTTGGAAGACAAAAGCCCCGTTCTTCTCTCCTTTGCGGCCCCCTTTCTTTTGCTCTTGTGATCTTTGAGTGACATAATTGAAGTCTGTTGGCAATAACATGCATACTTACGGGCTACAGTGAGGGATTCCAATACACGTACACAGCGGGTGCCGAGCGAGTCAGGGTGACAGCGTCTCTGCTTCTTTGGCGTGGCTCTGACTGGAGGCGTGGGCTCCTCTATCCTGTGTGCTCATGAAATCCGTACCAGCTGGGGCGAATCGGTCACCCACCGTGCAGTGCAACACCAGGAACGTAGTCCTGAGATCCACCTCTGACGTGCCTGGCACCTGTTGTCCCAGCTCCCCACTACCCTACCCCCCGCCTCTGATACTCCCCACTCTATGTTCAGTTGAGCTTTTTTTTTTTTCTACATAGTGGGGGAGTGTTTGTCCTCTGTCTCTGAATTGCTTCACTTCACACCAGGTCCCCCACGTCTCTCCGCTGTGCCGTAAATGGCGGAACGTCATTCTTCGCACAGCTGAATCCTGTTCCATGGTGTTCCTACCGCATTTTATCTGCTTATCTGATGGTGGAGGCCTTGGGTGACTGCATGTCGCGGCTACCGTGAACAGCGCTGCTATACACACGGCGGAGCCCACATTCCCCTGATTCAGTGACTTCATGCCTTCCTGTGCACACGCAGCCCCAGGCTTGCTGGGCCCTTTGACTTACGTCCACGCCATGGAAATGCACTGGATCCCACGAGGCAGTCAGGAACTCACGGTACGTGCGCCGGCTGCAAGGTGGAGAGGACAGAGCCCTCGGGATCTGGGCGAGCGCCGCATTCCTGGCAAACCTCTGCCGAGTCACTGCAGACAAGCAGTCGTGAGTGCGGCATCACAGGGCGCCTGGGGTGGACGCTGCTGAGACGCCCGAGCCAGGACGGGGAGGTGAGGCCCGAGGGGTTCTGAGGATGAGAAGGTTCGCTGTGCTGAAAGGGGGCAGAGGCTCCTGGGGGGAGGCGGCCGACAGCAAGCCGTGGGCGGTCTTCTGCCCTGGGCTGTCACTCTCTCCCCATGCGGTGCATTGCTGCAGATCAGGCCTGCTTCACCAAACGGTATCAGCGGCTCGATGCAAGCAGAGCTCAATGGAGCAGGACGGCCCATGCGCCACCAACCACACACTATAAATCTCAACGGCCGGGTTCATGTACAAGTTAGCATTTCTTTACCCCCCACCCCCACGCCCTGTGTGCCCATAACTCATGTCAGAGACTTAGCGCACTTGGACCCGTGCAGGCCCTGTGCAGCCATCAGAATCCAGGTACAGCTCACACATCTCCTCCCCAGGGTGTGCTCATGCACCTTTGTTTTCGCTTGGTTTCATGCAGGAAGAAGCCCTCCTATGGATTCACGCTGCCTAAAATAAGTTTCAGTGCAGGGGACGCTGTTTGCAGCTGTACACGCCGTATTGCCCAGCCGGTCTCTGGACTTCACTCCTCTTGCATAGCTGTGACTTTGAGCCCAGGGAGCGGCCGTTCCCCACGTCCCCTCCCCCAGGACCCCTCTCTATGCCTACTTCTTTGTTTGAGATGCTTCGCGGGAGAGGAACCACGCAGCGTCTGTGCTGCTGTGACGGACGTTTAGTTTGGAACAGGGTGCTTCAGGTTGGGCCGCGCTGCTCTTTCTTCCTCACAGCTGAGTAGGATTCCGCTGTGCACCTGCACACGGGCCTCGGGTTGTTCCCTTCTCTGGGGACGGTGAGTGATCCTTCAGTGAACACAGGAGTGCAGGAACGCGGCGGCTTTTAGACAACGGGGCGTGCTGTGCTAGCATCCACAGTCACGTCATCAGGCAGTTTCTAGGAGAGCCCCGTGGTGGCTGGAGCGCATGTCTAGGCACCTGCCTTCCTGCCTCTGGGCTCCGGCTTCCTCACCTGCGTGGCTGCCAGGACGCCTGCCCACTTCTGCACTGTGCGGCTCAGTTTTCCAGGCTGGGAACCAGTTCTCCTCTCAGCCACTTGGGGCCGTTGGCTTTCGACCTGTGCTGATCAAAAGTGTTGCACAAATACAAATGTCACTCAGAACTGGGCGATTCTACTGGAAACGCAAATCGGACAGCTCCCAGGTATGAGTATACCCTGCGCACTCCTGTCTCATTCTAACAGCACGCGTGGCTCACGCGCCATCAGGTTAGCCATCAAAGACCTCATCCACGCAGTTATGTGTGTACTCAATACACGGTAGCCACCGGGAGTTCGGTTTTGGCCAAAACGTACTAAATTTATTTCTCCTATCAGTAAGACAAGACCTTTGTCTTCTCATCACATCAGCTAGAGATGTCAAGCACGCGTGCTGTTTGCTATCTGAGAGAGAGGAATGGTCAGAGAGAAAGATCTCCCATCTGCTCGTTTGCTCAAGTCTCCCTGCAGTGGCTCAGGATAGGCCAGGCCAGAGCCTGGAGCTGAGAAGCCAGTGTCAGTCTCCCACATGGTGGCTGGGCCGCAGCCACTCGAGACACCACTGCCACCTCTCACGATCTGCGTTAGCAGGGAGCTGGAGTCGGGAGCCGAGGTGGATGCTGGACCCAGGGGCTCTGCGCTGGAACGTGCTGTGTCCAGTCAGTGTCCACTCCAGGGGAAGTCGCGCAGTGAGAAATGTAGGCAGCCGAAGTCTTTGTCGGAAAGCGGGTCGTTGGCGTGGTTGGCGGGGATGACAGGACTACAGGCATGGAAGGGGATGACCGAGCCCACATCACGCTGTTCTGCAATGACAATGACTTCAGAGCCTCCTGGAGTCTCCCGTTAATTACTGGATTTCATAAACAAAGCATTTCACCAGCATCATTCATCGTGAGGCCGCATTTAATACCACGCTATAAAACAAATTGAGTGTGCCTCGTGTTGAACACGCCTGCAGCTTGACACATTAACTCAGCACACTGAGTCGAGCAGTTGATTAAGCAGGGGGGGTTATTGAATTACGCTTTCATGAGGCACATTACGCGTAGAGAAATAGATCATTTATTATGACGAACATACCGTTAATACTGACACATATTGATTTTATTCTCGGAATTTTCCACTTGACTTCTAATCAGTGCAATTTATCACTTAGTTTGATGAGTTTAATCTTAAACAAAAATTAGATCCCAGCCTCCCCCCCATTTATTGGGGATTAAGAAATAAAGCACAGATTTCCTTTGGTCGCCTCTGTGTGAAGTCCAATTATTGCTGGCCGACTTGGTGGTGACTTTACGTCTAGGTGCATACGCGAGCGAAGCTAGTGCCCTCAGCAGCAATACACATCTAGGCTCTTCTGTGAAGTAGGGGGCCTGTTGGGCATCGCACTGTGCGCCCTGGGTCCTGCCGACGTGTGCCGTGCAGCCCGTCACTTCCCATGCCCGACGCTGTGCTCCCAGGTCACCCGGCAGCCCCTGTCCTGACGCCGGCTCTGCCCTCCCCTCCGTCGCAGGGCTGCCCTCTGTGTCTCTGCTGTGTGTGCAGACCTCTGACTTGAGCTTGCCGTCTACTCCTGGGAGGACGTGTCCAGGGCTGAGTGAGGAGCAGGCTGACACAGGAGCCACAGATGGGTTAGCCAGAGTTCTCCTTGGCCAGTCCGTGGGCAGGCCACACACACACGCACACACACACACACACACTCGTGCACAGTGAAGCAGCCTGAGGCACAGCTGGGCTCCAGAACCCTGCTCCTGGTGCCGGCAGGGCAAAGCTGCCAAGCCACATCCCAGGGCGACGAGCGCTTCCATTCAATGTGCCTGGGAGACCTGGGAGCACAGGAGAGGACCCCGGACCCCGGACCCCGGAGGGGCAGTTTTTCTGCAGAAATGCCCCACCTGGCCCACAGGGCACCCCCAGCTGGGGTTGGGGTGTAGAATTTAGGGGGGTATAAACTTGAACTGGAAAAATTAGACCTTATTTGCAGCAATTTCAACTTAGCACTTCCTTGTATGGTGAACACAGGAGAGGAGCTCCAGCTCTGTCGGCAGCACCCGTGACTTTGCAACCGAAGCCACAGGGCCATTCTCATCAGCCTATGCATTTGCAGACATCTGGAGACGCTGTGTGTGCTGGGTGCTGCCGCAGAGCCGGGCCTTACTATACGGCGTGTCCATTGAGAAGGTCATGTGCTATCAGCAGACACTTTCTCTGCACTTTGGTTAGCTAGATCTCACTGTAATTGGCTTCCATTTTAAGCCTGTGGATTTTTAACAATATCTTTGAACTCATTTCCCTACAGGGGCAGGTAAGCGTCGCCAGACCTTCAAGGGAGGTCACCACGTGACCAGGCTCCCGCACCTGGAGTCAACTTCGTCAGCTTCGTCAGCTGCATTTGCAGGTGCTCTGGGGCTGCCATTGGCCCCCACAGTGCGGCATGCAGGTCTCCGCAGTGGCAGTGGTGGAGCCGCCCCTCGGGCTCGGGACTTGGGCTCAGGGAAGCCCCCGGCCTCAGCGGGTAAGCTCTGCTCCGGGCACAGCACTCTGGGAAGCCAGGGAGCCTCGGGGGATTCATGGCCCCCGGCGGCTGTGTCAACAGCCCCGGGAGACGGGAGCCACTGGACAGGGGTCTTGAAAGCCCGGCTCTTCAGTGTTCCTGAGACACCCCTGGAAACACCAGGGGCATTTGCAGGGGTGGGTCTGGCACGGAGCTGGAAGTCCCTCAAACGCGGGAGGGGCTGGCAGCAGGGAGTGGGGGCACCAGGCGGAGATGCAGGTGTTCTGGGCCTCTGCCTTTGTGAGTGGCTGTACTGGTACTGCGGTCTCATTTTGCCTTCTGAGCTGGACCGCTGGCAACTTCCGGTTGTCTACCTCATCGTCACCATCATTACTGTTCGAGGCTGCAGTAGCAACCGCTGGAATTACTGTTCACCGTTCTTTTGGTATCAACGTTTGGACTGACTTCCTGTCACGGCTGCCAGCAGTGATGTTCCTAGGCACACGTCACTCTGTGCGAATGACGGAACTCGCCCCAGGAAGCAGCCAGGAAGCGGCATTTTGCCCCTTGCGGCAGGGTGAGCAGGGCGCGTGGGGCAGCCCTTCACAATGAGCTCCGCAGGTCTCACTGCTGCCAGGAGAGGAACAGTATCCCAGCAGGGGAGACAGAAATCCCGGGAGCTACAGAAAGGCAGTGTCCTAACGTCAGACGTCCCCCATCCCCCGGCCACCGCGGTTAGGGACAGACGCGCCGACGGGGCGGCTCTTCTCGGCCAGGGGCATTTTCTGATGACATTTGGCCTCGTCTCCACCCTGCCCACTTACCAAAGGGCAGCCAAGGCTGGCAGCAGACCCTGGCATGAGGCTTGGGGTCTTAGCCTCGCCTGGGTAATGGAGCAATTTTAAGGGCTGAGAGCAACTCAGCAGAGTTTTTCAGCGGAAAATGAAGGAAAGGAAGTGAGGGGGAAAGAAACGTGCGAAGCAGCTCAGGAACTAAACCGACGCGGGCTTGGTCCCGGGGACGCTGTGCACACGGCAGAGACGCTGCTAGAGCGCGTGTGGGCCAGGCTGGTCAGCACCGCGGAGGAGCGCGGCCCGCCTCCTGCTCCTCCAACCGCTCCAGTGTCCTGCACACGGAATGGTGGCACCGCTGCTTCCTTCTGAAGCCTTCGCTGATGGAAAAGACAGACCCATCCCGGGCAGGATTTCATCGGAGACTGTGGCGACCTGGGCTGGGGCACCGTGTCCCATCCTGAGATGAGGAAGAGGAGGTGCCCTGAGCCAGGAGGGCGGGTGAGGGCTCCGAGTGGGGACACAGGCAAAGGCGGTGTGGTGGGGCTCCCAGGCCGGTGATGCTGACAACCCAGGGCTGCGGAAGGTGGTCCAAGCCACATAGGGCGGGAGGTTTGGGCTTCTGTGGTCGTGTGGAGTACACCGCGGTGCAGGGGGAAACTGGGCAGGTGCTTCTAAGAGTGGACAGACGGGGAGGGCCACCCATGGAGACCGTGCATGGAGTGGACAGACGGGAGGGCCGCCCACGGAGGCAGTGCCCGACTGGACAGTCAGGAGGGCTGCCCACGGAGGCCGTGCCCGAGTGGACAGGTGGGAGGGCTGCCCATGGAGGCCGTGCATGGAGTGGACAGACGGGAGGGCCGCCCACGGAGGCCGTGCCCGAGTGGACAGGTGGGAGGGCTGCCCACAGAGGCCGTGCATGGAGTGGACAGATGGGAGGGCCGCCCACGGAGGCAGTGCCCGAGTGGACAGGCGCGAGGGCCGCCCACGGAGGCCGTGCCCGAGTGGACAGGCGGGAGGGCCGCCCACGGAGGCAGAGCACAGAGTGGGCGCCGCTGTGTTTGATAAGCAGCTCTAGGGGGACGCAGGAAGCCCCGGCTCTGAGGCACCTCCTCACCCAGCACGGCCAATGCCGGCTGCCTGGAAGAAGCATCCGCTGGGCCTTCCTCTGGGAAAAAGCCGCCGCACCGGCAAGCGCCGCGCAGGTGGCCAGAGGGCGCTGGGAATGCTCACAGAGGCCCTGAGGCCTCAGCAGGACTGCATGGAGCCCATGGGGCCACTGGGTGCCGCCGGGACCCACAGCGCTGATCCGCACACTGCAGCCCTGAGCCATAGCCAGCGCACAAAGCCACGCTGCTCTGCCCCCAGGCGAGGGAGTTCTTCATGGTGATGATGGCGGGGTTCGGCGGGAAGCCTCGCTCGCTCCCCGGCAAGTTCCTTTTCAGATGTAGAGAACGTTTGACTTTGGAGCTGCTGGGGAACAGGAAACACGGAGTCCCCCGAGGGGCTGGCGTGCCATGTGCGTCCTGGGCAGTGTCTCTGTTGGGAAACCTCATCCCCTGTCGCACACAGCTCCCCCCCGCCACCAGCAGACCCTGCCCCGCCACACAGACAGGGCACCGCAGACTAACACCCTGACGTGTGCCTTCACGGTCACCAGGGGCACGCTGCCTGGAGCACGCGTCCTCCACGCTCCCCGTCCTGGGCACACTGAACAAGGGCAGGTCTGCGCCCCGTGCGTGCTCTGTGCGCCCCCCCCCCCCCCCGCAGCTCCTCCTGGAAGCAGCGGGGTGCCGGGAGCAGGGGTGCGCTTGCGACTTTGCTCCTGAGCTAAGCTGTGTCTTCTGGCTGCAATAAGAGGGGGACTTTGGACTCGGGGGCCTCCCGTGGTCTGATTTCTCCATTTGCTGAGAGGCAGCCACCGGAAGCTTCCAATCCGCCGCGAGTGGGTGCGGGATTGTCTACGGCTCATTTCCAACAGCGGCACTCTGGCCACAAAGGTCACTTTGTACCTTTCATTTGAAACGCGCAGGTATTTGAAAGGAAATGCATTTGCTCTCGCTTCTAGATAATTGCATCAAGTGGACCTCTGCTCTCAGAGCATGTTAGATGTGTTTTTAAAATCAAATCATTAGGGTATTCTATTAGGAATTTGTATCTCCAGTGAGAAAATCTTGCTTCCAAGTCAAATAAAGCCAACCGAGACTAACTGGCGATCCTCTGTGCTTTCATGAAGCATGTAGCCATTTGGAAAAGTCAAGAACGTTCCTGCTGGGGACAAGGCTACTCACTGCTGAGGGACGGACACAGATGCGGGACCAGCACAGTCACAGACGCTGCTCTGCCCGTGCTGAGACGCTGCCGGGTGAATTCTCTGGCGAAAGGCTTTGCACCTTTGTACGGGAAGTGGCTTTGGGCAGTTTTAGAAGGAAAGAGAATCGGAATTGCATTTTGAGAGGCGCAAGTTAGAGAGGCAGAGGGGAGGCAGAAAAGCTTCCTAGGCAGGTGACCCAGCAGGTGTGTGCAGGTGGAGGTGGGAGACAGCCAAACCCACGTGGAGGAGCCGCTGGGATCATGTCAGATGGTGGGGTCAGACATGTCAGATGGTGGGGGTCACACACATGTCAGATAGTGAGGGTCACACACATGTCAGATGGCAGGGGTCACACATATGTCAGATGGCAGGGGTCACACACATGTCAGATGGTGGGGTCAGACATGTCAGATGGCGGGGGTCACACACATGCACATGTCAGATGGCAGAGTCAGACATGCCAGATGGTGGGGGTCACACACATGTCAGATGGTAAGGGTCACACACATGTCAGATGGCGGAGTCAGACATGCCAGATGGCGGGGGTCACACACATGCCAGATGGCGAGGGTCACACACATGTCAAATGGTAAGGGTCACACACTTGTTAGATGGCGGGGGTCACACACATGTCAGATGGCGGGGGTCACACACATGCACATGTCAGATGGCAGAGTCAGACATGCCAGATGGTGGGGGTCACACACATGTCAGATGGTAAGGGTCACACACATGTCAGATGGCGGGGTCACACACATGTCAGATGGTGGGGTCAGACATGTCAGATGGCGAGGGTCACACACGTCAGATGGTGGAGTCAGGCATGTCAGATGGTAAGGGTCACACACATGTCAGATGGCGGAGTCAAACATGTCAGATGGCAGAGTCAGACATGTCAGATGGTGGGGGTCACACACAGGCAGGGCACAAACGCTCCTGGTTGCTTGGAGGAAGACCCAGAAGGAAGAGTGGAGAGAGTTGGTGAGGGCATTGCCCAGACCTCAGAGCAGCCGCGCTGCTGGCCACGTGCTAAGCAACACAGACACAAAATTGTCTCTTCACTGGAGGGTGCACGTGTGTGATGCCCAGCTCTGCTGGCCCTGGGCGTTGGTGGCCTTGATGTGAGACCATACCTGAGGAAGGCACTTTGGAAGACAAAGGTGGCTAGAAAATGTGAGTCATTTATGATTTAGGAACCAGGATGCCAAAAATCCTCACCTGGGGAGACTCTGTGCTCATCAGCGCATGGCTGTTGTCACCTGGCAGAGCAGTGGGGCTGTTACAATGCCCAGGCTCTGGTCACCCACAGAGCAGCGGGGCTGTTACAATGCCCAGGCTCTGGTCACCCACAGAGCAGCGGGGCTGTTACAATGCCCAGGCTGTGGTCACTCACAGAGCAGCGGGGCTGTTACAATGCTCAGGCTGTGGTCACCCACAGAGCAGCGGGGCTGTTACAATGCTCAGGCTGTGGTCACCCACAGAGCAGCGGGGCTGTTACAATGCTCAGGCTGTTGTCACCCACACAGCAGCGGGGCTGTTACAATGCCCAGGCTGTGGTCACCCACACAGCAGCGGGGCTGTTACAATGCCCAGGCTGTTGTCACCCACAGAGCAGTGGGGCTGTTACAATGCCCAGGCTGTGGTCACCCACAGAGCAGCGGGGCTGTTACAATGCCCAGGCTGTGGTCACCCACACAGCAGCGGGGCTGTTACAATGCCCAGGCTGTGGTCACCCACACAGCAGCGGGGCTGTTACAATGCCCAGGCTGTGGTCACTCGGCAGAGCAGCGGGGCTGTTACAATGCCCAGGCTGTGGTCACCCACAGAGCATGGGGCTGTTGCAATGCTCAGGGCGCAGACGTATTCAGCTGACAGCGCCTGCTCCCATGGGCTGAATGCATTACTGCTAGAACCACGAGGAGGCGGTGAGGTCGTGCGGGTGAAACACTGGCGGAGGAGAAGTGTGGCACCCTGGGCGCTGGTGATCACTCAGCAGCCCCCGTGAGAGCCGGCTCCCGGCCACCGCATGGCGCCTCTCTGGTTGGGAGGAGATCCGCGGTGGTTCCCCCACGTGCAGACCTGCAATGCAGGTTTCTGGAAACCTCAGGGAACTCCCGGGCCGGTGGCCTCTGCCTCTCTCCTCTTGTGCAGCTCCACCGTCCCAGGACCCCCAGGTGTCCGTCAGCCAGCCTCCCCCTGCTGCAAGCCCAGGCGCTTCCCGACAGCTCCCGTTTCTCTCCTGGGGACGGGCATCTTGCTGCGGCTCGGTGCTGTCTTGCGTGTCTCAGCCGTGTTGGCCAGTGTCCCTCCAAGCACTTTCATGATGGCTGCTCGCAGTTCTGGCAGATCCTCCAGCCCTGTTCCCGATGCTGGCGCCTGCTGACTGCTCTCTGTGGTCCCTGTTGGGAGCCTGCACCGGCTGCTCCACATGTGCCCTTGGGTCAGGAGACCCCAGATCTCACGGCCTCCCTGCACCTCCAGGTTAGGCGGCCTCTGTGACGCTGCTCCGGCGGGGAGGGGCTGCTGCCTGTGACCACCAAGGGGGAGTGGAGGTCCGGGACGCCCCCTCCCCCCAGCCTCTGCTGTGTGGGCGGTGGCCGGAGCTCAGGGCTGCCTCTGAGGTCTTGTCTTCACGGGCTGCTCCTTTCTTAAGTCAGGCTTTCTTTCTTTCTTTTTTTTAAGATTTATTTATTTGAAAAGCAGAGTTACAAAGAGAGGTAGAGACAGAGAGAGGTCTTCCATCTGCTGGTTCACTCCCGAGATGGCTGCAATGGCCAGAGCTGCGCCGATCTGAAGCCAGGAGCTTCCACCGGGTCTCCCACATGGGTGCAGGAGCCCAAGCACTTGGGCCATCTTCTACTGCTTTCCTGGGTGACAGCAGAGAGCTGGACCGGAAGAGACACAGCCGGGACTAGAACTGGTGCCCATATGGGGTGCCGGCGCTTCAGGCCAGGGCTTTAACCTGCTGCGCCACAGCGCCGGCTCCCTTAAGTCAGGCTTTCTTTGTGCCCCAGCGCCCCTCCAGATGGCCAGCTTCTGCTCTGAGATGGGAAAACAGAGAGCACTGGCCCCCAGCCTCTGCTCGGGGCCAGCTGCCTCCACCCGAGTCCGCAGAGCCTGGTTTACACGGTGGCCAAGGCTGTGGCTGCCCAGTGATGGGAACGGGAAATGTGTGCATTCGTCTGCCCAGCAGGGGGCGCGCCTCATGTCCTCGTTGACCAGCTGTGTTTCCTGTCCACATCCTGCAAGGGTCAGGGTTCCTAGGAGCTGTGGCTGAAGGGCCCGAAGGTCCAAGGCCCTCGCTTCCTCTCGGGAGTCTCTCCTGTCGGTTTACCCACTGGGAGAGCAGACAAGACCAGCACTCCCAAACAGGACTTGGCTCCTGGTTGAGACACCTGTGCCCCCTGCAGTGGTGCCCGGGCCTGGAACTGGCTGCACCTGCGGCTTCTCCCCAGCTCACGGATGCGGGCTCATCTACCTGGGTCCCTGCCACCCGCACGGAGACCCGGACCCGGTCCTGGCGCCGGCCTGTCCCCGCCCCAGCTGCTGCAGGCATAAGGACGTGAACTAATTAGCAAATGGGAAGTCTCTCCCTGCCCTTCCAAAAAATCTTCCAAAAAATCAGTTATAAACAACGGGGTAATTTGGTGCTGGGATGCTGCCTTGTAACCACAGTAACTGCATAACACCAAGCTGAAATACCCAAAATGCAAGTAAGAAATGCCAAAATAATTAAATGGCATAACTTGAAGAATTTATTTAAAAAATATGTATCCATGCACCTTAGAATGAAATTTAGGATTTTTTCCAAATAATAGGATCTGAATATAAAATAGAGTTATCATCTTTGTCACATATCCACTTAATTTTAAAAGTTCTGGATGTCTCTGAATTATACAATAGTAATATTTGAATAGACATTATTTTTTGAGGTTTTTATAATTTTTCATTAAAAATCTACATTAATATTATAGTTACAAAATGTTGATGTTTTCAATATTTTGAATCTACAGTTTTTCAAGACAAATACCAGTGTTGTAGGTGTCAAGGTACCAAGTATTTAAAAATTATCTATTTCAAAGAGAGAGAGAGAGAGAGAGGTCATTCATTAGTTGGTTCACTCCTCAAATGGCCACGATAGTCAGGGCTGGGCCACGCTGAAGCCAAGATCCAGAAGCTCCATCCGGGTCCCTGTCTTGGGTGGCAGGCCCTCAGGTACTTGGGGCACAATCCATTGCAGGTGCTGGGCTGGAAGCAGGGGAGCGAGGCCGTGAACCAGCACTCCGATACCAGACGAGGGTGTCTCCACCGCCCCACAGCAGCCGCCCAGAGGCGCTCTCAGGAAATCTGCAGAGGGAGGGCTTGTGCGATTCCGTATTTCTCTTATTAAATACGGGAAAGTTAGTGGCCAAAGAGTCTGTCTGCAAAATTCCACTTTAATAGGGCAAAATGCATCAGAAAAACTTGATTCTGACTATAATTTTTGGATATTTCATTAAATTTAGATACTGAAAAATCACAGGCCTTCTCAGTTTTATCTTATTCAGGTCAGAACAGACATGCCAAATTTAAATTCTTCAAATTAAAAGTAGGGGTTCCAGCCAAAGACTGTTTGTGACTGGGATATTCGACACTGGGTTCCATACTTTGGATATTCAATCTTGGCCTTAGCTGGTGCACGCCCCGCCTACTTTGTCCTCTTTTGTGAGTGTGGGGGTACGACTGGGGGTGTGACCCAGTTGCCATGGAGAAATTTCCCGACATATTACCTCCTGAATACTCGACGGGTGTCGGGGGCACTGGAGTGTGCCGTGGCTTGAACGAAACGACAGCTACACTGAGAACAGCGTGTTCACAGTCATCGTGGGACCCTCGGGTTGTTCACAGCCAATTCTTTGAGGGCCCAAACGTTTCTAAGCTCGATGATGGACAGAGAGCGAGGCCGTAACCGCTGCGCCGTGCGCTTCTTTACTGCACAGATATTAGGGTGCAGTTACTCGCCTGTGTCATGCGTGTTGATTTTGACAGTCACAGCCTCTACGTTGCTCATCAGAGTATGCATCTGACATGAATCCAGCCGTGAATCGTGTATCCACAATAATTGCAGGTGAAATTCTTACTCACTGGTTGCTATTTTAGCAGGCACCCTGGTGTTTCTTATGCCATGTGCTTTGCAAACATTCACATTTATGTTATTACCACAAAGCAAATATTTTTACCTCACCCATGAGTTCACAGTTGAATTTTCAACAGGATTCACAAAACTAACAGATGTTTCACTTTGTAGACACTTCAAATCCAAGACTTTGACCCTCTGAAATGTCCCAGATCACGGGGAGGAAACACAGGCAACTTCTCATGGCAGGAGGGCGTGGCGCTGCACCAACAGCCCTTCCGGATCCACAGGAACAAGGGGCAACCCTGCCTTGGTACAAGCCCTTCTTGGGGTGCAGGCAAAGCAGGGCGGGGCCGATCAGTGTCCCAGGAGTCCTGATACAATCTACTCCGTGGGGTGCAAACAGGGCGGGGCTGATCAGCACCCTGCACTCTGTGCGCAGAGTGGAAGCGTTGGCGGGAGGTGAGCCCTGGGCTCTAGTCCCTCTGTACTGCTGGATGGTTATCTTACAGGTGCATGGTGCATAACGCAGTTACGTTTTCTAACACTGCGTGTCACCAAGCAAAACATAACCATTCCCACTCTTTATCCCCAGTGTCCTAACACTGCCAGGCCTGTGGCAGTTTCTCAAGAAACAGTGGTTGAATGGAATGCATTGAATTGAATTCCATTTGGCTTTTCAGACAACACATTTGCTAAGTGGGCTTTTGCACCTCTAATCCGATCTGCTGCAGCTCTCTTTATGCACTGTTACTTTGCACTTCCTGATGTTTGAGCGAGGGGTGATGGGGTTCGGTTCTTCTGGGCCACACCCACTTGGTGGTGTTGGAATCTGGCTCCGGGCCGAGATCTTCGGCCGTGCCCAGCCCCGAGTCATCGTCCTGTGAGGCCCACTTTCCCCTGGCCGCCCTGAAACGTGACCTGAGACCCTCCCCCCGCCCCCCCGATCTCCGGCACGTGCTGCTTCAGGCCTTTGACGGGGTCCTGGACGAGAGGGGGGTCCTGGAGGAGAGGGGCAGGGTCTCCCGGAGATCCATGTGCTCTGTGCCGTGCTGGGCTCCCTTGCTGTCGGTCCCCAGTCCCACTGGGGCAGCCAGGGTTGTCCTGTAGCCCGGACGCCCAGCCTGCTCTGAGGCCGCTCGTGGACTCTCCCGCAGACCCTCATGGTTTCTCACCATGTGCAGCGTTGAGATGCCACACTCTTTCCTATTTTCACACATATTTTTTTGGGAAAAAATGGGAAAAGTTAAATCAATAAAGATGAATAAGATAATTCAAAAGGCTGTATCCTGATTTAAATGGCTATATTTAGAGGAAATCTCAAACTACTCCCAATCTAGCCATAACGCTATCTTTTACTCTTCTATTTGTCACCGATCTATTATCTATTTTTTATCCACCTAGCTCTCCATTTATCATCTGTCTACATGCCCACCTTCTTATCTGTTTGATAGATCATACGTGCATGTTAGCATCTCCCCCCACAGAGTTGTTTTTTCCAGATTAACCAGTCTACTCTGCTCGCGCTGAGACCACAGGATCCCAGCATCAGAAGTGCTGATTGTGCGCAGGTGCCTTAAGCCGCGTTGTGGGGCAGCGCCGGCTGGGAAGACTCCCATCGCGTGCCAGCACTGCCCCCTGCTGCTGCTCCTGGAGTCCTACACCCCAGTAGAGCACCCAGCAGGTCCGGTTTCTGTGTCCTGAGAAACTAGAAGCCCACGTTTTCCTGTGTGATTTATAGAGATGTATTTTAGTCACAGTTGTGGGCTGAATGGGGTTTGAATGATGGTTAAAGTTTTTATTGAAGGATGCTTACAATGACTTGGGCTTGCCATGGACTCTTTTTTTTTTCCAATAAAAATCTTTTACAAAAATAGCTTGCAAGAAGCACTGTACCTTGGTGAGGGGCTGGGGATTTGGCATCAGAGGCCCCTGAGCTGACTCATTCTTGGTTCATCGCCGAGCCCTCAGACCAGTTGCAGGTCACTGGGTTGGAAGTCGTGGGGTTCCACACCAGCAGGGGGTGCACAGTGTGGGCGTCATGCGTATGTCAGTCACCTCTCTAGTAACGCCTTCAGTTATTACCCAAGCAAGCCACGTGCCTGGGCAGGGCAAGGAGAGCAGGATCCCTGCCGGAGGTGCCCCCAGGCCCCCCTGCTCAGGCAGACACGAGGAGGCCTGCAGGGCACAGCGTGTCCTGCGTGAGACAAGAGCAGGTGTCGTCACCATTGCCTTTCACTGGAGGCCCAGGAAGGGTGAAACACCAGGCTCCTCTTCGCAGGGACTCGTGAATGTGCCAGGGTAGAGTCCCAGCGGCAGCAATGAGCAGGGGTGGGTACTATTTATAGGAGCCCTGCCCCATGGTCTGCAGGCTGAGTGTCCCCCAGAGACCCATGTGCTAAAGGCGTGGTCCCCTGGGTGCTGCTCCTGGGAGGCAATGGAACCTTTGGGAGGTGGGGCTTCCTGGCAGTCCTCTGGTCAACAGGGGCGTGGCCTCAGCTTGGCCCCACCCCCTCTGCCTCCCCAACAGGACTCCAGCCACGGGGCCTCCTCCAGCACCTGCCGTGGGGCCTCACTACAGCCTACACAGTGCATTGGGACTTCAGCCTCCACGGCTGTGAGCTAACCAGACCTCTGCCTGCTTCCCAGGCCACTTGTCGCGGGTCTCTCAGTAGCACGGAGCTGGCTCAAACTCTGACAGTCCTGGCTGGGGCTGGAATTCCTCCAGCAACTAAAGACTCCAACCAAAGCCGCTAGCAAATAAAATACAGAAATTTGTGCACGTGCAGGTAGAATACACAGGTCAGCAGTGTACACTGGGTATGATAACTGATCAAAAGCCGTGTGCGTCCATCTTTTAAAAACAAAGGACGCACCTGCTTCTCATCCAGACCCTACACGCAGACCCACCGCTGCTCTGGCTTGGGTGGATATCGGAGGGAAGACTGGCAGCCACCGGCCAGGCGCAGCTCCTCTGGGTACACGTGGAGACTGACGAGTCCAGACCGGCTCTGCGGAGCTCTCTCAACACAGGATCTTGCTGGGAGAAGCCTCAAGCCGCGTCTTGAGCAGTCGCCCCCACCAACGGACGCAGTGCAGGCGCACACCAGGCTCCGGGCAGGCTGGACTGGACTGCTGGCCTGTGGGTTGGCCTTTGAGGTCCACACTGGAGGCAGTGGCGTTTACATCCCCCACGGGGGCGCTGGAGAGCATTGTGCAGCCACCACACTGCGGTTCCCATGGCTCCTTAATCCCCTGGGAAAGGCTTAAGTGGAACGGAAGTACAGCTACGCACACAAGATCCCAACAGTGCAAACGGGCAGTGAGGCAGAACCGAATTCAGGCACGGGCCCACTGATGGTCGTCTTCCTGTCTGTATTTTACAAAGTGTATTTCAATGTTTTTTAATGTAAAATGGATTATTTGGCTCTAAAATTAACTGTTGCTTTAAGATGATTATTTTTGGCTACAAAAAGAATAATCTGGGGCTGGTATTGTAGCATAAGGGGTAAAGCCACTGCCTGCAGCGCCGTCGTCCCATCTGGGCACCAGTTCGAGTCCTTGCTGCACCATTTCCAATCCAGCTCCCTGCTATGTGCCTGGAAAAGCAGAGCGGATGGCCCAAGTGTCTGGGACCCTGCACCCACGTAGGAGACCCAAGGGAAGCTGCTGGTTCCTGGCTTCAGCCTGGCTTGGCCCCCGCCATTGTGGCCATTTGGGGAGTGAACCAGCAGATTGAAGATCTCTCTCTCTCTCTCTCTGCTTTCCTTCTCTCTCTCTCTCTCTCTCTGTAACTCTTTCAAATAAAAAAATTTATTTTAAAAAGGAATAATCTTTTGTCTCTACAAATGGGCTTATTTTATTAACAGTAAAGAATTTTATCAGATATTTATTTTCTCATTGTCTACTATTCAGATATTCTTTTTGGTCTAGAGATATGCCCTTTTAGGCCATTAAATCCAATTTATGTCCCTGAAATTAAGATATTAAGAGTTATTGCTAGGCCGGCGCCGTGGCTCACTTGGCTAATCCTCCACCTGTGGCACCGGCACCCCGGGTTCTAGTCCCAATTGGGGCCCCAGATTCTGTCCCGGTTGCTCCTCTTCCAGTTCAGCTCTCTGCTGTGGTCCGGGAGGGCAGTGGAGGATGGGCCAGGTGCTTGGGCCCCTGTACCCCACATGGTAAACCAGGAGGAAGCACCTGGCTCCTGGCTTTGGAATGGCACAGCGCCGGCCGTAGTAGCCATTTGCGGGGTGAACCAACGGAAGGAAAACCTTTCTCTCTGTCTCTCTCTCTCACTGTCTATAACTCTACCTGTCAAATAAAAAAAATCAGAAGAGTTCTACATTCCGAAAAAAGGAGTTATTGCTTTAATACACTATGCAATTCATTTCACATCTCATTTATAGTTGTTGTGGATCTCTTTATAGTTAACACCAATCTGGTCAGATCTTAGCGTTAGTACTTTTATAAATACGATAGATTTTCAGATTTTCATCATTGTCTGTGTTGAAGCAATTACCTCTAGCTTTAGCTTTTAAACTTGACAGTTTTCCCCTCCTGGAACTCCGGTAAACTAAGACCTAATTACTCACTGATAGTAAACTTTGACTACTGCCTGGTTCCCTCTGCTCAGCATGTACTCACACTTGGCTTTCTATTCTTTTTGAGGTAATGGATGGTTTCACAGAAAACAGTGTTTCCTAGGAAGCTGGGATGAGGAGCCTGACCTTTGAGGGATCTTACAGATCCTGTTGGTTTTCATTTGTAAAATTGCAATGCAAGGACTGCCAGGAAACGGGTCAGCCGGCGACACAGTGCGTCTATAATCACGTGGGAAATACGTATGTCTACACCTTACACGTTCGACCTATTAGGATGAGTAGGTATCCCCTACACACTCACCTGGTGGGGCTCCAGGAGCAGCAGAAGGGGACCCCTCCCTTTCTCTGTGTCCCACCCTCCCCCATGCCTGCTGGCTCCACCCCAAGGCTGACAACCCCCCTTCCTTGCTTAAGATGATGTTGAATCACACGGTGTGGACACTCCATGGTTTCCACAGCCACTGCCTTCCTGGTGGAGTTTTGGGCTAAGTACTTTCTACTCCCTAGAGAAGCACTGGAGACCCCAGTGTCTACATGACCAGCTGTTCTCAGCGAGAACTTGTGTGGCTGGTGCCTGGGTGGGGCCAGGTGTGCAAAGCACCTGTGCGGTGAGTGACTCAGGTCATGCAGCAGCTAGAGGGCTGGTGTCACAGTGCAGCAGGCGGAGCCATGGCTTGTGACCTGGAGTCCCTTATGAGAGTGCTGGCCCAGGTCCTCCTGGCTGCTCCACTTCCGACCCAGCCCCGTGGTAACGCACTGGGAGGAAGCAGGCGATGGCTCGAGTTCTTGGGTTCCTGCCATCTATGTGGGAGATTTTTATGGAGTTTCTGTTCTTGAAATCAGCCTGGTTATCCCTGGCTGTTATGGCCAACTGGGAAGTGAACCAGCAGACAGAAGATCTCTCGCTCTCACTCTCGCTCTCTCTCTTTCATTCTGCCTTTCAAATAAATAAATAAATACATAAATTAATTAATTAATTAATCTTTTTTTAAAGGATCAACCAGGATCTGTGCAGGAGCTTATCTGTAAGTGAGCCCACCGTGGGGGACAAAGGTGTTCTGTGTGACTGAGGTGATGAGGGATCGGGGACCCCACTGTGATTCCCTGTAAGATGCAACTTAGACATGAAGAAAGATTAGCTGAAATCCAAGAAAAACAATAAAGAGGTCCTCTACAGTTTGTAGATTAACTGTGGTTACCATGCACCCTTGCTGTCATTGAGGGAGGCCTGGACCCAAGGCTCTGCTGTCCCCGAACTCTGGGCGAGCAGGCTGGACAGTAGAAGCCACAGAGGGGGCCACCAGGCGACGCCCCAAGGACATGGGTGAGGCCTTAGCAGTGCCCCCTCACTGAGGCTCCTGGAAAAGTCTGGGGAGACCCAGAGAGGTCACCTGAACTGGTGACTGAAGTTAGAATTCCACGAACCCCGCGCACCTGTGGGACAGTCTTGGCCACTTGCTGGCAGGCCAGCAAGCCACAGCCTGGGCACCGCTGCTTGTGAGTAAGTTTCTGTTGGAACCCAGCGATGGCACTGGTTTATGCATTGTCATGATGCCACAGCAGGGCTGAGCCGTGGGACAGCGGCTGGCCGCCTGCCGTCGTGGTCTGAATGCTGTGTTCTCCCAACAGCTGTATGTGGAAGCCCTGATGAGCCGTGTAGATTCAAGCGAGCTCAGGAAGACCCTGACGGTGCAGTGCAGAGACCCCAGAGGGTTCCGCGCCGGTGCACACTCAGGAAGTGTTGGGTGAGCACACGCAAAGAAGGCTGCTCATCCGGGTGGCAGCACCCAGCCCTCTGGTGCCTCAGCCTTGGGTCTCCAGTCCTGGGACCGTGAGCAAACGGGCTCTGACGTTTAAGCCAGCAGCCTCTGGTGTTCTGTGATGGCGGCCTGAGAAGACGATGGCACTTGCCAACCTAAACGTATTTGTCTCTTGGCCATTTCAGAAAAGCCGGACGGCTGGGATGGAGAAGTGGAGGCGACCAACTTCCAGAACGCGGTGTGCCGTTGAAGGTGTCTGCAGGCCACACATGGCCTGTCCATCAAGGCTTGTCCTGCCATGGTGCCTTGGACGCATGTTACCGGGCTACAGCTGCAGGGGATCCCAGCTGGAGGAGTTTGCCTAGAGCCTCGGATGAGACGGTGGACTTTTAAATGAATGTTGAACTGTGTTGGGACCAGAACAGATGCATTTTGCTTTGTGAGATGGACAGAACCTTTGCAGGCCGGGGGCAGAATGCTGTGGTGTGGATGACGGCTGAGCGCCCTCCAGAGCCCACATGTGGAGGCCTTGATCCCGAGTCCGGTGCAGGAACTAAGCACAGAGCTTGGTCTGCCTGTGGTGTGTGCAGGTGGGGCCTTGGGGAGGGGCGGGGTTGGGTTACCTTGCACCCTCCGGTCCTGGTGGCTCCATAAATGGAGACTCGTGGACTCAAAGACCAGCGCACTCCCCGTCCGACTCTGCTTCCTGCCTCACCAGCTGGGTCCCCTCCGCATGCCTTCTGCCCAACCAAGGAGAAGGCAGGCGGCACTGGTGCGCTTCCAGGCCTTGCTCTCATCATGCCCAGTAACGCCCACTGGACACAGGAACTCACTGGCCACACCCAGAGAAGTGGGGAGTAAAGACTTCTTCTGTCCTGGGAGAAACGCCACAGTTCCTTGCAAGCGGGTGGAGGACTGGGCCCAATGACCCAGTCAACACAGTGACCGTGAGCCTTCTCCACATTTACAGGCGTGAGAAGGTGAGAGAAAATGATCTGTATAATGAAATCAGCTTCATTTTTTAAAAGATGTATGTCTGTATTAGAGAGGTAGAGTGACACAGAGCGAGGCAGAGAGATCTCCCCTCCGCTGTGTTGGCCGCAGCCGGGCGGTGCCTGCCCGGCGTCATCTTTATGGTTGGTGCACACCGCAGAGCCCTCTAGACGCCCATTCAGAATGGTTGCTCTTCTATCTCTACGGTTGTATTTTCCTATTTTCCTCTCAAATAGCCATGGGCAGCAGTCACGGCTTTCGTATTAATGCTGAAGGATCTACTTTGGTCAAAACTCAGAGGAGCCTGCAAAAATGCTCCTGGGTAGAGAAACAGGATTTCTTGCCAAATAATGACTTGAAGCTAGCAGTGGAGTTCTACCCAGTATGGCTGCTCTGTGGTTCACGGGAGGGCCTGGGACTCTACTTAAATTACCAGTTCGTGGTTGTTTGAGTTTCTTTCACTTTCTTTTAGCAAACCATATTTTTATGCACGATTTAGTTTCTGAAGTGCTTTAATATTTATTAAGTTAATATCTACTTCGTGGTTATTATTTTTACATGACTTTATTATTTAGTGGAAGTATGACCAGGAAGAAAGAATATACACCCGAATATATGGCTAAGTTATTTTAAGCCTCCCTAGGCTTCATCCAAAGACCTTAGAGCCCAGGAGGATGCGCGCACGTGTGCACCGCGCCCCTGGCGCCCCCAGCTGCAGCAGGTGTCTGGGTCGCAGTGGGCCAGGTGGGCTCTGGGAGAAGTCGCTGGCCAGGGAGGAGGGTGGTGCTGCACACTCCTGGTGACACTGAGCACACTGGGAGAATTTCACTGATTCCGTCAGGGCTGGGCCCACGACCCGAGGCTTTTATTCTGGGTGGCGTTCTATGAATTCTGTTACTTTAAATAAAAAATGGGTAGGGGATGCACCCAGTGAGCTCCAGGCCTGCAGCAGCCTGGAGAGCAGGAGGCCAGCCCAGGCAGGGGGACACCCTGGGGACACAGACTTCCTGTGCCCCACGGCCTGACCTTGGCCTTGAGATCACCTGTGCTGAGTGCAGTTCCTTTCTTTGGCCAAAACATTTTACCTGCAATCCTCATCGTTTGCCCTGCAAAGTGGTAATAACAATAAACAACCAATGAGCATCCTTGGAAACTCAGGTCAGGTAGCACGAACAGTGCTGACACTTAATAGGCCTCAGGCAATTATTTTTTTCCAAATTACTGCTAAATACTAGATAATGGGCAAAACCCATTTCAAATATGGAGCAGAGATTGGAGCAGTCAAAATCAAACACCCTGAAAAGCGCCCCACGAGTGCTGGGAGGTTGGAATTCAGCGCGGTCTCACGAGTCAATGGCTGCCTTGGTCCTGAACACCGAGCGCAGTGCGACTCTAATTACAGCGAGGGGGACAGGTGCAATGAATAAACACTGGGCGAAGCGCTGGGCAGTCACTCTGCGGGAAGTAAACCAAAAGTCAGCTCGGCTCAAGCTTATTTGGGCGCCCCCGTGACAGATGAACGCGGCCGGACTGTTCACTCTTCCAAGCCGCATCCTAATCTCCTCTTGTTTAATAAGAATAATGTGCCCCGATTATCAATCTCTCTGATCAGAGAACAATAATTGGACGCTCACGGACGCATTTTTTAAACGTTATCTCCTAGTCTGTGCTTCCCTCCCCCACAAAATTCGTACAAAATGATGAGCGGAGAGTCGGGACACCATGCGTACTCTCAGGAGAAGAGGCAGGAGACAGCCTGCTCCAGTGCCCCTGCGTCTAAGATGAGGTGGGGGGAGGCGATCGATCCAGGCAGCTTTTCAATGGCTACCGTGAAGCCGCTGTGTCGTGAACAATCTCCACTCCCCAGCGGCTCTGGAAGCGGCCTGAGCCATACCTCACGGCACGTCAAGTTCATCTTTCAAGGAGAGACACGCGCGCAGCAGGCACCAGCTAAGGAGGCGACGTCTACAAGGCTGCCACGAAGACACGGCGCTCGGAAGCTGACCTCCCAGTCCCCACCAGCACCACGCACGGGTGGAAGGCACAGCGCCACCTGCACTGACACGCAGCTGGGCAAGTGAGTTAGCCACATGTCAGTCCCCGGGAGAGGGAGGCACGCCAGGACTGTGACAGCGGCTGCTCCCACCCCCACCGCGTGGAACAGTTTGAAGTCAGAGCTCCTCCATCTCGAGAGTGCTAATGTTCTCGGGTGTGGACACGGAGCGTGCAGCTCTGCTCCCGCACGTGAACCCCGGCCTGGCCGGCGCCTTCCGTACTTTACTGGCTGCTTTCCAAAGAGGAGAGGTTGACCTCTTGCCCTCCCGTGTCCACAGTGAGCCTGACGCTGTGCCCTTGGAGGGTTTGTGTGTCACAGGGGAGTGGGTGGAAACGTTGCTCTCGTGCCAAGCTCCCGTCAGCCCCTGCATGGCCCACCTGTGCACTGCTTCTACGTGATTGCTCCCAGATCCTCATGCCTACCAGGGCCCTTTTGGGGTCTAGGCAGGTAGACGGAGGCCTGCTCTTCCACGCCTTTGCACAATCAGTTTTGAAGTTGTAACCACCGAGTCATTCATTCATTCATTTATTCACCAAGCTCCTTCAGTGGCTCCACCTCCAACCTAGCTCCCAGCTAATGGCCTGGGAAAGCAGTGGAAGATGGCCCTAGTGCTGGGTTCCTGCGTGGGAGTCCTGGAGGAAGCTCCTGGCTCCTGGCTTCAGATCAGCACAGCTCCAGCCATTGTGGCCATCTGGGGTGTGAACCAGCGGATGGAAGACCTCCTCTTTCTCTGCGTCTCAAAGAGCTCACGGCGGAGGACCTCCCAGTGTGCACTGGGTGAAAGCGCACCCCAAAGTCTGTCAGGACTAAGAGGAAAACATAGCTGGGACCCCCACATCCCCAAGGCTGGAGTGACCACGGTGTGGACTGGAGGGGACGCGGGCGTCGGGCTGGGGCTGCGCCGTGGGCTCTGCGTCTCCCACCTCTGGCGCTGGGCAGGGGTGCAGCGTCCCTTCTGGGACTGCTGGCCCCGTTTCTGGGTGCGCATGTCGGGGGAGCCATAGCTGGGCCGAGAGGGCGCTCCCCAGACATCCACTCTGGCAACAGTCACCACGGGCCCAGGTCACGTGCCGGGTTTAAAGATTTGTTTAATATGAAAGGCAAAGTGATCTGTACATACACACACATATAGGTGTAAATATACTCATATGTATATATATAGATAGATAGATAGATAGATATGAGAGAGAATGAATGAATGAGTATCTTTCATTCACTGGTTCGCTCCCCAAATGGCTGCAATGGCTGGGGCTGGGTCAGGCCAAAGCCAGGAGCTTGTAACTCCATCCAGTCTCCCACCTGGGTGCAGGGGCCCAAGCACTTGGACCAGCTTCCGCTGCCTTCCTGGCCATGAGCAGAGAGCCGGATTGGGACGTTGCTCCGGTGGGTGCGGGATGCCAGCACTGCAGGTGGCGGCTTAACCTGCTACGTCACAGCTTCGGCTCCTCTCAAGTTTCCTAAAAAACACTTGTACCTCTTGATTGTCAGAAAACATTACTTCCGAGAAGGTTGTTCCCTCAGCACAGGTGCAGCCTTTGAACTATTTAGTGAGGAGTCGACGTGGATCGCTTACAGCACCCTGAATTTGTAAAACGTTCTTCACACACTTTCACTCTGTTTTGATTTTGTGGCTGGGTGTGCTCATTGTGTTAGTTAAAGATGTAAGAGTTTTACACTCACTAAACTATGCTGATTTAGTCTTTGCTTAGCAACATGTCTACCAAAGCAGCGGGCTCAATGTCATTTAAAAAGTCAGATGAGGGGGCCAGCGCTGTGGCAAAGCAGGTAAAGCTGTTGCCTGCGATGCTGGCATCCCCCATGGGCACCAACTCACGTCCGGTTTGCTCCACTTCCCACCCAGCTCCCTGTTAATGGCCTGGGAAGGCAGCAGAAGGTGGCCCCGGTACTTGGACCCCTGCTACCTGTGTGGGAGACCTGGAAGAAGCTCCTGGCTCCTGGCTTCAGCCTGGCCCAGCACTGAATGTGGTAGCCATCTAGAGAGTGAACCAGTACATGGAAAATCCCTCTCCCTCTCTCTCTCTCCATATATATATATATTTATATTTATATATATTTATATATATATTTATATATACCCATCTTTCCTTCTCTCTGTGTAACTCTAATTTTCAAATATATAAACAAATCTTAAAAACAAACAAACAAACAAACAAAAAAACGAGGGACAAAGGTGGACGTGTGGCCTAGTGGTTGAAACGCGTGCATCTGTAGCTGAGTACCTGGGTTCGACTCCTGGCCCCAGATTGGACTCAGATTTCCTGTGGAGGCAGAACCCTGGAAGGCGGTGACGATGGCTCAAGTAATTGGATCCCTGCCAGGCACATGGGAGGCCTGGACTTACCTCCTGGCTCCTGGCTGCTGTCCCAGCCAGGGGCCAACATGGCATTTGGCTAGTGAACCAGTTGAGCTCTCTTGCTCTGTCTGTCCCTCTGCCTCTCAGTTAAATCCTGCTTTAAAAGTAAGAAAAGAGAAAATCAGAGAGGGCTCGAGATTGCTCTGTAGTTGCTCAGAAGGATGGGTGATGAGCAGGCGCTTCATGGAGCAGAGTAAACAATAACGACAATGAGGAGGCGGGGGAGAGACACTTTCTGTGCCGACGTAACACTCACTCTTAACCTTGGGCTTACAGGGGAATTGAAATGTTCACTCCTGTCTAGACCTTGCTAGCCTCACTCTGCCTGCAGGTACAGCCTGTACCACGTGGGGTGGGGGAGAGAGCATCCAGCCCAGGCCAGTGCTGGGCCAGGCTGAAGCCGGGAGCAGAGAGCTTCATCCAGGTCCCCCACGTGGGCTGCAGGGGCCAAGCACTTGGGCCATCTTCCGCTGCTTTCCCAGGACATTAACAGGGAGCTGGATCAGAAGTGGAGCAGCCGGGACACGAATCGGCTTCCATTTGGGCCACGGGTGTCACTGGAAGCGGCTTTACTGGCTATGCCACAATGCTGGCTCCTTGGGTTTAACTTTAATTATTGGATGCGCTCATTAATTACAGTCTTAAAAATATGTAAATCATTACTGTGGCTCTGAATATTGGAATCTAGGTAAAGATGTCCATTCATTTCCACCTTTTCACTTTTTGGCTTGTAGGTAAACATATGGAGAGTTTTTGTTTTTCTTCCCAGTATTTATCTTATGCAGATTTAAATAAGAAATGTATACATTCGCAGATAAATAGTACTCTCTCTCTCCATTTACCCATTTGTCTAGGTAACTATGTCTGTGTGTACGTGTAGACAGCAATAACGTTTGAGATAGAGGCGGAGATAAAAATAGAGGCAGAGACAGGTGAAGTGGGGACAGAGCCACAGATGCAGGTGGAGGTGGAGACCACGCCTCAGGCGACTGGCGGTCATTCCCGCTTAGGAGAAGAGACTTTTCTGATTCCTTTTCCCACAGCTGCGTGGTCTTTCATTGTCCCTCAGGAGCAGATATTCGGGTTTCCACAGTTTTGTCCCAATAAAACCAGCGACAATGGCCGCCTTTGTCCCAAGTCGGTTTCCGTTTTGCCTGTGGTGTCTTGGACAGACCCCTGAAGGTGGGCGTGAGGTGCAAGGCTGCGTGGATTTGTACTTTTGCTGTCCATTGCCAAATCGCGGCCAGCTGGGAGGCACCGCTCAGCCCCCAGGAAGTGGCAGCTGAAGACACCAACACACCTGTGGCTAAAGTTTTGGGGCTTTGACAGTCAAATGAAAATGACACATTCATATCAACTTGCTTGTGTCTCATGATGTGACTTAGAATCTTGTTTTAATTTTAGGAGATAGCTTCGCTTGTTTTCCTGTGAGCTACCTGTTCATATTTTGGTTCATTTTTAATAGATTGTTGGCCTGCCTTTATGTTACCAACTTTTCAGTGACTTCTCAAGGTTATTTGACTTTACTTGTTTATCTGTACAAATCAATTTTAGCCAATAATCAGATTCCAGAGGAAAAAGTGACTGTGCTCACTGGGATCTCATTACGTTCTGAATTAACCTGGTGAGTTCCCATGTCTATGCAATAGCGGGTCCTTTTCAGAACACGCTTTGTTTTGTACTTTTTCCTACTGATTTCTGCTTCTCGCAGGCATGTTTTACAGTTCCCCTTGTGCAGGACTTGCCTATTTCTACGTCAGTTCACTACCCATGTTGCCACATTTGCTAATGTTTCTAAGTATTTTTGTTGATTTTTCCAAATACTTGCTCATATAACCTACATGCAGATTCTGCTGTCTTTCTGTGACCCGTGGCCATCTAGTGTCCTTACCCACAGTGAGAAGACACAAACGCTCAGTCCGTTTCCTTCTCCCCCTGGCCTCCCAAATTTCACCTCCTTCTCCCGTGCTCGAAATTCACTGCAGGGGCTGACCCTGTAGCAGAGGGGGTTAAGTCACCATCTGCGGTGCGGGCATGCCATACGGGCGTCGGTTAGTCCTGGCTGCTCTGCTTCCAATCCAGCTCCCTGCTATGGTGTGGGAAAGCAGTAGAAGATGGCCCAAGTCCTTGGGCCCCTATACCCATGTGGGAGACCTGGAAGAAGCTCCTGACTCCCGGCTTCAGCCTGGCCAGTCCTGGACTTGAGATGTGAATCAGTGGATGGAAGATCTCTCTGTGTCTCTCCTCTCTCTCTGTGTGACTCTTTCAAATAAATAAATAAATCTTAAAAAAAAAAAAAAAGACTTGTTGAACCCCAGCAGCTTCACGGATCTAAAGTCGTTCCAGCATTCCTATGTGCTTGATGTTTAGGTCTCTCCAAAATTTGTGCTGTAATCCTATCCCCAAGGCCATGGTATTAAGAATTGGGCCCTAGGGAAAAGTTAGGCCATGGGAGCTCAGCCTTTATGTTTGTTTCTTTTCAAAGAGTCCTTTATTTGTTTGAAAGGTAGAGTTGTAGAGGAAGAGGGAGAAACAGAGATCTTCCATCCACTGGTTCATTCTGCAAACGGTCACGACAGCTGGAACTAGGCTGATCAGGAGCCAGGAGGCGGGAGGTTCATCTGTGTCTCCCACGTGGGTGCAGGGGCCCAAGCCCTCTGGCTGTCCTCCGCTGCTTTCCCAAGGACACTAGCAGGGAGCTGGATCAGAAATGGAGCAGCTGGCACTCGAACCGGTGCCATACAGATAGTGGTGTCGCAGGCGGCAGCTTAACCCACCGTGCCACAAGGCTGGCCCCGGTGAGCTTTGCTTTCTTAACTGAATTTGTGTCTTCATTAGAGACCAGAGAGCTCATTTGCAATTCCATCCGTGAGGAGCAGTGAGAAGGTGCCACCTCCACCTGTGAACCAGGAAATGGGCTGTCGCCAGACACGAAATCTGCCAGTGCCTTCACCTTGGAGCCCCAGCTCCCAGAACCGAGAGATAACTGCTTGTTGCCTAAGCCCCAGATCACGGGAGCTGGTTGTAGCAGCCTGAGCAGGTGTGGGCAGCGTCGGCTGTGAAGTCTGAGGTCCGCAGCCTTACCTAAGTGTCTCCTAAGTCAGATGGGTGACACCCGAGGTGCAATGTACCCTGAGGCCAATTCCCTCGCAGCTGGGAACTGAGAAGCCCAGCAGTCGTGTGCCGGTGGCACAGGCCTGGGGAAGACTTGCCCAGTTCAGGAGGGAGGAGCAGAGCCGGAGACGGGGTCCCAGACCCAGCAAAGCACCTGCCCTGAGCCCAAGGCTTGAGAAGAGCCCTCCTCGGCCCGGTGCCCTGCCTGCCCGCTGGGCCCCACGGGGCAGGAGTCTCTCCCCCACCCCTTCTCCCTCCCAGCTCTGCCAGCCAGGATCTGGCCCCCGTGGCATTGGACAGAGGTCATCTGGTCAAGCGAACGCGAGGCCGGGGTCTCTGCGTGGTGAAAGGAGGCAGCCTGATGTCTCTGAGCCGTCCGTGGGTCCGTCCTTGCCCGCTGCTCCCTAGGGTCCGAAGGCTGCAGGGTCTCCCGGGAAGATCCACGAATCGCAGCAGCCTTCTCCCCGCCATCTCCCCCCCTTCAGTTCTCCTGGGGTGGCTGAGGGAGTCCTGGGTCGCACCTCTCCTTATCACAAGAGTCCCCTGCGCGCACCCTTTGGCCGCTCATTGTGTTGTTTTCGTTGCTGATTGCGGAGGGTCCAGGATGGGTTCAGACGTTAACTCCAGCTCCGTTCGGCTCGCTCCTCACACCGTCCATCACGTCTCTCTTCTGTCCCGCTCTGAGCAGTCGGAGGAGCTCAGCGGCCTGTTCCACACTTCCTGGATCTCAAGTCCTCCCTCTTCATAGGGCTCTCAAGCGCGGCCCCGGGTCGGCCACGGTCTTTGCCGTTCTGTGAGGAGCAGCGCCTTCGCCCCGGCTCCCGCTGTGAGCTCTGCCATTTCTGAGTGAGACCTGTCGAGCGGCCCCGCTGCCCCCATCTCTGCCCACGTGCGTTCTTTACTGCATGAACCCCTCAGAGAGGATGGACACTTTCTTCCCAGCGCCCCTCCGCCCCATCCGAGCCCTCGCCCGAATCCCCTTTCAAGTCGGCTCCAAGCGCCTCTCAGCTGCCCGGCCTCTGCCTGCGCCCAGCTCCGAGCGGCTCCGCGATGGCAGGTGTTTGTACAGCGGCACCCTCACTCTGGGGTCCCGATCTTCTTGTGCGGAGCAGATTGCCACCGAGGCGTGGCCTGGGCCTCACCGCCCTGGAAGCCGGGAAGTCCAAGGTGAAGACACAACGACTCTGGGCCTGGTGAGCGCCCTTGTCCTGGCCACAGTTGGCCGTCTGCCCGCTGGGTCCTCGCACAGTGTGTGGGGTCTCTCTCAGGCCTCCTTTATAAGGAAAGCAGTGGAAGATGGCCCAGGTGCTTGGGCCTCTGCACCCACGTGGGAGACCTGGAAGAAGCTCCTGGCTTCTGGCTTTGGATCAGACGGGCTCCAGCTGTTGCAGCCATTTGGGGAGTGAACCAACTGATGGAAAACCTCTCTGTCTCTCGCTCTCTCTGTCTGTAACTCTGCCTATCAAACACATACATACCTCTTTAAAAAATAGAAAAAGGAATGTATTCCGATAAAGGCCTAGCTGAAGGTCTCAGTTTCTACTGAACTCTCCAGTGGTTCACTGTTTGATTCTGAAACGTGCGCATAAACCTTCCTCAACAACAACCTGCTTCTGTCTAGCGCTGGTGAATAAAGTTTTGGATTTCACTCTGTGTAACTTGGATCAAAATAACAGTCTACATAATTTGCTGTTTTGGATGATTTGATTAATGCAGTGTCCATAAATCTCTCTAGGTTGCATTAGAATTAGGAATATGATTTTTGAATCATCTTGTTGGCGGCATCTAAGTGCGAGTGGATTCTTGTACTTGGGCTACCCAAACTGTAGAGAGCAGAACTCAGGTTTTCGGTGGCACCGTCGGCCATCCGTGGCACACCTGCTGCCTCTTACACCACGTGCTACTGACTGCTGCTTGGGATTGGAGCAAGAACAGGAACTGGGCCTCATCCGCTCCTGGCCTCGTGGAACTGACATCTAGATAAGCCATGACTGTGTGAGTCCCGGCCACGTGGCGTCTGTCATGTGTGCACACGGAACCCTGACCACGGAGCCCTGCACACGTCGGCACCGCTGAGGGACCCAGGGCAGAGCTGTGCCACGGAGAGACAGGAAACGGATAACTTCTCCAGTGTGAGGCACTGGGGCTTTTTCTTATCCAAACTTGACATTCCTTCTGAAGGAAGAATGTTTTCAGATGGGGCTGATGGCCCTAAAACGGTGCCGACTTGACGTGGAGAGGAATGAGCATCCGAGGAGAGGAGACCCGCCCTCATGACTCCCTGACAGACCCCGCAGATCGCCCGCTCATTCCCGGAGCCAGAGATTTGACTACGTGCGCGTGTGAACAGATTCCAGCATCCGTTCTGTGAGAGCTAATGCGTGCGAGCGTGTCCCGTCTCCATCACGTGGACGTGGCGCTGACAAGACACACGCGTGCTCCTTCCGCCTTCGGCTTGGGCTTGCTTTCTGACCTTAGGCAAATCACATCTCTTCCTGTCGTCTACTTCTCATCTGTGGAATGATAACGCTGCGCTCTGGCATCTGGAAACCAATGGCTGTCCCAACAGCTGTCAGGCACCGTTGTCCCAGGCAGCACAGAACACTGGATGGAAACAGGCAACGACTCGGAGCAAACCAAGATGCAGCGTCACCCACAGTTGTGCACTGGCAACGTGGCCGGCTTCCGTCACCTCCTAACGTGGTCAAAGTCAAGTGTGGGGGAAGGTGTGATGGCAAATGTAGGATTTTGTGTCTGTCTGTTTTGTGTCATGGAAGCGGAACATCACAGACCAGGGGACTGATGAGGACAATGATTCGTCACCGAGCTGGAGGTTGGCAAGTCCACACGCCAGAGGGTGGCAGTGTCTGCAGGGGGCCTGTGGGCTGCATCAACCCTTAGGGAAGACAGAGGGCAAGAGAGGGAGACGGGGCGGGGTGGGGGGAGGAAAGGGAGAGAGAGAGAGACAGACTGGGAGGAGGGAGACAGAGGGGAGAGGGAGTGACGGGGAGAGGGAGACAGAGAGAGGGAGACATGGGGAAGAGGGATACAGGGCAGAGGGAGACAGAGAGAGGGAGACAGGGGAAGAGGGATAGAGGGGAGAGGGAGACAGGGGAGAGCGGGGCAGGGGGGAGAGGGAGAGAGGGGGAAGAGGGATACAGGGGAGAGGGAGACAGAGAGAGAAAGACTGGGAAGAGGGATATAGGGGAGAGGGAGACAGGGGAGAGGGAGACAGAGAGAGGGAGACAGGGGAAGAGGGATACAGGGGAGAGGGAGACAGGGGAGAGGGGGGCAGGGGAGAGGGAGTCAAGGGACACAGAGGGGGAGAAGGAACCCTAGAGGGACTTGCAAGCCCCAGCACCTTTGTCCTCATATGCGCATGAATGGAGTCAGGAGAGCAGACCCTGAAGACCACCCCCCTCAGGCCCCACCTCCCAACGCCTCTGTACTGAGGGATAAGCTTCCAGCACATGCTCTTTGGGGGATGTATTCAAATCCCAGTGGTCTCTCTCTCCCCTTCAAGAGGGAGGGAGAGAGACAGAGGAGTAAGCGAAAGGGCAGCTCCCACCCAGTGGTTCCCTCTCCAAATGCCTGCAGAGGCCGGGGCTGCATGAGGGCAGAGCCGGGAGCCAGATCTCCCGCATGGCGCAGGAACCCAAGGACTTGAGTTGTCAGCGCTCAGATCTCCGGCATGGCGCAGGAACCCAAGGACTTGAATTGTCAGCGCTCCCTCCCAGAGTCTGTGGGGGCGGGACGCTGGACTCATGCGTGGGAGCTAGGAGCTAAAGCCAGGGTGCAGGCACCTTCAGAGGCCTCCAGACCACAAGACCAAACGGCTGCCCCTGCCTCTCAGGTGTGGGTGGGTGCAGGCGGAGGCCACGTCCACCTGCTGTTCTTGGAGACGCTCTGCACCCCCCGAGCCGCGGGATCTCACCCGCATGGTGGGAGGTGTCAACAGGCTAAGTTTCCTAGTTCTGAAAATGCCTGTGTATGTGCACCTCGTGTTTCTCTAAAGGCAATCAGCACGTTGACCCTCATTACTGTGCATAATCACACAACCACGGAGCACAGGCGACTGCCGCCTGCTGCTCTCCTCTTTCCCACTGGGCATCTACAGAGGGAGAGTCACCTGATGGACATAGACAAGGCTTGGGCTACTGCAGAAGCGGCCGGCAGGCAGCTCTCTGTGTCCCTAGCCTCCATCTCAGCCCTCAGCCCTCACCATGTCTTCATAATCCACAGTCGGTCAGAGCACCTGTCCGTCTCACAGAAGTCGCCGTCCCCCATGGGAGTCGCTCAGCTCCGAGCCATGGCTGTACTTGACCTCTGCCACCCTGTGCTGTTTCATGCTGTCATCCTGAACAGTAACCATCAGGGTAAGCGCGCTCTCCCTCTAATTGCTGGTTTTTGTTTTTTTCTCTTTTCCAATAGTTTTTTTAATGCAGCATCCTTCAGTTCAGGCGTTAGCTACTGGTTACGCCTTTAGGATATCATGCCCACTTGAGGAACGCTTAGGGGAACTTTGGAGAAGAGGCAGCCTTGCCCAGACGGGCCCCTGGCATCAGGCGTTGGAGGGGCCTAAGACCCCGCACTGCTGGAGGCTGGAGGCTTGTGTGGTTCTGACGCCCGGGGTTGGGGGGTCTCTAACTTCAGACAGCCTCATTTCCAAAGTGTGGGGCTGGGCTCCTCCCCTCAGGAGCAAGTAGGCAGAGTAGACAAGGACCCCACTGGGGCATCCTAGGATCCCCTCTCTGGTCTAGCAGCTGTGCCTGGGGCCAAGCGGGGTCCTGCAAGTGATGACTTTGGGCAGGAGGCTCCTCTGCTAGCCACACCCACCCCCCCGCCCCAAAGGCTGAACATTCCTTCATCTCCCCTTTCCTGATGAGAAAGTGGATCCTAGGGTGCAGGTGGATCCCTGTGGCTTCTGTGTGCCCCATCCCCTCCCATAGACAGAGACCAGGACACCACCAACACCACCACCACCACCACCATCTCCCTCCTGTATGGACTGCACCACAAGCAGTGTCTTTCTCTCCTGGCCTCCATTGTGGGAACCCCACGTTCAGAGGAGACACAGAGGAGGAAGCAAACTCTGGCCACAGTCTGCTGCGCGGTGACTTCTCTGGGCCTCTTCCCTTGTTGGTAACACTGCACCTGTGACGCACTGAGCGCCTGTGACAGGTGCGCCTGTGACGCACTGAGCGCCTGTGACAGGTGCACCGCGCTCTGCCTCCTCTTGACCCCAGGGATCTGTAAATGCCCTCATTTCAGAGCCCTGAATCCTCCTCCTGTCTGTCACAGAAACAGTTTCTCCCTCACGTCCTCCCTCACCTCTGCCCGGGTGTCTCCTTTGTGCCCCAGTAGTTGTGGACTGAATGTGGAGGGTGTGGCTGACAGCCTGTAGATTACAAGGGAGACATTTTAGCTTTAATGGGATAGTTGGAAGAATGATCTCTGGCATGGCATTTTAAAATGAATTACAAGGCTGGCGCCGCGGCTCAATAGGCTAATTCTCCGCCTTGTGGCGCTGGCACACCGGGTTCTAGTCCCGGTCGGGGCGCCGGATTCTGTCCCGGTTGCCCCTCTTCCAGGCCAGCTCTCTTCTGTGGCCTGGGAGTGCAGTGGAGGATGGCCCAAGTGCTTGGGCCCTGCACCCCATGGGAGACCAGGAGAAGCACCTGGCTCCTGCCATTGGATCAGCGCGGTGCGCCGGCCGCAGCGTGCCAGCCGCGGCAGCCATTTTGGTGGGTGAACCAACGGCAAAAGGAAGACCTTTCTCTGTGTCTCTCTCTCTCTCACTGTCCACTCTGCCTGTCCAAAAAAAAAAAAAATCAATATGAGAATCCCATCCATTCTTTAAGGTGAGCTGAATATTTTCCTGCACAATCTGTGAGGTTTCTGAAAGCGCTAGTATCCCTGTAGGGTCCTTTGAACACTGGGCCAGTGAACATGATATGCTGAAATATAATGACGATTCTCAAACAGAAACAATGGCCTCTATTATTCTTCTTTGTCTTTCCATATATCATCATCATCACCATCATTGCCACCATCACCATCATCACCGACACCATGATCATCATCACCATCAACACCATCATCATTGCCACCATCACCAACATCGTCACCACCATCCTGGTTGTAGCCAGAAACATTGTCACTATTATCACCACCATCACCATGATCATTGTAGCCAGCAACGTTGTCACCACCATCACCACCACATCACCGTTGTCTCTGTCACCTCATCACCATCACCACCATCATTTATCGTCACTGTCGTCATCTCCATCAGCATTGCCACCATCGCTGTCTCATTGTCATTGTTAACAACAAGTTCTGGGAAGCAGAGCTCTTTGTATGTAGTCTGCTCTACCAAAAGCGTTAGGATTTGAAAATCTACCAATGTGCCAGTCCTTCGATATCTTTTGCACTGTGCTATGTGAAGCCAGAGTGTCTGAAAACAGAGAGCTCTCTACTCAATTAAATTTAATTTCCCAAATATGTGCTAAGAAGCCCGTGCATAACGAGGGCCTGTCTAGATACCGCTGAGAATACAGATGGCTGAGCGGCTTCCAGTCTCAAGGATTTATTGTTGAAATGATATATGAAATCTGGCAAAGCTGTCACGTGTGAATCCCCCAAACCGCCCATAGTGTGCAGGGAGGGCCCCAGGAGAGGAGAGGCTGCGTCCGCCTGCCTCCGTCCCCGCCATTCCCTAAATCTTGTGCAGCTGTGTTCTTGGGCAGACTTCACCTGAGAACCCCCAGCAAAGAGAGTTCTACAGAGGCGGCAGCTGAACTGTCCTTGATGACAAAATGCCTTCTCTTTCTCCCCAAAAGACACCCTGGATGACTTTAAATAAATCACCTCCTGATGAGCACACCTTCCTTCCGTTGTGTCTTCCTTTTGTTCTTGTCTTGCTAATTGAATACCTGGTGTCTCCTCGTCAGGCTCCTTTGCTTACTCGAGCAGGTCTGCCGATTCCGGCTCTGTAACTGCCCTTTTCATCTCAGGACACTCAGTGATTGGACCCTGCACACTCCCGGCCATGGCTGCGGCAGGCTGCTGGTGACAGACAAGAGCGCCCCAGGGCACGGCCTGGCCTGGCCCATCCTCACCCCCAGGCGCACCTGCAGCTCCGGCCTTCTGTTTGGATGCAAGCCCGGCTGTGGGACAGTGGCTCAAGGCAGGGGGCATCTCCCTTTCTGGGGCCCAGAATCCTTCCCCTCTCACCACGTCTCTGCCGGCCAGCCTTTCCACCTGTAGCTGCCGCTGCGCCAGCCCTCGCGTCTCTGTGCCCTCCTCTCTCTGCCCCACGCAGAGACGGCTGCTGCTCTGGGTGCTTTTTCAAGCCCCTATTCTGAGCCAGGACTGGGTTTCGTGTCATCGGCATTCTCATCAGAAGGTCCCAGCTGTGGACCTGTTTTGCTTTATCATACCAGGTGAGCTCTTGGATAAACTTGAAAATGAACATGGCTGTGGATTCTGGAATATTCTCAGCGTTATTCTTGTGAACGCTGTCCCCCCTCCCCCATCTCCTGCTCCTCCTGTGGCGGAACGGACGCACGCCTGCCCTGTCTGCTCCGTCCTCGGCACTTTCGGAACTCCGCGGTGTGCTCCTCCTCCCCCATCTCTGTCTTCTCTGTGGTGCAGTCGTGAAAAAGTATTCACATTTAGCTTCTAGCTCACAGCTTATCCGTCCTGCCTGACTCACCCACTGTAATTTGGAATTAGCGATACACTCACACGTCTACGCGGAGGAGATACGCTTTGTAAGCTCAGGGAGTGGCGCTGAAGCCCAGCTAACCACAGACACGCACCCCGACAGCGCCTAGGTTACCTGTTTCTGATCAGCCCTATGGGGTCCGTGCCACATGTGTTGCTCTGACGGGCCAGGTGGCAAAACAGAGGTGCAAAGAAACCCCACCCTATACAGAATACTGCATGTTTCTGGAAAATAAATAATAAGTTTTTTTAAAATTTAAATTCAGTCTACGCTGGTGCCACCCTGGAAGAGAGCGAAGCCTGCAGGACAGCACGCTGGAAGCCGGGGTGACAAGCTGACAAGCGCGTGTCCGGTACTGCCGACGGGTGCAGGTGAGCAGGTGCCTCCCAGCTGCTGGGGAAAAGGCGGAACCTGCGCGTTTGTCTAAGGCTTGTGAGTGGAGCGACTCAGAGTCTGGGGAGAGAGCTAGACCTGCGCTCGCGATGTGGCGACTCCGTGCCTTGCTGGGGTTGGTTATGAGTGAGCATGCTGCGCCACGCCACCGTGGTCGCCGAGTCCCTCTGGGGTGTGCATTGGCTGCTCTGTTACTGTGTGAGGGGCACCTGGTCTACGTCACCCAAGGGCCGAGCTGTCCTTACAGCACATGCGACAGCAGCCAGACCGTCGACGGCTGTTCTTCAAAAACCGCGTGGAAAAACGGGATGAAAAGACCCCGCATATTTCCCACGCACGGTTTGAAGACCCCAGCATCTTCATCTGTAGGAACGCTTAGCACGCATTCCCAGGATTATTTCCCAGAATTCTGGGTGACACACGGCTGGATGCTGTAGCAGAAAGAGTGGATCTGGAGGCCGGTCCTGGAGGCACTGCTGCCCGCAGGTGCAGCTGCTCATTTTCATAGATAATGCGATTTCTTGTAGAAGCTGATGTCTTCAAGTTTGAAGCTTTCAAAGCTTTCAGAGAATGGAAACTGAACAGCTGACACATATGCATGCGGCTTGGCTGTTGTTTACGTGTGATTTGCCTCTACCCAATTGCGTTAGGGAGCGAGTGCTGGCTCTGGGAACGTGGCCCTCAGCTCCAGCCCAGCTCAGCACGGCCTTAATCCCAACTGTGCGGGTCTGCTGCCCTCTGCTGGCCCAGGCACTTCCGGTTTTATTCATGTCCAGGAAGAAAGCTAACCCCAGCCCCCTACACTGCGACCTGATGGACGGATGTAGACGTTTGCCGTCCAGGGAGTATGTTAACGGCCATGCTTGCGTTACCTCGTTGTGGCCGGGACTCCAGGTCGCCGCAGTGAAGGGGGCTTTCCAAGCCGTGTGTGCCAGGGCTTTGGGCGAGGGCTGGCGTCTTGCCTGTAGCAGCCCGTGCACGCCGAGCGTGGCCCGTTTTAGACGCTGTTGTTAAATATTGCCACACTTAAAGGGACTTGATCCACGCAGTCCGTTTTCGTGTTGTTTGGTGAAGAGGACAAACAGGCGCATGGGAAGTGTCGGGGTGGAGCCCACTCAGGGCCATAAACCAGACGTCCTTGATCAGCAAACCCGGAAGGCTTCTTGGGAACATGGTGTGATTTTTTCCAGCACTTTCCACCTCCCATGGAATGTTCTGGATGGAAGAAGAAGCAAGTGTAATTCCCCGGCCTCCAGGGCCCCTCTCCTGGGGCTGGGGCCATGTAGTAGCCACGGATGCTGGGGGCTGTGGTGGGTTGGGGGTGTGGACAGGCCTTTGCATGGGGAGCACACAGACCAGCCTGGGAAGAGGGGCGGGTGGGTCAGGTGTAGGGGCCGGGCAAGCACGCTGAGGGTCTGACAGAGGACACCAGGCTCGGAGGGCGACAAGTCCAGCAGAGCGGCCTCAGAGTGACCACCACTGTACTCTGGTGAGTACCATGTTATCGCAGAGTCATGGGGATGGTCTATTACCCGCCGACAGTGCCACACAGGCCACCCGGTGTGAGTCACCACCAACACCAGTGCACGTGCCCTGGGCAGACCACAGGGACAGCCAACCCCTCCCCCCACCCACAGCTCTGCACCTCCCGGCTGCAGATGGAACCATGCAGATCCATCCCAGACTCCGCCCAGCAGTCGACAGCGCCGGCCCAGAGCGGATCCCTGCTTCCTGGAGCCCCACCCACACCACACAACAGGAGCACAGGCCCGGGAGTGCGCCCCGCTGCTCTCTCTCCTCGTGAGGATGTCCCTGGTCAGCGGCTCTCCAGCGTGGTTCCTGCGGCAGCAGCAGCGCCAGGAACCCTGCCGGAGCTGTGGGCGGTGCCCTGATGCCACCAGCTGGGGCACCGACTGGCACCCATACGGCACGCCAGGTTCGCAAGAAGTGGCTTTGCCCAATACGCCACAGCGCTGGGCCCTGCTTTTATTTCTTAAACATGGGTTGTTCTAGTTAATGTTTGACAAAGATTTATTTATTGACTGATTGATTTGAAAGACAGAGTGATGTGTGGAGAGACAGATTATCCATCTGCTGCTTTGCCCCCCAAATGCCTGCAACGGCCAAGGCTGGGCCAGGAGCCAGTGACTCCATCTGGGTCTCTCATGGGGGTGCAGGGTCCCAGCTCTGGGCCGTCACCCACTGCCTTCCCAAGCCCACTCGCAGCAGCTGGAGGAGAATGGAGCAGCTGGGACTCTAACTGGCACTGTTTTTATGGGTTGCTGGCAGGCACTGCAAGAGGTGGCCTAAGCCAACATCGCTCCCCGGCACAGTGTTAGATGCCGACTGTCCAGGGGCTGATGCAGCACAAGTTCCCAGTTTGCTGTGCGGATGCTTCCAGAGGGACTGGAATCTTCACGTGAGGACTGAGTAGAGCACACCGGCCCTCACTGGTTGGGCGGGCGTCAGCCATCCAGGGGCGCACTGAGTGCCCCTACAGACAGGAAGAAACGCACATGCGCTCTCCTCCCTGTAGGGGGCACCATCCTCGCCTGCCCTGGGACATCAGAGCTCCTTACCTTCGAGGAATGGGCCAGGCCCGGCTGGGAGCACCAGGTCTCCTCTGAGTGGACAGCCCCCTTTCCCTGTCCCTGGCGGAGACGCGGAGGAAGGCGGGAGAGGCAGCTGGGCCCCCCGTTAGCTCCTCCAGGAGCCCATGGGACAAGGCAGCAAGGAAGGGCGGAGCCTGCGAAGGGGCTGGGTGCTGAGGGCTGCAGGTGCCGGGCGGCGGGGACGTGCCTGGGGTGGGGGGTGGGAGCTGCCTCATAGCAATGGATTAAGTCGAGTACTTGAAACACGAGGACACGTTCTAGCTGGAAATTTAACAAACCTGTGCTTGTTGAGTGATTTTGAAGGGCAAAAATATTTGTTAGCCAGTGGTGAACAGACAGGTCCCCGATTCCCTTAACATCTTTTGCTTTGAAAAACACACACACAAAAAAAAATAATAATAAAATGAACAAAGAAAACACTTATCCACAAAGTACTTAGAGATTCATGGGAAAACTGAAGCTATAAAATAATATAAACATATGATCGTGAGCGTTCATGGGCGATGTCAACAGGACCTCTTATTAAAAATAAATCCGTTTAGAAGCATTTTACCCAAAGTGTCAACAACTGCTGTTTTGGGGAGTAAACATAGCTTTTGATGAGGAAGGCATTTAAATCTCTGGCCAGAACTGCTTCTGGAGCCGGGTCCCTAGCCTGGGTTTTATGCTCACGGGATCCTAAACGGGACCCGGAAATCGTCCTGCAGATGTGGTGGCAATGATCTTTGCTCCACTAGAGGGCTCTGTGGATAACAGAAAATCCTCTGATGTTTCCAGTGGACTCCAGCCGACGGTGACATTTTACCTGGTACTCAGAAGACACTGATGTGTACGGAACTAAGACACAGTGTGGTGAAAACTTCGGTGTTCTTTTGTCCGATTTAGCTCTCCAGTGCTGCTGGTTCTTCCAAGAACTATTTCTATTCTAACACTCCTTCTCTTTCTCCTTTGCTAGGAGTGATTGTCGGCGCCACAGGTAGAGGGTACTTCTGTGCAGGGCGCAGGGCAGGAAGAGCAGTCGCCAGGACTTGAACCAGGCTCCTGATACGGAGCGTGGGCGTCCCAAGCAGCAGCTTAACCTCTCTGGTGCAGCCCTGTCCCTCGGTGTATTTGTTTTTGAGAGCTCCGGGGGGAGGAGCAGCCACGCACCGTGCCTGGCGTGTGCTCTTTCCTGAGGCCGGCCGGCTGGAGGTCGGCTTGCGCCCGCTTAGCAGGGCTCCCCTGAAGGGACACTGCTGTCCCGCGGTCCACGGCTTGGGTGACTTTGTCCATGGTGAAGGCAGCCTTCCTCCTGTGACTGACAGGTGCCTCACAGGGTGACAGTGTGTGTGAGGAGCCGATCCACGCTGAATGTTCACCCGCAGGTTTTCACGCCCCGGGTGATTTGCCAAGTTATTTTGCATTTACTTACTTATTTTTTATATCAACATTGGTGCAGTTTTATCACTCATTTAACTGACTGCTGACTGTATTTTGATGCTCGGATGGTCCAAGCTTCAGCAGTAGTAGCACGCACAGCAGTGTCTCACTTGCCTGAGCCTGCGTGGGCACCAGCTTCCGGCCTGAGTCCTGGCTGGCGTTCGTCTGTCCAGGGCACAGGGTGGCTATTGTGCTCTGTGGCCGGGTCACCATCCACGCCACTCGGCACCTCAGAATCCACACCGGTCTCACCTCCCGCGGCGCTCAGCTCTGAGAGGCCTGGCGCCAAGTTTCAGCCCTTATCCCAGGCCCCTGGGAAAGCTGGCCAGGGCGCAGATTTTCCAAGGGTTCCCTTCTGTTGATCATTTTTATCTCTTGTTTTAGGGAAAATTTGCATAAATCTGTGTGCATACGTTTTAAGATTATGGCCTTATCAGGGATATAGCACTTCCTTATCAAATATACAGCATTTCCAGGACCAGAAATCTTCCCAGCGATGCCCCCGCCCTCACCTTCAGCCACCATTCTGGGTGCTTCATCAGAGACCAGTGTCATCGACACTGGGACGTGGCACCAGTGGCAGCCCCCAGCGTGCCGTCTTGTGTGTGTGGCTTCTTCCTTCCACTCGGCCTGCGTCCCCGAGGTGCGTGTGTGTCGCTGTGTGCGGAAGTGGCTCATCCTGCCACGGGCTGGGATTTGGTGCAGCAGGCTCGCGGAGGCAGGGGGCTCCCGGGCACAGCCGGCGGTGGCACTGGTAGGCAGTCATCCACGTTAGTGTGTGTGCTGGCGCCACGCGGCCCTGGGCACTTGCTTCATCAGATGTACAGGGCAGTCGTCCTCCTCTGCAGGTGGAGGCCTCCCCCTCCCACCTGCCTTCTACATCCGAGTTCCCGTGAAACATACGTGGGGCGTTTCCCAACATATGTGGGGTGTTTCCCAACATACGTGAGGCATTTCCCTACATACGTGGGGCGTTTCCCAACATACGTGGGACATTTCCCTACATACGTGGGACGTTTCCCAACATACGTGAGGTGTTTCCCACGTTCTGTGAGTGACCTTACTCCAGGACCATCATGTAGAGGGGCAAGAGGTGCTACTTCGGGTGAACAATCATGCGTGTTTAAAGGGATCGGGACTCCGTGTTGTCTATTCTGAAATGGCAACACGAGGACCCCACGGAGGCCAGATCCCTGGACACCCCCCAGACAACCTCTCCCCTCCTTGCCCGAGCGGAGTTAGGTGGAAAGATGCCCGGATCTCCAAGATGGATGACACAGTGGACGTTCAAAACCTCGGGTGCTGAGTCTGGGAAAAGCAGGGGGCGACAAGCCGGTGAGCCTGGGCACCTCCCGAGGCAGGACCGAGGAGGGCGTGTTGTCTGCTCTCGGGGCAGCTCACAGTCAGCAGATGGCTGTGCTGCGGGGGGCGGGCACAGTCCCTCCCCACCACTGTCAGAGAGGACGCAAGAGAGAAGGGGAAGGCGCGGTGTGCCCAGTGGGCTGCAGGCAGGGTGGTCTCAGTGACTGACAGCCCTTGTGCTGTGGGCCAGGGTGATCTCAGCGACTGACAGCCCCGTGTCCAGCGCCAGGGCCATTGGCCCAACCCTCAGTTGGCGTCGGCGACTCCTCTGCGCCTCGTGGGTCCCGAGCGTCCTCTGCCAGGGGCCGGGAGCCCCCAGCGAACTGCGCCTTTCATGCTCAGGATATCGCTGGGCCCTGCGGCAGGGTCCCCCAGGGGCAAGGCGGCCGGCTCTGACGTGTTCTCCCTGTCCTGGGCTCGCTCTCCCCAACCGTTTCTCCCTCTGCTCTGTAGCCGGGCAGACATTGGAGAAGGAAGCAAGGGCGCGGGGACAGGGAGTCAGGTGCAGCCCGGGGGTGACTGTGGCCTCTCTGAACTCCCTCCGGTCCTCATGGAAGCCTCGTGGTCACCTAGGCACCCGCACTGCCCCCTGGTCTGGCTCCCGCCGGGCCTCCCCCAGTCTCCCGCGGCAGGCAGGGTCCCCGGCTGTGCCCCCACAGCAGCTGGTGTGACACCACCGCCCGTGGTCGCTTCTCAGTGCAGCCTCAGCCTCCGCCTGTCCCTGCAGACTTGGGCTCAGGAGCGGGAGCGCCCGCGGACCTGGGGGTTCCTCCCGCTCGGAGAACGGTGCAGGATCTCCCATAGACGGAGTGGGGGGCGCCTGTTCTTCCCGAATGTCCCTGCGGGAACCCAGAGCTCTGAGAGCCTGGGCCACGCCGCCCAGTAACCGTGTGGATGCGGACGGCGTGGAATGCGTCCGATCTCATTCTAGGGGGAGATCACGCAGGAGGAGCAAGGTCGTCTCTGCAGTGAGCAGGGGCCAGGAGCCAGCCGGAGTGCGTCTTGAACTCTGTGAGCAGTCCTAGATCCTAGGGAGCACCGAGACGGTGCAGAGCCCAGCTCGCCGGACACTGGCCTTCGAGGCAGGTGGCGCACAGCCTGGGCGGCCCACGCAGCCCACACAGCCGGCGCTCTCTCCCCTACTGTGTCAGCGTCACTGGATCTGGGCAGTGACCCACAGAACTGTCAGCGCTGCCTCTGACCGGCGTGTCCACTCAGTGCCAGCCCCGCTCCCGCCCGGCCGGTGACGTCCAGCGCAGGACACTTGGCTCTTGAGAAGCGTTTCACTTCTAGGTCAACGTCTGAACAGCCGGGTCACACTCACTGAGCTGGTGTAGAATTCTGGGTCACAACTCCACGTGCTCTGGAGCCCCGGGCGTGTATCCACCACAGCACACAGACCTCCGGGCCACCCCCGTGGACGTGTGGGCCACTCACTGCACTGGATCACAGCTTGGCGTGCTCTGGAGCCCCGGGCGTGTACCCACAGTAGCACACAGACCTCCGGGCCACCCCCGTGGACGCGCCGGCCAGACCTTCCCTCCACTCAATGAAGTTTGACAATTTGTGACAGGAAAGAAAGGAAATTCATTATATTTAGTAATAGAAATCCTCTTCTCATTTTTCACGAGCCAAGCAGCCACGATGAGATTGCCTGAGCCGCTCCCTCCCAGCCCCCACCCCGGGGTCCAGGGGGTCACCTGCCAGGGTCTTCAATTTCCTGCCGTGCCCAGCGTGGCATGTGGTAATTCTTGGTATCAGAAAACATAAGGGGGCTATATATTTTTTCCTCAGAAGAAATATTTCTGATTTGAAAAGAAATAAATCTGTCAAGAGGGAAATATTAAAAATAAAAAGTGTGACTGTAATAATCACATTGATGTCACCGCCAATTTTGCTCATCCGGCTCCGGCCAGGAGGGTCCCTGCCCCGTGAAGGAATTGCCGGTGTAAGAGAAATGGGATTTTTATTTCAATAAGCGCTGTGGCTTAAGGGTAATCTATGTATAAGGAAGCACACAGCCTCGAGAATCAAATTTCCTTAAAATATTATTTTGCATTTTCTCTGCCGCGAAGCTTAGTGGAGTTGATGGGTCAGCGTGGAGAACGACCGAATCGGCGTCTGTGTTGCAGCCTAACACGGCACCTGCTCGCACCGCCGGCGGCAGGGCGGGGTCTGCGTTTCCCATGAAACTGTGAAGTAACATTTCTCCAAACTGAATAAAGCTGGGGCTCCCACAGTCACGGCAGGAGGAAGGCCATCTTGACCTCAGCCACAGGGGCAGAAGACGCGCCCTGCCCACGCCCCCCAACACCCGCCCTCTGACTCGGGCCGCGGGAGTCGCTCTGTGCAGGTGCATCTCCCAGGGAAGAGCGTGCGGGCCTTCACATGAACCACATGAACTGCTGTGTGTGGGGGGGAGATGAAGAAATAGGGACACCCACAGCAAATGAGCAGGCACTGCAGGTTCACCCCACTCCTCACAGGAAACAGTTAGCTCCCTCCCCCAGCCCACCCATGAACTCAGGATGGACACGTGGCCTCCGTGGTTGTGCCCGTGTGGCTTTCACTTGTGGCATCTGTGGCTGTGCACATGTCATCATTTGCAAAGGTGTGTGTGTCGCCAGTGGCACTTGTGGTATGTGTGGTTGTGCGTGTGTCACCAGTGGCGCTCGTGGTATCTGTGGTTGTGCGTGTGTCACCAGTGGCGCTCGTGGTATCTGTGGTTGTGCGTGTGTCACCAGTGGCACTCGTGGTATCTGTGGTTGTGCGTGTGTCACCAGTGGCACTTGTGGTATCTGTGGGTGTGTGTGTCACCAGTGGCACTCGTGGTATCTGTGGTTGTGCGTGTGTCACCAGTGGCACTCGTGGTATCTGTGGTTGTGCGTGTGTCACCAGTGGCACTTGTGGTATCTGTGGTTGTGCGTGTGTCACCAGTGGCACTCGTGGTATCTGTGGTTGTGCGTGTGTCACCAGTGGCACTCGTGGTGTTTGTGGGTGCGTGTGTCACCAGTGGTGCTCGTGGTATCTGTGGTTGTGCGTGTGTCACCAGTGGCACTTGTGGTATCTGTGGTTGTGCGTGTGTCACCAGTGGCACTCGTGGTATCTGTGGTTGTGCGTGTGTCACCAGTGGCACTCGTGGTGTTTGTGGGTGCGTGTGTCACCAGTGGCACTCGTGGTGTTTGTCGTGGAGCACGTGTCACCAGTGGCACTCGTGGTGTTTGTCGTGGAGCACGTGTCACCAGTGGCACTCGTGGTGTTTGTCGTGGAGCACGTGTCACCAGTGGCAAGCCTACCCAATGCTCAACCTTATTCCTCGCCACCTTGAGCTAAGGTTGCTCCCGGATGCCCAGTTTGGTCAAACTTTTCAGTGACAAACTTCATTAATTAAGGTCGTTGAACAAATATTTGCCCTGCAAAGTGCTCCCCATTTTTCAATTTCTGAAAAAAATTCAACTAACAGGTAGGGAAAGAGCAGGCATTGGCAGTGTCCAGAGGCTGGGTCTCGGCGGAGAATCCTGAATCCCAGCTCTGAGTGGACCACAGGGGAACAACTTTCTCCACCGAGGCCACGAGGAGATAAAAGAAAGAAGCCGCTCGGACTTCATTTGTGGCTGCTTCGCCCGCGCCCTGGCTGAACTGTCTCAGGACTGTGGCTCTGGGGGAGGTGCGTGAGTGTGGTGCATGTGAAAGTACCCCTCTGCGGCTGGCACTGGCCCTGCCTGCCCAGCATGGCGCGTTCCTTGTTAACCTCTGTCTGTGGGCGTGGTCCAGTTACCAACAGTGTTCTGATGTTGGTTTGTGTCTAGGTCCCAATATTCTTTTCTATCAAAATGCAACACAGAAATCATTTCTGTATTTTAATCTTATAATATTCTACTTTTGCGTCATACATTATAAGAATTTAATATTATATTTTTCTCTAATATTAAACCCATGTAGTCTGTAAATTTTACTTAAAGAGAATTGGTTATTTTCTCATTCTCTTTTCCAACAAAAACTCATAACGACTCTACCTTTAAACATATAATAAAGCTACCACTTTAAGGAGACAAAACACCAGAGTAGCATCTATCAGAAGTGGCTTCTCAGTGAAAAATGAACTGAAATCTGTGGCAGACAGAGAAGCCAGATCTGGCTCTGCAGATGTGAGGCAGGTGGGCAGGTGCACAGTGGATGGCGCACCCTGAGGGTAAGTTGTCGTCTTGTGCTTCCAGAGGGACACTTGGTCACGAGTGCAGGGTGTTCGTGGGCCCAGGAGGCAGATGGGACGGGAGCAGGTGTGTGCGCACTTGGGCAGGAATGCGTCTGGAAGGAGCAGTGGGGACCGCGTGCTCCTGTGGCCCCTGCATGGTCTGCAGCTCGGTGCACACACACCTGTGGGTCCACCCCTGCTCAGGACACAGCACACCAGGGACCGTGGCCTCCGCCTTGATGGAGCCACTGACTGTCAGCAGTCCGTGGAGGAGAGAGAGCTGGTGCTTTAAAATCAAAGCTCATTCTCTTGCAAGATGCCCACTGTGTATATATAACTGTCAAGAAGGTTAATCTCAGCTGCTCTTAACCAGGCTGGGAAAGTAATGTGCACCCCACCCCCCACACAGCCCAAAGCAGACAGTGAAAGGATTGGCCGTAGCTCTTCCCCAGGAGTGAGGCTGACGGGGGGGAAGCAGAGTGGTGATGGCCTTATCGGTGAGGGTGTTTGGTAAAGGATGCACGGGCACAGTCAGTGCTCAAAGGAGGTCGCTGACCCAGGACCCACGGCACCCTGGCAGAGCCGACCACCAGCACCACAGCGGCCTGCCGGCCCTGCTGCCTGCACCTCGCTGTCCTGCCACCTCGGTGCCTGGGCCACCAGGAGCAGGGACGCGTGTCCACGCAGCTTCCTTCGGAGCGTGCGTGGGTCGTGTGGCTCCTGCATGTGGAGTAATCTTAGCCCACCCATCTCAAGTCCTCTCAAAGCTGCTCCAGTCTTCTCAGCCCTGTCTCATATGACAGTGGTCGCAAAGGTGTCCTGACCACGGCCGACAGCAGTGTCGCTTGCAAATGTAACTGATAGGAACGCGCTGGCGTCATTGATGCTCTCTCGTTATGGCGGAATCAAGAGCACAGCTTCTGAATCCAGCGGTGAGGCTCTGGCCCAGGGCTGCTTCCAGCTGTGCTGATGCTCTGGTGAATCTGGGGTCCTGGGGCGAGTGGGCGCACACGCAGTCCATGGGCACACCTGCAGTCCACGTGTACCACGGTCATCGGGTCATTCTAGAGAAATCCGTGTCCCCACCTCTTTCAGCACACAGTGTCACACAAGCTGCCTGAACCGCGTGGGAGTTGTTCCCGTGCCAGGCCGTGTCCTGGCTGCCTCCTGTGCCTTCACACACGGGTCTTCTCCAACATGGGAATGGGGTGCTGCTGCGCTCCCCGCTTCAGAGACCAGGGGTGCAGGTCAGAGAGTGAGCCCCGTGCACTGAGATCACACAGCCTTGGGTGCCCGTACCACACTGGGGGTCGTTAGGCTACTGCACACCTCACACACCCACACACACACACTGACATACATGCAGTGACATACGGACATGCTCACACACACACTGACATACATGCACTGACACACTGCTTCTAATGCTCACACACATATACACACTGACACACACACACACTGACATACATGCACTGACACACTGGTTCTAACGCTCACACACATATACACACTGACACACACACACACTGACATACATGCACTGACATACAGACATGCTCACACACACACTGACATACCTGCACTGACATACGGACATGCTCACACACTGACACACACTCACAGACACTGACATACACACACTGACACACTGACACACACACACTGACATACATGCACTGACATACAGACATGCTCACACACACACTGACATACCTGCACTGACATACGGACATGCTCACACACTGACACACACTCACAGACACTGACATACACACACTGACACACTGACACACACACACACTGACATACATGCACTGACATACAGACATGCTCACACACTGACACACAGACACTGACATGCACACACTAACACACTCACACACACTGACATACATGCACTACACACACTGACACACTCACACACACACTGACATACATGCACTGACATACAGACATGCTCACACACTGACACACAGACACTGACATACACACACTAACACACTCACACACACACTGACATACATGCACTACACACACTGACACACTCACACACATTGGTGTAAATGCACTTGCACACTGAACCACACTAACATGCTCACACTCATACACACTGACATACACTGACAGACCTTACACACTGGCACACTGGCACACATGCTCACACTCATGCTCCCACACTCACACACACTGATACAGTGACAGACGCTCCCTTGAACACTGACACACTCACACTGACATGCGTGCTCACACACAGACATTCACACACATGCAGGCACACACACACATTGGCAAACATGCATTTGCACACTGAGGCATCCATTAATGTGCTCACACATTCAGCCAATGCACATTCAAGCACCCACACTCACACACACACATTCTCAAGCACACACTCATGCTCACACAGTAACACACACACTCAAGCACACACTGACACACTCACACATGCATGCTCACTCACACACACTCACACTCAATTCTTTCATTTTCTTCTTCTTTTTTTGACAGGCAGAGTGGACAGTGAGAGAGAGACAGAGAGAAAGGTCTTCCTTCCGTTGGTTCACCCTCCAATGGCCGCTGCGGCCGGCGCACTGCGTTGATCTGCAGGCAGGAGCCAGGTGCTTCTCTTGGTCTCCCATGCGGGTGCAGGGCCCAAGCACTTGGGCCATCCTCCACTGCACTCCCTGGCCACAAAGCAGAGAGCTGGACTGGAAGAGGGGCAACCGGGATAGAATCTGGCGCCCCAACCGGGACTAGAACCTGGTGTGCCAGCGCCGCAGGCGGAGGATTAACCTGTTGAGCCGCGGCGCCGGCCCTCAATTCTTTCATTTTCAGACTCCAAAGTCACATCCGCACTGAGTTTGCTTCCAGTGGCTTTGGAACTCTGGGGAACACTGGGTACGGGCAGAGGTGTCTCCTGCTCCCCTGGTGGCGCCGAGCCCGCTTCCTGGCTGCAGAGACTCGGGTGGCCTCTGGGGCGGGGCCAGGTGCTGACGCCCCTGTCCCAGGGGCTCCCACACAGAGAGGGGGCTCTCTTGGCGAGAAGCAGACCGGCTGTGAGTCAGCGCCAGGCAAGCGACCCACGAGTGGGCTATCTGCTCGCGCAGAGCCGTCAGAGAGTCCAAGCCACGTGGGCTGGCAGCAGCCTGCACACCCTGCTCCCCTCCGCCTGTTCTTCGGCTCCCGTCCCTTAGATGTACTGGGCGTCCCTCGGTTCCCTGGCCGGGGACTGCACTGGTCTTAGCTCCACGGATCCCCTTTCTCCTATGCTTGCAGCCATTGTGGCCGCTGGTTAAACCCAGAGGAAAACGCTGAGCTGGCAGGGGCTGAGGAGCGCACCCCAGTCCGGACTCCTCTAAGGCGCTCCTGGTTGATGTCTTCATCCCTGAGCTATGACGTCCATGCCCAACCTGCCCTCCAACCCCAGCATGCCTGCCCTTCCCCCCGCACACATGCCGTGTCCTCCATCTGCACACACACGTGTCCTCCCTCTACACACACAGTGTCCTCCCCCTGCACATGTGGTGTCCTCCATCTGCACACACACACGTGTCCTCCCTCTATACAGTGTCCTCCCTAGCACACATGCATGTCCTCCATCTGCACACATGCATGCCTTCCCTCTACACACAAGGTGTTCTCTACACACACAGTGTCCTCTGCACACACACGTGTCCTCCATCTACACACACAGTGTCCTCCCCCTGAACACGTGGTGTCCTCCATCTGCACACACACGTGTCCTCCCTCTATACAGTGTCCTCCCCAGCACACATGCATGTCCTCCATCTGCACACACACGTGTCCTCCCTCTACACACACAGTGTCCTCCCCCTGCACACGTGGTGTCCTCCATCTACACACACACGTGTCCTCCATCTACACACACACGTGTCCTCCATCTACACACACACGTGTCCTCCATCTGTACATACATCTGTCCTCCATCTGCACACACGGTGTCTTCTGCACACACGCGGTGTCCTCTACACACATGGTTTCCTCTCCCTGCACATGCGGTGTCTTCCTGTCTCTACTGTGTGTGAACACACCCGGGCCCAGTCTGCAGGTGTCCCCCGCCTCGTGTCGGTGTGAACGTACCCGGGCCCAGTCTACAGGGTCCCCCGCCTCGTGTCTGTGTGAACACGCGGGCCCAGTCCGCACGCCAGCCCGTGGACGCACAGCAGACTCCAGATGCCTCCACACAGCCCAGCCCAGCCTAGCTGGGGGCGTCCCCTTCGGGGAATGAGCTACTTTGGTGAATAAAGAGGAAAATACCTGAGTCTCTGGCAGCAAGGTGGACCTGGCCAGACTGGCCTCTCACCGAAGTCTTACAGGCACAGAGTCGGGGACTCTCAGGACTCCCCGAGTCACAGCAGCCACCAGGTAGGACGGTGGGGACATTAGCAAGCCGTGTTGGAGCTGACAGCCCAGGATCCTGACGAACCCACGGTGATGACCGCTCAGAGGGCCACAGGAGCTTCCACGTACGAGTCTACAGAACACACAATACACACGTGACAGATGACTTCCACTCCAGCTGCTGGGTGACAAAACCAAAGAACTCCTCTCCCTAAGAACAAGAAGACAGAGTGGCAGACAACCAGCGAGAAAATTTTAATCTTCAAGGTCCATATGTGTTTAAGAGTCGACGAGAAGAGAGAGAAGATGGGGGATATCATCAATAAAACACAGGACTGCAGTAAGACCAGCGAGGGAGACTCGCCAGGTTGCTCTTAAACGCCAGCAGCAAACAGAAAATTCTAGAAGCTTCCAGAGAATGAAAAGGATTTGATGGCCATCATCCCAGGAATTATAAGCATACCAGCTTTCTCAATAGCAACTTCTAATACCTGTAAATTATTTGTCTAAATGCAGATTCTCTCTCTCTCTCTCTCTCTCTCTCTCTCTCTCTCTCTCTCTCTCCTTTGCAAGATTAAATGAAGCAGGGAGTTAAATGCCTATAGGCAAACCCAGCTAAAAATTACAATGTTATTAAAAACAAATAATTGGGAAAAGAAGTAATTATAGGGGCCGACACTGTGGCATAGAGGGTTAGGCCTCCGTCTGCAGTGCCGGCATCCCATATGGACACAGATTTGAGTCCCGGCTGCTCCACTTCTGATCCAGCTCCCTGCTAATGTGCCTGGGAAAGTAGAGGAAGATGCCCCAAGTGCTTGGGCCCCTGTTCCAGTGTGGGAGACCCGGAAGAAGCTCCTGGCTCCTGGCTCCTGGCTTCAGCCTGGCCCAGCACTAGTTCTTGCGGCCACTTGAGAAGTGAACCAGTGGATGGAAGATCTCTCTCTCTCTCTCTAACTCTGCCTTCCAAATAAATAAAAAAGAAATCTTTAAAGAAACAGAACTGATCATAATGTAACAGAAAGCTGAGTATGGAAATGCTTCTGTGTGGCGTGGAGTTCAGGATGGCTGGGTCACGTGTTGAAGTCCCCAGGACGAGCAGCGGGCCAGCCTTTGTCCAGTTAGGCGGGCAGCTTCCACACAGCCCGGGAAGACTGGCTTCTGCAGCAAAGAGGGAAATCTGAACACCATCCTCAAAGGTCGGCAGGTCTCGTTAGACGAGAAGGGAGTAACAGAGGGCCTGCGTCACACAGAGAATGAGGCATCTAGCGTCTCTATGCGGGGCGTTGTGTCCGTCACACGCACAGCCTGAAAACCAGTGCAATGTGAAGAGGGAGGATTCAGGTGGATGTACGCTGAAAGAAATGAAGAAAAAGCAGAGCTGCAGAAGGTACTACAAAGAGGAAAAATAAATAAATGCATAAATAAACGTCTTCCTGTAACCCTGAATAAAAAAGGGAAGTGTCTGTGCAGGGTGATGGAAAAGGAAACAGCAAGAGACACCGGGAATGCTGGGACACACACAGAGATCATTCAAGGACACACGGCAGCTCCTCAAGTGATTTTGAAAACAGACTAAATAAACTGCTCAGAAAATATATGTTGCTAAACTGATTTTTAAAAAGATTTATTTATTTATTTGGAAGGTAGAGTTACAGAGAGGCAGAGAGAGAGAGAGAGAGAGAGAGACAGAGAGAAAGGTCTTCCATCCTCTGGTTCAATCCCCAAATGGCCACAATGGCCGGAGCTGCGCCTATCTGAAGCCGGGAGCCAGGAGCTTCTTCCGGGTCTCCCATGTGGGTGCAGGGGCCCAAGGGCTTGGGCCATCTTCCACTGCTTTCCCAGGCCATAGCAGAAGTGGAGCAGCCTAATTGATGCCCATATGGGATCCTGGCGCTGCAGGGGGTGGCTTTACCCGCTATGTCACTGTGTTGGCCATGCTAAATTGATTTTAAAATCCTAGAACCCTGAAAGAAACCAATCCCTGGGCAAAACACTGAAAACGAAGAGGGCACATTTCTTCCCGTGAGAACGACAGCACAGTCACAACTGGCTTGGGTTGTTTGTCGCCTGGGGTGTACATTGTGAGGCCGAGAGCCAGAGAGAGCTCCTCCCTGCTGGCTCACTCCCCAGAGCCCGGGCCAGGGACCCAGCCCTCAATCCCGTCTCCCAGGCACAGGGATTCCACCACCCGCGCCACCGCCTGCTGCTCCCGAGTCCACAGGAGCAGGACCTGAGCTGGGTACTGAATCCAGGTGCTCCCCGGTGAGGCACCGGAGTGCTGACCAGCATCCTAGCTACCAGGCCAAGGGGCCGCCCCACAAGGCTTTAAAATTTAGCTCTGTAATCAAGTGCTGGTAAAACCTTTTTATTGTTTTACAATACAGAAGGCACAGTTTTCAAACTCATTCTATGTGTGTGTCATTGGTAAAGAAATAAGTACAAGATAAACAGGAAGACAAGAGACGACCCCAGTGCGTTTCCATGGCTCCCGCACTCGACCACCCAGGCCACGCACAGCGCATCCCATGAGCCCGCGGACCCCAGAGCTTCCCCGGGCAGTCTCGGCCCCGACCCAGGGCTGCTGCATCAGAGTCTGTATTTTGACGAGCTGCCAGGTAATCTTTTTATCCCAATATGTTTTAAGAAGCACCATTTCGGCCGGCGTGGCTCACTTGGCTAATCCTGTGCCTGCAGCGTCAGTACCCCCGGTTCCAGTCCCGGTTGGGGCGCTGGCTTCTGTCCCGGTTGCTCCTCTTTCAGTCCAGCTCTCTGCTGTGGCCTGGGACTGCAGTGGAGGATGGCCCAAGTGCTTGGCCCCTACACCCACATGGGAGACTGGGAGGAAGCACCTGGCTCCTGGCTTCAGATCGGCATAGTGCACCGGCCATAGTGGCCATTTGGGGAGTGAACCAACGGAAGGAAGACCTTTCTCTCTGTCTCTCTTTCTCACTGTCCACTCTGCTTGTCAGAAAAAAAAGTAGCACTGTTTCAGGCAGTGACACTAACACTGGAGCAAGAATCCTCCCTCAAACCACTGACAACTTAAGTCGACTTTGCACCGTACTACATCACGATGAAGTCCAGCTACTGAAACACGGCTCCGTGTAGGGGAAGCTGCTCATGCAACTCAGTGCAGTGAGGGAATGAAGGAGAAAAAGCAGTGAAGTCCAAAAAGAATTCCATAAAAGTGGACACACGTGTCTGTTTTGTGAAAAAGTATGAACTGAAAATGGAAGGAACATGGCATAGCCTGTGTGAAGTGAACGAGAACTTGTAAGAGAAAGCTCGTCAATATCATAGTTGATAATAAAGCATTTGACACAGTTATCACCAAAAATGTATTGCTGGAAGACAAATAAATAAGAGTTTTACATGTTTCCATGGAAACAATGGGACTTCCATTACTTGTTGCAATAACTAAAAGAGCTTGCGAATTATATTAAAGTCTCCTGGCAATAACATGAATATTGAATGAGGTGGTGAGAACGAGATGGGCGGTAGAGCAAGGATTCGTGGTCCTCAGGGGGAGCTACGAGGCAGAGGCCCGTTTCCATAAGCGATGAGACGGCACGACCCAGAAGGTGTGGCCACGCGAGAGCGCACACCAGGACAAAGCAAAGGGTGGTTTCTCACGGCACTCAGCTGCGTGGGCCAGGGTCCCGGATTCATCCAAAGCCCCCAGGCCCAGCGGGAGAGTTAAAGCACTGAGCCGATGGCTAAGCTGTGCCGGAGAGGCCAAGACGACCCGAGGGGACCACCCGCAGGCCTCGTGTTCCAGGGAGGGGACCACCCTCAGGCCTCGTGTTTGGGGATTGCAGCCAGAGTGAAGCCCGGAGGGCGAGGGGCGCGGGTGCTTGGAGGGCTCCGGGGGAGGCTGAGCCGCCCAGCAAGCTGTCTTGGCTGGGCCTCTGCAAGAGCAGGGGCCGTGTCTGCAGGCCAGGTGCCGGCTCTGGGCTGTGCAGGTCTCGGGAGTGGCACCCACGTCCACGGGGAGGAATCATGTCTTTGTGGCCGTGTGTGCCCCAGAGAGCATGACCCCGACTGGCACTCCCGCTGTGACCCTCCGGGTTCCCTCTCAGTAAGAGGTCTGAGAGTGGACAGGATATTGGCACTGGTCCAGACCCACGAAGGGGACAGAGTGAGAAACCCACGCCAGCAAACACAGAAATTAATAGGTGAGGAATCTGGAGGCTGAGAGAAAGTGGCAGCGTGTACGTGAGCGCCGCCGTGGAAACCCAGTACCGTCTGCCAAACGTGAACGCCTGCAGCTCACCAACAAAACCAGACCCAGGGGCTCAGAGGCAAAAATGCCGTTTTTTATAAGACAGATAAGACGAACATGCTGTTTTATGTTTTGTTTTAAGCTGCAAAAAATAACAGAAAAAAACAAAACAGGAGAACTTTATTTTTGACCTCAGAGCAAGTGTGCTTTCTTCTGGAACTCAAACGCGAAAGAACCAGAAGTTGTTCAGGAAAATATTGAGAGAGCTGACATAACAGAGGAGAGGTTTTTTTTTTTTTTTCCAAAAAACTCGTTTACAATTAAAAAACCAGCTTTAAGCGATGTTAAAATAGAAGAGAAAGAGGCAAAATGTACCGTCTATATAAAACTGATAGATGATTAATCGTCACCACGGTTGCAGCATGCTTAGTCATCAACAGAAAAGAAACAAGAACATTTCTCCCAAGCCACATGTTAGCAGACTGACAGCTGCACACACAAATCTTGCATTAAGTTAGGGAAATCCGAAACAGTGGGAAGAGGCGCTCCGCGGCGCGGGCAGCGCCATCTACAGGCCGACTGTGGCGTGGGCGCTGAGGAAGTCCCGAGGGACAATTTCAGCTCCCTCCATCCGGACCCAGTGGCCATCCCGCCAAACCCGGTGTCCACGGGCGAGCAAATCACGTGACTATGTTCTACTCCGTCTAACACAAAGAAAATGGAAGCTATTTGCAATGTACTTTGTAACAGGAAAAAAACCCAGCTCAGTCATGGAGCCCCACAAATACCAGTTCAATCTGCAGCGGGCGTGCGCCTGGGGTCAACAGGCTGCGTCCCCTGCCGGGGGCCGAGTCCACTTGCCAGGCCCGGCTCTGACCCCAGCTTCTGGCCAGGGCCCAGAGACGGCTCAGCCCAACCGGGAGACACAGAGCGAGGCCTCGGCTCCCTGGGGAGTAAACCCCTGGACGGGAGCTGTCTCCCGGTATCTCTCTCTCTCTCTCTCTCTCTCTCTCTCTCCCTCTCCCTCTCCCTCTCCCTCTCCCTCTCCCTCTCCCTCTCCCTCTCCCTCTCTTTCTCTATGTTTCCCAAGTAAATGAAAAAAAATCATAGCACACTCTCTGGTGTGACACTATGTAGCAACTTGGATAATGAAATAGTCCTAAATACAAACACCACAAGAACCCTGACACACTGCAAGTAACCCAAAGCTAGCTGTGTAGCAGTGCATGCCCGCAGGCAGCTAGCCTCCCCCAGGTACGCGGCATCCTTCACGGGTAACGCCCGTCTCTAAGGCCGCCGAGCGGCTGAGCTCTGGGTCGCCTACAGACCACGGGTTCCTTCCGTGACCAGCTGATTCCCAGAGATCACTTCATTGTCGGCCCTCTTGCCGACTTTAACGCATCAGCGGCAGACGCAAAGAAAACCTCACAGCCGCCCCATTTATGCCAATCCGAAGCCCCTGTGGGGTGACGGTCTGCTCATTGGAACACACGTGGGTGAGGGGAGAGCCCCCGAGTGTGCTATGCACCAGCTCCCGGAGAAGCCACGCTGTGACACCATCTGCAGGTGCAACACGTGAGCGGGACAAAGAACGGCGGAGACTTTGGAGTGAGAGGGGGCGGTCCCGACCAGGATGCGACTCCCCTCAGCTGCGGCTACGCAGGGGTGCTCTTGTCCTTCAAGCTCACTGATTTTCGGGGCCGCGGTGTTGGAGCACACAGCATAGGGCCTGGTGCGCAGTGGTGGGAGGGAAGGCAGCCACTGCCTCTCCCGGTGCGCGCTGACCCCTCCGGCGTCCACAGCAGGCTTCTCTGTGGGGCCGTCCGGTTCCAGGCAGAGCCGATCCAGCTGTCAAAGGCACTTCGGTCAATCTAAGCCTAGAAGGGTGCTGGAGGATGCAGGGGTGCTGGGCCCATGGCTGCTGACGATGATTGCAACACGGAAGCCGGAGATCAACTCCCACGTGTCAGCACGCGGGTCAAGGCCCTTGGCTGCCATGGGCTGCCTGGGAAAGCAGCCGAGGAGGGTCCAAGCACCTGGGCCCCTGCCAGCCACGAGGGAGACCTGGATGAAGCTCCTGGCTCCTGGCTTCGGCCTGGCCCTGCCCTGGGAATCACTGGGAAGTGACTCAGAGGTTGGAGGGTCTCTCCCTCCAGCCCAGCAGGATCAGAAGTCTTGCACAACGTGCCACTGGCCAGTGTTGGGTTCAGTGTGGTTAACACTGTGCACTGAGCCCCTCGTTTCTGAAGGGATGGATGTATTCAAAGAAGAGAGAACCTGTGGAACACGTTATAGAAACCACACGACAGAAGGATTTCCAAGTGCTTTGTTTGCAAGCGTTGGCTGTCTGCTAGGGATTTGGACGAACACACTTCTTAAAAACGCGTCAAGTCAGTCCGCAGTCAGAGAGCTGTTTCTGAGCTTAGCCGCTCGGAGGGCTGGACACTGCCTTGCGGTGGCACCAGTGAAGCCAGCAGGGGTGAGGCAGAGAGCAGGGAGAGCGCGCCACGGGCCGGAGGCTTCCCCAGACGCCCTGGACTTGAGACCCTTCTGCTTGCCCCACGCAGAGGCAAGGCAGGAAGGGGGCTCCGTGCTCTGGGGTAAGAAGACGAGCAAGCCCCCACTCTCCTGCCCGCCCCGCCCCCCGGCTCCCCACCCCCCACCGCTCCTCCTGCAGGGCGGCTTCTGCCCGCGTCCTGCTGTGAATCCAGAGCCCCCTGCAGGGAGGGCAAGGCCACTGCGTGTGGCTGAGGCAGAAGCCAGGCGGCGGTCCCCACCCCACCGTGTGAAGCCTGGCAGGGTGGATGACCAGGACAGCACGGAGCCCCCGGGGATTTCCTGTCATTTGCACACAGAACGCGGTTCACAGAAGCAACACACTCGTTCTTACAGGAGGAACCACCTTCCAGTCCAGTAACGTGCACCAGAGGGGTCGCAGACGTGGCTCGCCTGTGTGTGCGTCTGTGTACGTGTGTGTGTGTGAGTACATGTATGTGTGTGTCTGTGAGTACATGTATGTGTGTGTGTGAGTGTGTGGGTATGTGTGTGTGTGGATTGTGCACATTCCAGTCCAGTAACATGCACCAGAGGAGTCGCAGACGTGCCTCGGCCTGTGTGTGTGCATCTGTGTATGTGTGTGTGAGTACATGTATGTGTGTGTCTGTGTGTGTGTGAGTGTGTGGGTATGTGTGTGCATCTGTGTGTGTGTGGATTGTGCACATTCCAGTCCAGTAACATGCACCAGAGGGATCGCAGACGTGGCTCGCCTGTGTGTGCGTCTGTGTACGTGTGTGTGAGTATGTGTGCGTGTGTATGTGTGTGCATCTGTGTACGTGTGTGTGAGTACATGTATGTGTGTGTCTGTGTGTATGTGTGTGTGTGAGTGTGTGGGTATGTGTGTGTGTGGATTGTGCACATTCCAGTCCAGTAACATGCACCAGAGGAGTCGCAGACGTGGCTCGCCTGTGTGTGTGCGTCTGTGTACGTGTGTGTGTGAGTACATGTACGTGTGTGTGTGAGTGTGTGGGTATGTGTGTGCGTCTGTGTACGTGTGTGTGAGTGTGTGTGTATGTGTGTGTGTGGATTGTGCACATTCCAGTCCAGTAACATGCACCAGAGGAGTCGCAGACGTGGCTCGCATGTGTGTGTGCGTCTGTGTACGTGTGTGTGAGTATGTGTGCGTGTGTATGTGTGTGTGTGGATTGTGCACATTCCAGTCCAGTAACATGCACCAGAGGAGTCGCAGACGTGACTCGGCCTGTGTGTGTGCATCTGTGTATGTGTGTGTGTGAGTACATGTATGTGTGTGTGAGTGTGTGGGTATGTGTGTGCATCTGTGTGTGTGTGGATTGTGCACATTCCAGTCCCGTAACATGCACCAGAGGAGTCGCAGACGTGGCTCGCCTGTGTGTGTGCGTCTGTGTATGTGTGTGTGTGAGTGTGTGGGTATGTGTGTGCGTCTGTGTACGTGTGTGTGAGTGTGTGTGTGTGTGTGCGTGTGTGTGCGTGTGTATGTGAGTGTGTGGGTATGTGTGTGTGTGGATTGTGCACATTCCAGTCCAGTAACATGCACCAGAGGAGTCGCAGACGTGGCTCGCCTGTGTGTGTGCGTCTGTGTATGTGTGTGTGTGAGTGTGTGGGTATGTGTGTGCATCTGTGTACGTGTGTGTGAGTGTGTGGGTATGTGTGCGTCTGTGTACGTGTGTGTGAGTGTGTGTGTGCGTGTGTGTGTGTGTGTGCGTGTGTATGTGAGTGTGTGGGTATGTGTGTGTGTGGATTGTGCACATTCCAGTTCAGTAACATGCACCAGAGGAGTCGCAGACGTGGCTCGCCTGTGTGTGTGCGTCTGTGTACGTGTGTGTGTGAGTACATGTATGTGTGTGTCTGTGTGTGTGTGAGTGTGTGGGTATGTGTGTGCGTCTGTGTGTGTGTATTGTGCACATTCCAGTTCAGTAACATGCACCAGAGGAGTCGCAGACGTGCCTCAGCCTGTGTGTGTATCTATGTACGTGTGTGTATGTGTGTGTGTGCATATGTGTGTATTGTGTTAGTAGGTATATGTGTGTTTGTGTGAATATGCACACACATGTATGTGTGTATACTGTGTACATGAATATATGTGTGCATGTGTATGCATGTGTGTATGTGTATATGCACATTTATGCATGTATATGTGCATGCATGTAGGTTTATGTGTATATGGGTATGTATGTATATGTGCATGCATGTGCATGTTTCTGTGTGCATGTGTATGCATGTGTATGTGTGTGTATGTATGTGTGTATATGTTTATGCGAGTATATAACTTAATGTGTGTATGTTTATGTGTGTATGTGGGTATGTATGTGTGTGTGGGTGTATGGGGGTATATGTGTGTAGGTATATATGTATGTGTGTATATGTATGTATATATGTATGTGTGTATGTGTATTGTGTTTGGGGTATATGTGAGTATGTGTAGGTATGTGTATATGTATATGGGTGTATGTATACATGCATGCATGTATGTGTATGTGTGTATGTATGTGTGCATCTGTATGTGTATATGCTTGTGCATGTATGTGTGTGTATTAGTGTGTGTATATATGTGTACTTATGTGTATGTGTGTACGCATGTATATGCGTATGCATGTGTATATATATTTAACACACATGCATGTTTACATGTATATGCACATATGTATATGTGCATACATGTGCACGTGTATGCATTGTGCATGCACACGTGTATGTGGGTACATGTGTCTATGTGTGTGTGTATGTCTATGTGTGTATGTGTGCCTATGTGTGATATATGTGTGAGTATGTTTTATGTGTGTGGGTGCACATGTGTATGTGTGCATGTGTGCATGTCTGTGTGTAATAATCTCATACAAAGAACCATTTTGCTTGGAACACCTGCAGCCCCCGGGCTTTCCAGCTCAATCCTGGCTTCAGCACTTTGGCTCTGTGGTGTCCCTTTCTTCACCCCTGCACTTTAGGGAGACCCCGTGTCCTCCCCTAGGCTCCCTGCAGGCCCAGGTGGGAGCAGGTTGCAGATCCGGGGACAGAGGGGGGATGTGGCACCCGGATCCAGCCTCTGCCTCCCACAGACAGGACCTGGAATCCTTGGCAGAGGGAGGATGGAGCGGGCCTGGGTGGGCAGCTGGAGTGTGCGTTTGTGCCCTTTAGGGGGCCTGAGGGGTCCAGAAGTGGCAGGGAGCAGGGGGGCTCAAGCCTGGCATTTACGGCCTTGCCTGGTGTGCAGCCTGAGGGTCCCAGGATCTGCGTTCTGGGTCCTGGGAGGCTGCCCCTGCTGGGAAGAGCAGAGAACATCGCTCGTAGTGGCTGTGACCTGGGGTCTAACCTCAGCCATTCAACACCTGGAGAGGGGCTTTCGCCTTCCTTCTGCCCTGGGTCTCAGAGGGTCTGGGTGGGCCTCGCCCCAGAGCAAGCTCAGCCCAGAGTTTGATCAGCAGCCAGTGTGATAATCACTACCAAGTTTTCAAGTGTGGCAAACTGTAATTTCTACCCTAAACATAGAACTCTCAGAACTGGGTAGCTTACAAGTGAGTCAGCCATGCAGGTGCAGAGCACGCCTGTGTTTAGCCTTTGTTTGGTCATATTTCATATTTCCTTTGATTCTCATTCTGAGAGTGTCTGAGACACAGTGCGATGTATTCAAGCTGTACATGCATTCAGCCAAGCACAACATGCTCATTAAATATCTTTTTATAGACTTTGACTCTTCCACAACATGAAGTGGGAGGAGGAGTTGAGAGCAGATTGCCTCGTGTGATGGCTGGGAGGCGGCTGACCCCCGATGCTGCAGAGTGCCGGGTGCACATGTAGGAATTGTTGGATTTCTGACAGTGATACACAGCAGAGGCTTGGAAACACACAGCCATGTTCATCGAATTGTTCTGTACTGGATGGTCTTTCCATGACTCTCCAAATCTAGGGGGTTTAAGGTGAGTGAGAGTAGAGGGATGGGCAGGTGGGAGCCAGCAGCAATGGCACCCCCAGTCTCATTGGATGCTGGTCCCCAGCCGTGATGGGCTCCAGGCTGGCACTGTCGTGTTGGGACGGCCCCCACAGCAGGGCGAGGTCCTGATTGAAATTCTAATAAATCTTGATTGAAATGATAGTTTGCATCTATCATTTTGTCTCACAGGGGTCAATGGATATTGAAAGAAAAATAATATGAGAATGGAGACGGGGATCACAAATTAACACTTATCAGTAAGCATAATCTCAATATATTTGTGCTGTGTCTGTTATCATTCGGCCGGGTTGTTGTGAACAAGCTGCCCTCAAAAGCTCTGGTCACTGATTCAGGGAGCTAAACTCTCCATGAACATTGTACACCACTGGCCATTAACAGAGGAAACCCAGATACTATCCTGGGGCTGCTGAATGTCTTAGCTTTTTTTTTTTAAAAGATTTGTTTATTTGAAAGGCAGAGTTGCAGAGAGAGAGAGAGAGAGAGAGAGAGAGAGAGAGGTCTTCCATTCCCCAAATGGCTGCAGTGGCCAGAGCTGTGCCAACCCGAAGCCAGGAGCCAGGAGCTTCCTCTGGGTCTCTCATGTGGGTGCAGAGGCCCAAGGACTTGGGTCATCCTCTGCTGCCACAGCAGAGAGCTGGATCAGAAGTGGAGCAGCAGGGACTTGAACCGGCACCCATATGGTGGCTTCACCCATTACGCCACAGTGCTGGTCCCATGTTTTAGCTTTAGAACAAATGCTCTTTTTAACATGATAACTATGTGTTTAAGAGCTGTTTAAGGTGGTAGATTTGTATATTTTAAGAGATAATTCATATGAATGACAGCTTATGTTGAAAAATCAGTTTAAGAATAATCATCAGAACGATAGAGCCGCGGGAGTCTCCCAGCATCTTTGTGTCTGTTGGATTTTACGTCAGCCAGCTGATGCCCTGGTGTAGTCCTGGGTATCTCTCGGGCACTCCCTCGTTACAGTAGGAGTCTGACGGCAGACGGTATTCAGTACCTGGATATGTGGAGGGTTTTCTGTAACTCTGAAATTCTTAACAGGAATATGTGTTTACTGACACCCCAAATAAATGAATAAGCAAACATATTTCAGTAGCTCCATTTGAAAAATAAATATAGGGGCCGGCGCTGTGGCGTGGCGGGTAAGGCCACCGCCTGCGGTGCCAGCGTCTCATGTGGGTGCCGGTTTGGCTCCCGGCTGCTCCACTTCAGATCCGGCTCTCTGCTGTGGCCTGGAAGTGGGTAAGTGGAGGACGGCCCAGGTCCTTGGGCCCCTGCACCCACCTAGGAGACCCAGGGGAGGCTCTTGGCTTTGGATTGGCTCAGCACTGCCCGTTGCGGCTGTCTGCGGAGTGAATCAGGGGATGGAAGATCTCTCTCTCTCTCTCTGCCTCTGCCTCTCTGTAGCTCTGCTTTTCAGGTAAGTGAATAAATCTTTTAAAAAATAAATAAATATCGACTTAGGAATCCTTTGATCATTTACCGTTTCATGAACAAAACTCACAAAGTTCTTAATAAATAGGTAAAGGAACAGATATTTGCTCTGTCTCACAGCTTCAAAGAACGCCATTGATGGGTGGTGGGCGTGCACACACACACACACACACGGGCCAGCTGCCTGTGCGGTGGGAAGCGTGGAGAGCGCGTGGCTCCCTGCTCACCGTCCCCGTGAGGGTGGACTGTCCCCAGACAGCCCCAGAGCTTAAATGATGAAATATTTGGAAGGTGAGGATCGGACATTTGAGTTCATTGATCTCACTACCATTTTTTAATGTGCTCAGTTGAGAGGCAGAGAGAGCACGCGCAGGCCTCCATCCATCGGTTTACTCCCCGCAAGCCCACAATGGCCAGGACCGAGCCTAGGAGCCGGGAGCCCCATCCACGATCGCCGTTCTGAGTTGAGGGAAAGGCATCTTAGCCGCTATGCTAAGCACCCACTCCTGACTTAGCTGGTTTTTAAGTATTTATGCTTTAATGTACTTACGAGAGAGAGAGAGAGCGAGAGCGAGAGAGAGACTCATCCACTATGAATTCACTCACAATGGCAGGGCTGGGCCAAGCCTGAGGGGCTGAGAACTCAACCCAGGTCTCCCACAGGGTCGCAGGAATCCGATCACCCGAGTTCTCGTCACTGCCTCCCAGCGTCTGTATTGGCAGGAAGCTGGAACCGGGCCTGGAGCTGGGACCCGAATCCGGGCGTTCTGTGTGCGGCTTGCGTATCTCACCTGCTAAGTCAAACACCCATCCCCACCGGTGTTTAACGTCTGAGTGAACGGTTTTAGGAACCCACGCCACTTTAAATCTGGAAACACTGAGGAAAATTCGTTAGGGAAAAAGCACGCAGGGAGGCTGAACTTCTATTGGAGAGGCTGCGCCACGCTTTGTGCGCTTCGCTCGCTCCCTACAACGTCTTCCTAAGGGAAACCTGGTGACAGGCAACCCCAGTGGTCCCTGCCGTGCATGGTGGGCGGGCTCCAGCTCCTGGCGGACCCTGGGGGCGTGTTTGAAAACGGCCTCCATGGATTTTAAGTCAGGTCTAAATGACTAAGGACGCCCAGCACGACCTGCAGGCCAGGGAGGCACCGCCCTTCCACGCGATGTGCGGAGCCAGTCACAGGGCCGTCTGCACGTGCCCGGCTCAGAGCCGTTTCTTCTCAAGTATTCTGGGTCTGCTAAAGATGAAGACATGGCTGCTGCCTCATAACTCAGCCCTCCACCCCTCGTGGGAATGATATCCATGAAACCATTTATTTAGTTAAATTACCAGTCTTATCTACTTGTTCTACACAAATTATTATTCATTCTGGGGCAATAGATAAGTGGCCTCCTTGGCTATGCTCAATAAATGCCACATTAATATTAATACCTTGGTAATAGTGAGCATCCGTGGACTTGTGCAGAACTGGCATTCTCACTGCTGCAGGATCCCGGAGAAGGGAGGAGGCCCCAGGAGGCCAGGCCGCTCTGATGGGGGCCACACAGAGAGGGCGTCCAGGACGCGGCCTCTCCTGGTCCACCCCACAGAGCCGGTCACCAGAGCCTTCCTGCGCTGAATACACTCAGTTCTCTCCCCCAGGGAGCTGGCGGCCGCACCATCCTCTTCGCAGCTGTCTTTCCAACTCTCGACATCCCAGCACGTGCCTTTACAGAGCCTGACTCAGCACAACACCCCCAGGGGAGAAATCCCAATGGGAGCCGCATCACTGCCAAGGCTCCCGGATGATCCCCGTGTCAGACACCGGTGGGGTCTGGGGCAGGACAGTGAGCACGAGGTTGGTGAGGGTGAGGCGGGTACTCTGAGATCTAAGTCCACCTGCCGGAAGGGGGCAGGCAGCCAAGAGGAGACCAAGGGGCCGTCGAGAACCCGGAGGAGGCAGCCCTGGCGCCTCTAGTCCGTTGTTTCCAGCAGAGAGAGGATCAAATGTTGGTAATTTGCGCGATTTCTTTTTTCAAAGCAGAAATCAACGACTCAACATGGGCAAGGGATTTTTTAAAAAAATACAGAGTTCTGTGTCCCCAGAGCCGACAACCTGTAAACTCGCTCCCCGTCCGCTGGCGGCAGAAGTCGGAGCTGGCTCGCGCCATCTCAGCCCCCCCACTCCCCCCAGTTTTCCGCCACAGTTTTGTGCGTGATGGAAATCTGCCTGCCTTGCACCCACCTGCAGGTCCTCGGTAACCTCCCAGCGAGGAGGGAGAGGAGGAGCGGGCGTGGTGGCCGCAGGGGCGGGGCCGGTGTCCAGCAGGAGGGCTGCAGCCCGAGGCCCCCCTGGCGCCCCCATGACCCTCTGGCACCAGCTGTGTGTGCACGGATCCGGCCCAGGCCGCACCCCTGCGCTGTCTGTGCACGGATCCGGCCCAGGGCGCACCCCTACATTGTCCGTGCACGGATCCGATCCGGCCCAGGCCGTACCCCTGCGCTGTCCGTGCACGGATCCGATCCGGCCCAGGCTGCACCCCTGCGCTGTCCGTGCCCGGATCCGGCCCAGGGCATGCCCGGGTCCCTCCTCCGGAGCCGGGCTCCTGTGTCCGGCTGCCTGGGGGCCGGAGAGGGAGCTCCCCCAGGCTCCCCCGCGCTGCGCGGCCTGTCCGAGCCGGGGTCCGAGAATTCGGGCTCTGGGACCTTGGCTTCTCTCCCCCGAGGTCCCCTGCTGCGGCCCGGACAAGGAGCCAGAGCCGCTGGACCCAGGCCGGGCCTGCCCGCCTGCGCACCAGGCCCGCTGTCAATCACTGTCCGCACTGATGGATGGGGTCCCCGGGCGTGCGTCTGAATCCACGGAGCGCCCACGCTCACAGCCGCGGCCTGTGTTGGGTTTTGTTGGCCCGGCTCTGCGCGGGCGGCGCTGCCCGAATGTTCCAGAACCGGGAGCCGGGGGCGCGCAGCGAGCCTGCGCCGGACCCTGGCCCGCGGTGAGCCCATTCATCACAGCGAGCGCGAGCGGGGAGAATATGCCCAAAGAAAAATTTTCTTCCCGTGTTTCTGACTTGGCGAGAACAAGAAGAATTGGATTGACTGGGAAAATGGTTTTTAACCTTTATTCTCAGCATAAATCAAGCGGCTCATTTTTCAGTCTATTCTTATAGAATTCAATTAAAGGTCAGATTTGTAATGGAGAGCCTAATTATTAATGTGTTGCTATTTTAATTATTAATAGGCTGAAATATTTGCATAATGGATCACAAAAATGCCCAAGAACAACTTTGATGGCAGTGCAGAGCCTGCGAATACACGGTCAGTACTCATCCCGTGGACTGTGCGCAGCATTTGTGTTTAGATGACCATTTCAGAAGCAGAGAGAGAGGGGTGCAGATCCACACCGAGCCCCCCTCCCCCGTTTACTCCTCATTTACAAAGGGTGGAACTGGGGGCCATTGACCCTGGGGGCCTGGGGCGCAGCCCAGGTTCCCCCGTGGGTGGCAGGAACCCAGCTACTCAGCGTCACTGCCGGCCCCCAAGGGGCTGAGTGAGTTAGCAGCTGGCCACACACCCGCTCCCGAGCCAGTTCCAGCTGCTCCCACAGAGAGCGTCTATTCAAAGTGTGTAGAGGTGAAGCTGCCGTCACCATTCATAAAAACGCACCGGCTAGATTTTACCTGTCACAGTTCTGAACTAGTCTTATAACCTGATTAGTGTCGACATCATCAGAGGAAAGTAGCAAAGGTATTCTTACATCTTATATCATCCTAATTTATTTCTTTCTACAGGGCACTTCGGGTGATGGCCTATTTGAACAATACCCAATGTGAGTGCTGCTTCATCTTGTGACATTGTTGAACCCAAACCTGTGACTAGAGTTTGACCTGACGGAAGCACGTCAGGCACGTGACATCCCTGAGTGAAGGCGACTGGGGCGGGCTTTCCTTGCTGAAATGTATCACAGCCTGGGGATTTCTGTCTCTGGTGCAAACATAAAACATTCGCCCAAAGCAGGCAGCAAATAGATGGGGGAAACTGCATACGATGTAACCCGTGCTTCAGCTCAAAGGGCGACGTCTCCATTGTTTGCTTTTTAGAAAGACGCTGTTTTGAGAAAGGTCAAGTTTTATTTTAAGTTTGATGAGCGGTGTAGCTTGCCTGTCAGTAAAATTTGATTTATTCATTGTAATTAAACTGCAGGAGCTGAACCATTGAGACAACTTTGCCGTTTACAGACGCACGGAGCAATGGCGCCGAGAACCAACACACCCTTCCTTTCCTAAGGACAAAGCGAGAGCCGTTCAGCGTCAAGGAAATGATTGATCCAGCCGTGTCTCAGGGCAGGATTGGTGACGCCGACTAAAATGAACTTTGCAATAGCTAATGTGATATTTAGTAGGGTCCCGTTTAACCAATGTTAGTAATTATAAGAGACACAAAATTCACTATTAATTAGCTCGTCGTGAATTATTTAGAGGGGCCCTTTAAAGGGGCAGCCACTGCCAAGCCTGCTCTCCGTGCTCGGTGCAGACCTCGCCCCTGCCAGTCTTCCTGTTCCTTACTCTTCGTCCCATATAGAGCCTGCTTTCACCGAATCACGGCTACGCGGTCTTGTTCTCCTACGGATAACAAACTGTAGGTTCCTTCTCTGGGGGTGGCGAAGGAAATGGGTCAGTCACTTAACAGACAGAAGTATGAGGCTTTGCAAGAGGGCTTCTTCAGTTTTAGATTCAGACAGGATTTGGGGGGCGGGAGTCGAGCACAGGTTTCAGGGAAGTGTGGCTAAGCCCGTCCCTTCCCGACAGGGCGAGCGCGGAGCAGCCGACCCCGCGGGCTCCCACGGCCGCTGCCAGGGCCTCTCTCGGGGAAGTCGGCTCCAGGAATGAGCAGTAGTCGAGCGTGTCCGTCAGGAGGGCATCATTTCTGCTTTTTGCATGTGAAAGTTAGCTGGGAGACAGACAGACGGACAGATGGACAGAGCGGTCTTCCATCTGCGGCTCACTCCCCAGATGCCCACAGCAGTCTGCGGCTGGGCCAGGCTGAAGCCCAGAACTCCGTCCAGGTCCCAACTACTTGAGCCACCACCCGCTGCCACACTGGGTCTGCAGTAGCAGGAGCACCTGCAGGTAAACCCACGCCCGTGGTGCCGCCCCGGTGTGGCCGCCAGCTCCTGTCCTGGCTGTGCCACTTCCCATCCAGCTGCCTGCTAATGTGCCTGGGAAAAGCAGAGGACGGCCCAAGCGCTAGGGCCCTCACGTGGGAGCGTCCGGCTCCCGGCTTCAGCTTGGCCCAGCCCTGGCCATTGCGGCCTTTTGGGGCGTGAACCAGCAGATGGAAGATCTCTTTTTCTCTGTAACTCTGCCTTTCAAATAAAATAAAATAAATCCTGGGAAGAAAAGCTGCCCCCCACCCATTCCCCGTACACGTTGCTCCTGTAGCCTTCCTGGACATGTCCCGGACGTGCGCTCCCAGCTCCCCTGGGTAAAAATACCCAGAGTGCACTGCAGCAGTCAGCCGCAAGAGCCAGGAAACCAAGCACGGGGCGAGTCTCACAGCAAGGGCCCTTGGGGGCTCGTTTCATCTCCTCCGTCTTAATCACAAAGTTCTAGACAAAGCACCGAGTGTGTGGATGTGTATCTCTGAGGGTGCTCAGGACGCCGCTAGCCAGGGAGAAGGGCTCCGGCCGAAGCCACTCAGGAGATTGGGTTCTGTGGTTAGCGCGGCCGCAGACCGCAGGTGTCCCCAAACGCCACTGTCTATGGACGGGTCAAGGTCAGAGGGAGGAGCAGTGGCGTGGGGGAGGCAGACGCTTTTCCAGAGAGAAGGGTTTATGGAGAGCAGTTCTGTTGGTGCAAGGCAGCTGTAAACGCAACACATTCGCAGGAAATGAGAAAATAATATGAGAACCACACAACCGGAAGGCTGAGGCTCTCAGATGACAAAGCAGTTTTACGGACTCTGTAATCCCACATAAAAAGGTCAACTTCAGTTATAGAGCAAAGAGAGTCCCCACTGATGTTCTCAAAGCAGCGCCGGCTCCCTGAGGGTGCCCGTGGGGTCTGTCGTTCGGAAACGTGTGGTTCACACTCGACATCCCTAGCCCGGCCTGGTGGCCAATCGCCTGTGCTGTGAGCTCGCTGCCCGCCCACATGCCCAACTGCCAGGAAGTGAAAAACAAAGCCCCAGGTGGCGCTGGGGCGTGTGGGCAGCTACCTGGCTGACCCCAAAGTTCCATCTCAGGGTCACATGTGCTTCGACCACGGATTGCACCGGGACTCGGCGCAGCTCCCCATGTGCCCCTCCCGGGGTCCACATCTCCTCTCGGTTTTGTAGAGAAGGAACGAACACCCGATTCTCCTTGGACAGCACCGCTGACAGCTCCCCAGGGGCCCTGCCAGCCGCCCGGCTGCGGAGTGCAGAAGCAGCCACAGCAGAGCTGGCTTTAAAAACACGGCGATGCAGACACATGCCCTGGCAGGTGTGGGGTGCCACAGGCTGCCCCACGCCGGAGGCACAAGCCGGACCCAGGGCCAGGAAGGCAGGGCCACCCCTTCCTGCCTTCTCCCCCTCCCTGGGGGCCTGTTTCTCTTTTTCCTCTTCCTTCCACGTGCTTTCTCCCTCATCTCCAAGGCAGTTCGAGGGTCCTGTCTCGTCCGTCAGTGCAGATCTGGTCTGGCTTTCCTGGGGCTTCCTGCGTTTCTCCCCGCCACACCACAGAGGAGATGGTGTGGGCCCTTGAGGTGGTGTGGATGCGAATGCAGAGCTGTCGCCTCCCTTGTCACCTCCCTTACTGCAGGGCTGAAAAGCAACAGTGTGAAAAAACAGCCCAGGGCCTCCGTGGCCCCGGGTGACACCACGTCCGTCCGCTCCTGGTGACGAGGACGATGTTTGCACGCAACTCCAACTGGTGCATAAACCAGCTGGCTCCGTGGGCTCAGGACGGCGTAGGGGGGCACCTCTGCGTGCGGGCTTTCCCAGACAGCGATTCCCTCGGGCACATAGAGAGAGCCGCACTCACCGCGTGCTACTCGGGAGTTTGCAACAACAGCAAGTGCATGGAGCTGTTCGTGCCCACGTCTTTATCCACTCTGCTTCTAAACACTTGGAAGTATCTGGAAACAAGGGACTTTCTTCTGCAATAAATGTCAAAATACACAGGTTTAAATTACTAACAGGCACTGTGTATGGGTGCCAGATTTGCATAACTAAGGAAAACTTTGGGATAATGAATAGATTTCAAATAAACTGTGATCTAGTTGGATATGGAAATGAGTCTGAGGTTTGGTCTTAGTCTAGTTCAGAACATTTGTCGCAGGTAACATTGGCGGAAACATGGTGTGCTTTGTGTGCCTGTGTGTGCATGGATGTGTCTGCGTGTGTGTCTGTGTGTGCACGTGTGTCTCTGTGTGTCTGTACGTGTGTCTGCATGTCTGACTGTGCCTGCATATGTGTGTGTCTGTATGTGCATGTGTGTCTCTGTGTCTCTGTATGTGTGTGTCTGCGTGTGTGTGTCTGTATGTACATGTGTGTGTCTGTGTGTCTGCGTGTGTGTCTGTGTGTGCACGTGTGTCTCTGTGTGTCTCTGTATATCTGTACGTGTGTCTGCATGTCTGCCTGTGCCTGCATATGTGTGTGTCTGTATGTGCATGTGTGTCTCTGTGTCTCTGTATGTGTGTGTCTGCGTGTGTGTGTCTCTGTGTGTCTGTGTGTCTGCATGTGTCTCTGTGTGTGCATGTGTATGTCTGCGCATGTCTCTGTATATCTGTACATGTATTTCTGCATGTCTGCCTGTGCCTGCATATGTGTCTGTATGTGCATGTGTGTCTCTGTGTATCTTTATGCGTGTGTCTGTGTGTACGTGTGTGTGTCTGCGTGTGTCTCTGTGTGTGCATGTGTGTGTCTGTGTGTGTCTCTGTATATCTGTGTGTGTGTCTCTGCGAATCTGCGTGTGTCTCTGTGTGTGCATGTGTGTGTTTCGTGTGTCTCTGTATGTATGTGTGTCTCTGCGAATCTGCCTGTGTCTGCGTGTGTGTGTTCGTGTGAATATGTGTGTCTGTGCGTACAAAGCTGGCCCCGCACATATTCTCACCCCCAGGTTCTCCCTGCAGCCCGCAGTGTGCCGGCTTAGGGCTGCCCCCAGCCTGGTGATGTGCCTGAGCCTCCCTGGTGAGGCCGCTGAGAACACAGCGGCGAGTGTGCCTCCTGGCTGAGCCGTGGAAGACGAGTGTGAGTGGAGACACCGCGTGCGGCATGCAGCCCAGTGCCCTCCAGACCCCTCCAGTCGTGGGCAAAGAGAACGACGCTTCCTCTCCTTTCGTACTCTCCCGAGACCTTGGACGACGAGCACAATCAAATCCAGGTAGCTTTAGCCTCTAGAGACACCGGAGTATTCCAGAAAACCATCTGCGAGCGGGAGATCTGTGTCCCTGGGCCCACAACGTGATGGGCAGGACAACAGGGACAACGCTGTCCCCGTGAGACCATGGTGGCTCCAGCTGTGCTTGGACCTGCAGAGAGTCCGCGCCTGGAGACAAACTTCCAGCAAAATAGTTCAACGGAAATAAAATCGGGAAAATGAGAAGTAGCTTTGAAACGTTTGAGAGGACGTGTAGCTAGTAAAGTCCATTCACTATTTCCCCCAGGAAGGCCTTCATTTAATTAACTGATTAAAATCAGAGTGGATTTTATAGATAAATATTGATTTTTTAAAAGTAGCAAGTAACATGATTTCATTTTTGGAGAGTAGTGTGACATTAACCTTTTCAGTACCAGAAAAAGAGAGAACCTTTTAGAGAAGTTCACTGAATTTTTATATTTTACTCCAGTGCTGGTAGTATTTCCTAAGGAAGGATTATTTGAAAAAAAAAAAAAGAAAAACCATAAAGGTGAAAAATGATTCATATGCACTTTTCTTATTGTGAGGAAATGTGTTTGGGATTTCAACATTGAATAATATAAACTAACATCACGTAGAGCAGTTACAACCCATCTCCTTGAGTATCTGTGAAAGTATTTAACTCTGGAGTATGCTGTGGAAATCAGAGGCACTTTAAAACTTCGCGACCCCGAGACAGAAGTGAGAATGCGTGTAGAACTGTCCTTACACCATAGAAGAGAAGACTAGGTGTTGGAGGTTTTGGAAATCCTTGGGCTACCACTCTCAGTGCGGACCCTCCGGGGACTCCAATGATCGTGAACTTGCGATCCTGTTTCACCTGGAGCTACGGTCTCACAATGTGGTTTAACCGAAAGCAGGAAAAGACAGGCGTGATGATCAAGAAACCCCTTCATTGTGCTTCATTTTCTGGAAAAGGTGTTTTATTAAAATAAGGAACAAGGACACACGGCCGAGTGAGCACCTGAAATCCAGTCGTGCCTGTGTTGGCCTCAGCCCCGCCTGCCCAGAGCGCGCTGCGGGCTGACCCACAGCCGACCACCCTGCGGGCGAAGGGCACGACAGGACAGGGTTCAGGAGGAAGCCGCCTGGTGTCCTGCTGGCCGGGGATGGAAGGAAGCAGAGCTGTGTTTCCCAGAATAGACGGCTCCCCGCGACCGGAAAGACACCGGCGTGGTGGCCAGGCGTAAGGAAAGCTCTGCTCAATTACAGACTGCTGAGCCAGGAAGCTGACAGCCTGTGGTTAAGGATGGGATCATCTAGCACTTGTGTAAAGTGCAAATTAACGGGGCCCTGTCCCCCAACACCGCTCAGCTTGGAAACCCCAGAGAAGGTCAGTGGAGACAGTTATGGGAATCGCCAGGGAGACATTTCATTTAACTCGAAAACAAATAGCCTACGGAGAAGGAGCAATGATGGAAATGTGCCTTCCGAGATGGAAGCTGTCAGATTGCTCCCCTAACGAGGAGCAGAAGCAAAACCAGAGACAGCACATGCCTACTGCCCTCTGTGCTTGCGTGAGTCCCCCAGACCTGCACCTGCACCAGGGTCCGAGCCGTGCTGGACCAGGCCAGGGTCAGCTGGCTTTCTGAGGTCCCAATTTCAGTATAGCAAATGTGAGACATGAAGGGCGTCAGTGGGCTCCCGGGTTGGATCGTGTCTCTGCTGCGTTGCGTGTTCCAACGCACCTGCTGTGTCTGGAATGCCCGCCCCAGTGGAGACTGGCTGTGACCAATGGCCTGACCGTTCACCAGAGCCCACTAAGCTAATCACACAGTAAACTCTGTGGATCCCGTTAGACTTTTCCTTGGATCTCGTCGATTTTTATTTAGCCAGTAGAAGAATCCATTTCTCTCACTGAGGCGAGGTTTTATTCAGAAGCGCACCTTTGGTTTGGGTTTGCTCAGATTGGATTATTGGAGGTGTTTTTCCCCATGTAGGAGGTGAAAAACCTTAATTAGGGAAGAATCATGCCTGCTCTCCAGACAGGTGAGCAGCCCTTCCAGCGGCTTCCGCTCTGAGAGAACAATGCGACATTTTAGCTGATGGAAGATACCGCAGACGGCCTCTGGGTCCCCGGATGTCTCCATCGTGTGGCTCATGGTTGGCCTTGAGCTCCCTCGGGAAGCGGTGAGCAGAGCTGCAGTAAAACCGCGCATCTCCAAGCCGCGGCTCTCGCCGGCACTGCCGAGCCGAGGGAGCGCTGGGCGTAACCAGAGTTCTCGGGGCGTCCCAAGCCCTCTGCTGTATTTTCTGTCTGGATTGCTTGGATCACGTTATTCAGAGCTCAGGATGAGAACGCTCATCTTTGAGGAAATAGCTACATGTAGAGAGGCTGAGGGCACCGGGGCACGGCATCCTTAAGGGGGAGCTTCTCCCGTGGGGCGGGGGCTGGTGTCACTGGCTGACAGGGGCTTGCGCTGCAGAACGGAAGCGTTCCCATGAACGCACATGGAAGTGTGGAAGCAGAAACGTGGACCTCGTGCCCTCGCTGGCTTCCTTAGCTGTGGAAGAGCTGCACCAGGCCTCAGGAACCTGCAGAATCCAGGTGACCCGGCTCAACCGAAGAGTCTGCCAGGGGGTGTTTGGCCAGCACGCCAAAGCCACGTGCAACACACGGAGGCTCCCACCTGGGCTGTGACCCCAGCAAGCTCTTCCGGGGTCCCACAGCAGCCCCCGGGGCACCAGAGAGCAGGTGCACGTCCGCTCCCTGTGACGCGGTAAGGGACAGGGCAGTGGGAAGCCCCGACAGGGAGTGTTGCTGGTTTACGATTCTTGTAAACTTGTACACAAAACCGTTACTCAGGAAGAGAGCAGGCGAATGCATTGGGATAACACGAGGCTTTTCAACAGGACTAGGAGACGTTGACGGGTGTCTTAGGTCTCTTCTGGAACCTTCTTCAGAGTTTTGAAACAACACCACGACGCTGGGCTTTGATGTTTAGCCGGGGCAAAGGCATGGAGTAGCAATGTCTGTCGTTGTGCTGTGATGGGACTCGTGGAAGGCGGGAGAGTTGCCCATCTGGCCCTGTCAGGGCTGGTGGCTCTGATCCCACACGGAGGAGATGCTGGGCGAGTTACGTGTTCATCTTCGCTTGACAGAGTCTCCCTGGGCCCTGCGCAGGTGCTGCCTTGCCTCTCGTCTCCCCGAGGCCTGACGGTACACGCGGAGCTGAACATCGTACTGTCTGTATGTGCACTGCATTGCATAAACAAAGCGACGATGGTATGAGCTCAGTCCTACGAGCCCCAGTGTGGGATCAGCAGTCAGTCCACCTCATAGTGTGACGAGTCACCAGAACTGCGCGTGATTTCCTGAGGATTAGGGACCGTGTGGGTCTGCTCCCTCATCCGGTCATTCTGAAACAATAATAGTGAGGCCGCCTCCGTGTGAAGATGCGAAGTCACAATTAGATCAGTAAGGCGACAAAATTACAATGATGACTGAAATATGGAATTGCCACTGAAGAATCGACAGAAAGATATTCAGTAGAAATGTATGTGAACGGTGAGCACTGAGCAGCTACCACAAATGGAGACAAAGCAGGCTCCACATAAGGGGGCTGTGTGCAGTAGTCTTCCATGCCGGGCTCCAGGATGTTAGTGTGAGTGATGTGAACGAGGGAATTAGCATAAACAAAATACCGAGGGAGGAACAGCTAAGAAAAGATGAACTAGCCCCGAATTACCAAATTGACCATAAAAGAAGTACGTAGGCAGCAGGACGAGGCTTGAGAGAGAAACATTTCAAGACTGATGTTTAGCTGTCAAAGAATTAAGTCACTTTAAATTGCACACAATCAAGGAGCTGCTCGGGAGAGCTAATTCTGCCTTTTGCTTCTAATTCAGGACCTGATCACACATCCTGAAGGAAAGACGAGCTTGATGGGCGCACAGCCACCCCGACCACCACTCGGCAGGCAGACGTGTTGTCACCAGAGCCCAGTGATACTGCACCTAAGACCCAACGGGATTAAATTCGGGGAAGTCTGATGGATACACTTTCTTGACTGCAACGCCGAGCTGTTCCATGTAGCAATCAGCCATTTCTAAGTACTGAAAGCCAATGCCTCAGATTGGCATCAGGCAAAAGTGCTACCTTGGGGGCAGGCGTTGACGCCCTGGCATCCCATATGGGCGCCGGTTTGAGTCCTGGCTGCTCCTCTTCCGATCCAGCTCTCTGCTATGACCTGGGAAAGCAGTAGAAGATGGCCCAAGTCCTTGGTCCCCTGCACCCATGTGGGAGACCTGGAAGAAGCTCCTGGCTCCTGGCTCCAGATCGGCTCAGCTCCGGCTGTTGCGGCCATCTGGCGAGTGAACCAGTGGATGGAAGACCTCTCTCTGTCTCTACCTCTCTCTGTTGTAACTCTGTCTTTCAAATAAATAAAATAAAACTTAAAAAAATAGTACTACCTTTATAATCTGAATTCCCGCGTTGCAGCATTGGCAGCCAGCTCTGTATTTGCGCCTGGGTTGCCTGGAGAAGACGCGTCTTTGGTCTTTGGCGCTGCAGCCCTGCACAGCTGGGCCAGGCCTCACCAAGGCCCCTGGGAAGGAGCCGCTCCCTGCGAGGCATGCGTGGAAGAAACATGGGCAGAGCTCCCTCGCAGAAAAGGACTTGCTGGCTACTTAACTCTCCGAGTGGATCTTTGGAAGCGAATTCCCTCCATAGCACATCAGACATTGCAGGGAGATCCTCGTGGGATTCAGGAACTGGGAGGGTGAAGAGCCGCTGCACGGCATGCGCGGATGTGCAGTGAACGCCAGGGCGCAAGCAGGGAGCTGGAAATGCAACGCTTTCAGGCTTCAGGTGCAGCGTGGGGCGAGGGTTGGATACGCAGGCAAGGCCGCGTTGTTCTCTTAAGACAGTGCCGGGCTGCATTACAAGGCTAGTGACCGCTTTTGAAACCACGGAGGCTGAATTCAAGTGGGACTAGAAGCTGCAGAAGTCCCACCTGCAGACGAGCCTCTAATAAACAAGAAGCGAAGCTGTGCGTCTGCGGGATTTTCACCGCACTCTTCAGTGGGGCTGAGTTGTTGCTGGTGAGACAGACAGATTCACGCACGGAGCGGCCACACAAGGCATGGGACAAGCCTGCTGGTCCCCACCTGCCCGCAAAGAGGGGCTGAGGGCCACCTCGGTGACCTCAGAGTATCTGTTCAGTGCATTCTACCTACCCACCTCTCAGGTGTGGGCTCCCACAGAAGCGATTGGTGGTGAGCTCCCAAACAGCTGGGGTGGGGCGGAGTGGGGCTGGGGGCGGAAGGCCATAGGGATGCATGAGCAGCTGGGACAGAACGTGGCAGCACCCGGCTTTCACTGTGTGGGAGCTCGTGGGTGGCCGCTGTGTGGCTCTGGAGACAGGGACAGCTGGACGGTGTTCATGCCCAATTGTTGGAGCTGCTGGCGCTGGAGACAGGGATGCGTGAGAGGGTCAGCGGATGAAGGTCATTTGTGTAGAGCAAGGCTGCATGCAGAAGCAGAGGGCTCCAGAGAGAAGACACAGCCACCACCGACAGGGTTGGGCTGCTGTTGGAGGGGCTGGCGGGTACGTTATACTTTTGGCTTCCTTGGGAGTTGTCTCTGATTAATGAAAGGTGTGCATTGTAAATTCTAGACAGCCATTAAAACTGCTAAGACAAGCATAAATAGTCAGTCAGTATTGGAGACACACTGCAACGATAGCAAAGGAGCTGCTCAGTTAGCCCAGGAAAAGGCAGGGAAAAAGGGACAGGGAAGCCAGGAGCAGGTGAACAGAGAACAAACAGTAAGAGCTATGGTGGATTTTAATCCTTAAATCGCCTGGACCGTGTTGAGGAATGTTCCTTCCTACCTGATTTGCTTAAGGTTTTCATCATGAAAGGGTGCTGTATTTATCAAATGGTTTCTCTACACCTACAGAGATAATCCTACGGTTTTTGTTCTTCAGTTTGTTAATGCGGCGTATCACGTTGATTGATTAGTGGATGTTGAACCATCCCTGCACACCAGGGATAAACCCCACTCGGTTGGGGTGGGTGATCTTTCTGGTGTGTTGTTGGACTGGCCTACCTAGTATTTTGTGGAGGGTTTTTGCATCTATGTCCATCAGGGATATTGGTCTGTAGTTCTCATTCTCTTTTGTATTTTTTTCTGGTTTAGGAACTAAGGTGATACTGGCCTTATTGAAGGAGCTTAGGAGGATTTCCTGCCCTTCAGTTGTTTTGCATAGGTTGGGAAAAATTGGAGTCAGTTCTTCTTTAAGTGTCTGGTAGAACTCAGTGGTGAAGCCGTCGTGTCCTGGACTTTTCTTTGTTGGGAGGGCTTTTATTACCATTTCAAGCTCTGTCTTGGTTATGGGTCTGTTTAGGTTCTCTGTGACTTCATGGCTCAATTTTGGTAGATTGTATGTGTCCAGAAATCTATCCATTTCTTCTAGATTTTCTGATTTGTTAGTGTATAGCTATTTGTAGTAATTCCTGATGATTCTTTTTATTTCTGTGGTATCCATTATTACATCTCCTTTTTCTTCTATGATTTTATTGATTTGGGTCTTCTTCTTCTTCTGTTTTTTTTTTTTTTTTTTTTTTTGGTTAGTCGGGTCAATGGTGTATCAATTTTATTTATTTTTTTTCAAAAAATAGCTCTTTATTTTACTGATCTTTTGTATTTTTTATTTTAATTTTGTTTATTTCTTCTCTAATTTTAATAATTTCTTTCCTCCTAACAATTTCAGGTTTGGTTTGTTGTAGTTTTTCTAGGTCCTTGAGATGAATTGATAGCTCATTTATTTGGTGCCTTTCCAGTTTCTTGATGTAGACACCAATTGCTATAAACCTCCCTTCTAACACTGCTTTTGCTGTATCCCATAGGTTTTGATATTGCGTTTTCCTCTTCACTGTTTCCAGGAATTTTTAATTTCTCATTTGAATTCTTCTGTGACCCACTGTGCATTCATTAGCACATTGGTCACTCTCTGTATGTTTTCATTTTTTCTAGAGAATCTTAGGTTAGTTTCATTTCATTCCATTGAGGTCAGAAAACATACGTGGTATGACATCAATGTTTTTGAATTTGCTGAGACTTGTTTTGTGGCCTAGCATATGGTTTATCCTAAAGAAAGTTCTATGCATTTATGGAAAGAATGAGATGGGTATCTTTCTGTGTTTCTGTGTGTAGCACATCCTTAAGCAACTTTTGCAAGGCTGGACGAGTGGAAACAAATTCTTTCAGTTTGTTATGTAAGGTTTTTATTTCACCTTCCTTCATCAATGAGCTTTGCAGGGAACAGGGTTCTGGGTTCACAGTTTATGTTTCTCTTAAGAATTGAACTATGTTGATCCATTCCCTCCTAGCCTGCAGGGTTTCTGAGAGCCTCTAATAAACAAGAAGTGAGACTATCCATCTGCAGGATTTTCACCACGCTCTTCAGTGGGGCTGAGTTGTTGCTGGTGAGACAGACAGATTCACGCACGGAGCGGCCACACAAGGCACGGGACAAGCCTGCTGGTCCCCACCTGCATACAGAGAGGAGCTGAGGGCTGCCCCTCTGTGAGTCTCACTGGAGAGCCTCTGGAGGTAATCTTCCGTGCAGATCTTAGAATCCTTTCTGTGGAGAGTTTGACCGCGGTGTGTTGTGGTGAAGAGTTTTTCTGGTCATGTCTATTAGGAGGTCTGGACATCCCTTTCAGAGTCACTAATACAATAACCATGAATGGTCTAGTCACACCAATGAAAAGAATGAGACTTCCCTTCTGTACACTGCAGGGAGAAACACACTAGAAATATGAAGACGATGAGGAGGAAGAACAGAGGAAGAGGAAGGGTGAGGTCACATAGCTGGCTCAAACAGAGCCCCTTTTGACAGCTCAAACAGCACTGACCTGTTACAGCTCACACCCTGCCCTGTGACAGCTCACACCCCGCCCTGTGACAGCTCACACCCTGCCCTGTGACAGCTCACACACTGTCCCTGTTGCTGATAGTGACTTGGGTCAGACTGAGGAGGGCTGGACAAGGTACTGTATGGCACAGCAAGGACACAGTTCACGATGGCGTCCGTCCTTCAGTGTTCAGGAAGTGGTCAGCACTTTGATTCATGAGCGGCAGCCCTGCACCCCCGGCCCACCCTGGGCCACAGCCCTGTCTCTGCCCCAAGGAGCCGCCCTCCTGGGCTCGTGGATCTCACTTCCCCTTGGAATACTGTGAGGTATCTGCGTTCTCAAGCATTTGCAGGCTTCGGGCCGGCAGCAGAGCACAGCAGAGGCCTGCACTGCACGCGGCCCCTCGCAGCCGGATTGGCCTTGCCACGCCGCCCCCTCCTGCCCCCCTCGACCCCTGTGGGAACCCAGACGTGAATACCCAACGATTGCCTCGTGCCAGACCACTGGGAAAATGAGCGTCCAGCGGTGCGGCTAATCCTCCTCCTACGCCCGCTGTGGCCTGGGCTCGCGGGGCACCTGTGCAGAGGAAGCCGCGGGACGCAGGCCCGCGGCCTCTGGGGAGACATTTGTGGGCTGACTGCCAGGCACACCCGGCCTTTCTTTCTTGCTGCGTTTACATGGAGGTGACGCAAAGTGGGCAAAGCTTCCACCAGCCCACACGCCACAACGCTTCCCGGTGAAACGGCGGCTTTTGGGGGTTCTTGCTGGTCGTATAAAATCAGTGCATGCAAATGACTTTGTACCTAACAATGACAGTTTTGAGTTTAGCATCATTATCCTCAAGAAATGGAAGCTGGTATTTGGCGGCCTCTCTCCAAACACTTGCGGGATTTCCCCCCTGGCCCAGTGCACCTGTCTCCTCCAAGTGGCAGGACTGTATACCTGAGTGGTGTGGAGCTCTCCCCGCCCTGATCTTGGGTCTGGTGCCCTCTGGTGGCCACTCCTCACAGTGCAGCCCCCCGGCAGCCTCCTGGGGCAGGTGGCACTGGTGGTGACCGGGCCGGAGGCGGGGATCCTTGGCCTGGTCTGCACACCCTTTGTGGGCTCCACATGCATGCCAGTGTTGGAGCAGCGTTTGTGTGTTTTACACGTGCTAAATGTAGACAATACTGTAGAATCAGAAACAAGTCCTCAATTGCACTGGCATGTTCTCTCCTTGGCAAAAGGGTTACCCTGGTGTGTCACAGCCACTGCGCTTAACCCTTAAACAATCCTGGGGGGAGGTATTAGAAATGCAGCCAGACTTACTCCTACTTTAGAGTGTTCCCTCGGATTGATATGCCATAGACTGCATAAATCTACAACTGAACCATTTTACTTCTGTATGTTAATTTACATACATATATTTATACAGATACACCCATTAATATGTATGTGCCCTACAGATATGCTTAACCAGAACTCTTGATGAACCAACCATGAAAACAATTGAAACGAAAGAGTGAAACACAAATAAGAGTGAAACAGACACACATGCACACACATGCACACACATGCACACACATGCAGCCTTGTTCATGTGTGTGCCTCTTTCTCTAGGACAGACCTTGGAGAGGCGTTGGAGGGGGCGGAGCTGCATCTTTACCCAAAGACGCAGGAAGCCTTGCATACCGGGGGTCGTTCCCGGGCAGCCTGGTGCTCCTCAGCCCTCTTCCTGCCTCCTCAGCCAGCTCATTCCCAGGAACTGTGGCCCCGTGCCCAGCCCTCACCCTACACCGGCGGCTTGCTCGCCTCCCTCAGCTCGTGCGTTTGGCTCGCATCTTCCCCGTGAGCTGTGGACATCTGCATCCCATCTCCTTCTGGTCACCTCATCTCGGGTAAAGAAATTCCACAGCAGACAGGGGTGCTCTGATTCCTCTTCTCGCTGCCCTCAGAGTGCCATAGCCAGGAGCTCCCCTGCACGTGTCCTCCACACCTCCCCTGCACCCCTGCACCCGCACCACACAGCCCTGCTGCCTCGTGGTGGCCTTGCCGTGGCTGCCGCAGCCGCATGGGCTCGGGACGCCCCCGCCCACACACCTGGTGCTTTTCCTTCAGCGGCACACCGGGAGGATGACTCCCTCGCTCCCGCGGATTTTACAAATTACCAGGGGCTCGGTATGGTTCGTCTGCTTGTCATCACTCCCGCCTAGCAGCTGGACGCAGACAAGGGGAAATGCTGACCTCGTCCTTAAAGGATCGCCCCCGGCAGGAGACGGAAACTCCAGCAGTGTGGGGTTGGAGGAAGGCTCGAGGGCCCCGGAGCCCAGAGCACTGCTGCCCGGCTGGTGGGTTCCAGCCTCAGCCCTGACTCTTAGCTGTGGATTCCTGCTAACGCAGATCCCACGAGGGAGCAGGGATGGCCCGGGTTGGGTCCCTGGGTTCCTGCCAGCCATCGGGGAGACCTGGATGAAGTTCCCAGCCCCCAGCATGAGCCCAGCCGGGTCCCGACCACTGCGGGTATTTGGGGAGTCAACCAGAGGATGGGTGGTCTCTGTACCTGTCTCTCCCTGAGTCTCTCAAGTGTGTTTTTACAAAATGGCCCGTGCTGGCGGCTCCCCGTGCCAAGTGCCATAGATGATGGTGACATCGGAACCGCATCTCCGGCTGGCTGGGGGCTCTGTGGGAGGTGCCTCGGCCCAGCTGGTGGTGTGCAGTGCTGGGGTGCTTCTCAGGGCTGTAGCCAGCTTGCCTGCATCAGGGGCAGGAGCTTGTCACTGGCCGGGCCCGCTGGCGATGTCCACAGCCAGACAGAGATGAATTACCCGCCCTCCTTTGCTTCTGCAGAAATCCAAAAGGATGCTGTTCCAGGGACGGAGCCCACGGTTACCGAGAGGCGTGTGTGTCGGAGCTTGCTCTGAGTCCCATGGGTGCAGGCTGAAGACTGAGCCCTGAGCCCTCGGCCGGGGCTGCAGCCCCTCGGCCCCCTCGCCTGCCCCCTCTGCTCTGAGCCACCCCGGCCCCAGGCTTCAGACAGCTGTCGCTGTGTGGCATTGGGAGCAGTGCACAGAGAAAAGTCGCTATTTCATGGGAGACACTATGGCGTGTAAGATAGCTGTGTCGTGACCCACTGGGATTCTTCCACACCCTGGTCAGCGGGCCTTGTTTGTTGTTTTTAATTTCCTTTTTAATACGTCGTTAGGAGAGCAACTCTGGCTGCATTTCTAATACCTCCCCCCAGGATTGTTTAAGGGTTAAGCGCAGTGGCTGTGACACACCAGGGTAACCCTTTTGCCAAGGAGAGAACATGCCAGTGCAATTGAGGACTTGTTTCTGATTCTACAGTATTGTCTACATTTAGCACGTGTAAAACACACAAACGCTGCTCCAACACTGGCATGCATGTGGAGCCCACAAAGGGTGTGCAGACCAGGCCAAGGATCCCCGCCTCCGGCCCGGTCACCACCAGTGCCACCTGCCCCAGGAGGCTGCCGGGGGGCTGCACTGTGAGGAGTGGCCACCAGAGGGCACCAGACCCAAGATCAGGGCGGGGAGAGCTCCACACCACTCAGGTATACAGTCCTGCCACTTGGAGGAGACAGGTGCACTGGGCCAGGGGGGAAATCCCGCAAGTGTTTGGAGAGAGGCCGCCAAATACCAGCTTCCATTTCTTGAGGATAATGATGCTAAACTCAAAACTGTCATTGTTAGGTACAAAGTCATTTGCATGCACTGATTTTATACGACCAGCAAGAACCCCCAAAAGCCGCCGTTTCACCGGGAAGCGTTGTGGCGTGTGGGCTGGTGGAAGCTTTGCCCACTTTGCGTCACCTCCATGTAAACGCAGCAAGAAAGAAAGGCCGGGTGTGCCTGGCAGTCAGCCCACAAATGTCTCCCCAGAGGCCGCGGGCCTGCGTCCCGCGGCTTCCTCTGCACAGGTGCCCCGCGAGCCCAGGCCACAGCGGGCGTAGGAGGAGGATTAGCCGCACCGCTGGACGCTCATTTTCCCAGTGGTCTGGCACGAGGCAATCGTTGGGTATTCACGTCTGGGTTCCCACAGGGGTCGAGGGGGGCAGGAGGGGGCGGCGTGGCAAGGCCAATCCGGCTGCGAGGGGCCGCGTGCAGTGCAGGCCTCTGCTGTGCTCTGCTGCCGGCCCGAAGCTCCAGCACGAGGGCCTGTTCCGGACACTTCCCCAGCAGGTGCGGCCCGGTGGGGCCGGGGGGACAGTGCAGAGCAGGAGTGGCAGACCACTGCCCCCTCTGTGTCCCCTCCGGAGGCACCGCAGAGCGGGATCCCTGGTTTTCAGGGGAACATTTTCTGAGCCACAGCAATGCCAACCTGTGGTGGACAACTTGGGACACAGAGGCAAGGCCGCAGAACCCCGGGAACGCCACACTCGGCCCAGCACTCACGGTCAGCGCCGGGGAGCCGGCCCAGGGCCCGGCAGCCGCTGAGTGCAATCCTGTCCTTGTCCTTGGAGACTGGACAGCCAGCCAGACACACACACAGGCACAGGCACAGAGAGATGCACACTCACACAGACACACACTCAGGCACACTGACACACACAGACAAGCACACACACACACTGAGGCACACTGACACACACAGACACACGATCACACACGGACATGCACACACAGACACACATGGACATGGACATACACACAGACATGCACGCTGACACAGACACACACAGTCACACATACACAAAGGCACACACATAGAGACACACACGCACTCCTCACACACACAGACAGATGCACACTCACACAGACACACACTCAGAGAGATGCACACTCACACACACACTGAGGCACACTGACACACACAGACACACGATCACACACGGACATGCACACACAGACACACACAAACATGCACACTCACACAGACAGACACACACAGACATGCACAGACATGGACACTAACACACACACGACACGTACACAGAGATACATACACAGACACTCATAGGCGTGCACACTCGCACCCACACAGACACACATGGACATACACACAGACATGCACACTGACACAGACACACACAGTCACACACACATAGAGACACACACGCACTCCTCACACACACAGACATGCACACACTCACACAGACTGTGCACACTCATGGCCCAGAGACCCCTTGCAGTGAGGGTCCTGCCATCAGCTGTGGTTCTGGTGGACTGCCGTGGGGCGCTTTGTGCTACGTGACTGTTCACACGGCTCCTGTCCAGGGCTCGCCAGCCCGGCCACCTCAGGACCACAGGGGCCTTTGTGGGACGAGGGCCGGTGGGAGGAAGCCCCATGGCCGGGGGCGCCGGTCGTGCATCGGAGCTGCATGGTTCACAGCACCAGTGGAGACAACCGTGAGGACTCTGGGAGGAGAGAGCGCGGCCGGGCTCTCGGAGCAGGGGAGGGGAGGTGGTGAGCTCGCCCGGATGAGGAGGGGTCTCCAGCCCCATGACTGCTGTCCTTTGGAGAGCAGAGACCCGGGGACTCCGGGGCACGGAGAAGCCATCTTGGAGGCAGAACTGGGAGCCTGGAGTCTGCCAGCCGGAGGATGGCCCAGCTGAGAGGGGGTCTGGGGGAGCGGATGCCAGAGAGCAGCCGGCCGACACCTGCACTCAGACGCCTGCCCGCCCGAGCTGGCAGGGGCCGCTGGTCCTGATGGACCGTGCTCAGTCTGTCGGGCACCCCCAGGCCCCCGCTGGACTCTGTGCCGGTCTCTGTTCAGGTGGAGCAGGAGGGAGTGGCAGGCAGCACTGGCCCGTGGCAGGCTTGGTGGCCTCTGTGGGCTGCCGGCGGGCAGTGTGGAGAAAACATTGCAGATTTGTGTGGTCTGCGGTGCATCCCCATGGCTTCCGCCCAGCAGGTTCCTAAAAGCAGGCAGCCAGCCAGAGGGCGGGAAGTTTCCAGGGCTGGGCGTGGAGGGGGCGGGCCTTCTAAAATGCAACAGCGCTCGGGCCCTTACAACCAGGGACTGCAGACTAAATGTCCCTGCGGCTCGCGCCTGGGTGTGGCGTCCAGAACGCACTAGAAGGTGAGATGGTGAGCGCTCTGGTTTCGTGGCCCCTGGACGGTGCAAGAGTCCACTGTGGAATGGGCAAGCAACGTCACCATCACACGGCCCCAACTGGGGGAAGGATGGGCCGCTTTACCTAGGAGACGCGAGTACAAGACTAAAACAGGCGGGAACGACTGTGGCAGCCCAGAGACCTAAACCCTCAATACTCACACCCATCGGGCGCGCCCCAAATGCCCAAGGCCGCAGGGAGAATATTTATAAAGCCCTCGTCTCATGGAAACAGCTCAGCAACAGTTGGCAGTGTTTGCGCAGGATGGTGGCGTGGCTGGGAGTGCAGAGCCTGGGTGTGGGGCCCGGCACTGGGCTCGCAGGCTCTCGGCTTGGGACTGTGATGTTCTGTGGATGACCTGGGGTCTGTCGGTCTCGGTCACGGTCGCTGACGCCGTTTCTGCCCTTGCCCTGCCTTCGCCTCCCCGAGGCCGCATGCGCACCCAGCGGCGACGCCGAGTCGTCGCGGCCCTGCCTGGCCACAGCGCCAGCCTTGGGTGGCCCTGGCTGGCCTGCTTCCAGCTGAGGGCAGACACAGAGGGCACAGAGCTGGCTCGGTGACGGCGATGACGGAGCTCTCAGATGGTGACTGCAGCAGCGCCCCCATGTCCAGGTCCTGACGGAGCCTCTTCTAACGCTGAGCTAACCCTGGGCAGAGCGGGCAAAGCCGGCTCGCGGCGTCGGATGCGTTTGCCAGGCCGGTTTTGCTCCTGCTTCCGGCTCTCGCGGTGGTGCCATCAGAGCCACGTCCTCTCTGTGTCCTCAGAGACAGCTCAGCTGGGTGGCTCCCGGCACCTGGGACCCCCTTGTGCCGCAGAGCCCTGCCCCGCTGGGACGTGACTGGGCGCACACAGAGCACATGTGCACACGCGTGTCCACCTTTACAGGGATGAGCACAGAGATGCGAAAGGCATGGGGAGCAGGTGTGGCCCCCGTGTGCCTGGGGCGGTGCCCTGAAGATTGACCTTTGCCCTACACACATGTGAGGGACGAGCAAGCTGGCACGCCCGGGCATCCTCTGCTGCCCGAGGTGCGTGCCTACCTCTCTCAGCACACGCGTGTGCAGCTGGGTCTGTTCTTCCCCTGAGGATCCCTAAGTGGGAGTTCAGACACCCAGAGCCCTCCTCACCCCTCCCTGGCTGTCAGTCCAGTCCCAGGACCAGGTGGGACGGCAGTGCCTGCCCCAGCCCCCTCCCCTGTGGAGGTGGATTTCCTACTGAGAGTCCTGATATTGGGGCATTTTCAGGGACTGTGACTGCAAATATAAAAGGCAAAGCATCAGATAAATAAATAAATAATTTAAAGTGAAAAGCTGAAGCCACTGTGGTCAAGAAGGGCTATCCAATCAATCACACCAGCCAGACCGGCCACACCTGCCACACCCATCATACCCGTCACAATCACGTCACCTGTAACAGCCACACCAGTCACAGTTACTCCAATCACATCAGTCAGAACAGTTGCATCAATCCAAACAACCACACTGATCATAACAGTCACACCAACCTCACTAGTCATACCATTAACAACCACACCAATTGTAACAGTCACACGAATCTCACCAGCCACACCATAACAATCACTCCAATTGTAACAGTCACACCATTAACAATCGCACCAATTGTAACAGTCACACGAATCTCACCAGCCACACCATAACAATCACTCCAATTGTAACAGTCACACCATTAACAACCACACCAATTGTAACAGTCACACGAATCTCACCAGCCACACCATAACAATCACTCCAATTGTAACAGTCACACCATTAACAACCACACCAATTGTAACAGTCACACGAATCTCACCAGCCACACCATTAACAATCACTCCAATTGTAACAGTCACACCATTAACAATCGCACCAACTGTAACAGCCACACCGACCTCACCCGGCACACCATAAAAATCACTCCAATAACAGTCACACCATTAACAACCACACCAACTGTAACAGCCACACCGACCTCACCAGCCACACCATAACAACCACTCCAATCGTAACAGTCACACCATTAACAACCGCACCAACTGTAACAGCCACACCGACCTCACCAGCTACACCATAACAATCACTCCAATTGTAACAGTAGCACTGATCTCACCAGCCACCCCAGCCACCCCAGCCCAGCCCCAGCCTCGGCCCCAGCCACAGCCACAGCAGAGCGCGAGATTCTGCTTTCTCCCAGCTTTGCCATCAGCCTCTATCCAAGTCCGCGATTTTGCTGCCAGTCTCAGACCCGCAGCCCCTCCCACTTCTGAGTGACCACTTCACAGCGTCCCCCCGCGGGAGGGGCTGTTCAGGATCACTGGGGAGGCCGAGGGCGTGGCACAGCCTGCCAGTCACCAGGTGCCATTGGCTCTGCACAAAGTCCCAGGTCTCGGGGCCAGGCACCGAGGACGCAGCAGGCCCAGGACTCATCCACAGAGGCCAGCAGCCCCGAGCCATGGCTGAAACTCACTCCTCCACCCCAGAGAGAAGGGGCAGGCATCCTGCTGCTGTGCCCTGTACCACACGCGAGTGCAGACCCCACACCACACGCCACACGCCACACCATACAGCAAGTGCCACATTTCACACTTCACACACCACATGTCACATGTCCACACTCCGCAGCCACATGCCACATACCTCAATACCACATGTTCATAGCCACACACATGTCATACACCACATATCTACTTGCCACATACATGGTATGCACAACATGCCACATACCACACGTCCACATACCACATGTCACATATAATATGTCCACATGCCACATGCCACATGCCACATGCCACATGCCCACACACCACATGTCCACATGCCACATGTCCACACGCCACATGTCACATGCCCACACACCACATGTCCACACATCACATGTCCACACGCCACATGTCCACATGCCACATGTCCACACACCACATGTCCACACAGCACATGTCACATGCCCACACACCACATGCCCACACACCACATGTCACATGTCCACATGCCACATGTCCACATACCACATGTCCACATGCCACATGTCACATGCCCACATACCACATGTCCACACACCACATGTCACATGCCCACATACCACATGTCCACACATCACATGTCCACACGCCACATGTCCACACACCACATGTCCACACACCACATGTCCACACAGCACATACCACATGTCCACATGCCACATGTCCACACGCCACATGTCCACACACCACATGTCCACACAGCACATGTCACATGCCCACACACCACATGCCCACACGCCACATGTCACATGCCCACACACCACATGTCCACATGCCACATACCACATTTCACATGTCCATATGCCACATGCCCACATACCACATGTCCACACATCACACGCCACATGTCCACACGCCACATGCCACACTCACAGCTCTGCCTGAGGCCCTGCCTGCTGTGGGAGTCCAGCTCCAGCGTCCTCTGCTCCCTGTGGCCCTGAACTTGGCTTCTATGTGTTTGCTTTGCACCAATAGGACGGACGAGCACGTGACAGGTTGATAAGCTTTATTTGTTTTACATTGGCAATGATTTTAAATTGGATGTTGAGCATTTTTTAATTAGACATGCTTACTGGGAGCAAGAGGAAAGATATAGCGTGTGATGCCGACTGTTGTAAACAGGCAAAAATAGCATATGTAATTATGCAGCCAGCGTGCTCCGCTGCGGAGATTCATATCTGAAATGCTTACAGATGGGGAGCACCTGAGGTCCATAGCTTCCTGGAACGGGGCCAGGAAACTGCTTACTTCTCGTGCAGAGCAGGGCTCCGTCGGGGGCGGTGCTGCTGGCCCGGGAGAGCTGCCGTTGTGTGCAGACCGAGCCGCCGCGGGTGCGCCTCCACGGTGCGCCCCGGCCCACGCCACCCATTACGGGAATGAGATGTGAAAAATAATTTCCTATATCTCTGAGGCATCGCAGGACTAAGTGGATTGCTGGCTCTGGCCCACGGACAAATAGCAAGTGAGGCTGCCCGCACGCCACCTGCAGCAGGGTACCTGTGTCTTCCCGGCCCCGCTCCTGGGCACGGCGCTGGCCGCTCGCAGGGAGGCCGCCACTCTGTTTTAGTGCCGCAGGTTGCAATGAGCCCCACTGCTATTGTGTTCTAAGTGGTAGCTTTTAGCTCTTCAAAATCATGTCCACTAATTAGAGGCATGTGACCACCCTGTTATCTCCCAGCCATAAGCTACAATGCATAGTCACAGGCCCAGGGACTCGGCCTCTGGGAAGCAGCCCTATGCAAACAGAGGGCCTGGGTCTGTCGCTGGGACGCGCCGGCGATTAACTCTCAGAGTGATCTGCAGCGAGGATGTCCTTTTCCCTGGAATCCGGGTTATTTATGGGTTCCCATTAATTATGCCCGGTTTTCTGGCGGCACTTCTCCTCCTAATGTAATTCAATTTAGCATATCTTTCCAGAGACTTATTAGTAGGTAGGGTCATTTATATTGTGTAGCACAAATATTTTATAATCCACTAATCTTGACAAAAAGGCAATGCCTTCCTAATAAAAAATGTATGAGGAGTAATGGTTGCCTATTAATAACTTATTAGGTCAGATCACACAGTTTGAAGTGTCTATTACACTTTCCTCCGATCAGATTTCTGCCTTTAGAACCGGCCGCGCGTCCCTCACCTTCTGGTTGCCACTGTTGTCAGCATCGCCCCCGCCGCGGGCTCCCTGGCTGTGCCCTGGTGACGGACAGGAGGTGCAGACCCCCAGAGCGGCACTGAGCTCGGCCTTCGGGTGCAGGGAAGCTTGCAGGGTCAGTGTGCCCCCGGCTGTGGGGAACCTCACGGGCTCAGCGTGTCCCCCTCCCTTGCAGGGAACGATCTCCCTGCATCGATCCCAGATCACGTTCCCCGGAACACGGACACAGAAAACCCGCTGTGCTCCCGGGGCCTCTCCAGGAGCATCTCAGAGGTCGAAGAAGCACAGCCCAGGGCCCGTGGTTAGCACGCACTGCGGGCTGCTCACATCTCAACACGGGAGCGAGATCATCTTCCACTGACACTGCGGCCAGCAGACTGCAAAGATGCTCAGAAGGTCCTTGGGGTCATCCCCGTCCCTGCCCCCAAGGACTTCAGCCTGGGAAGGGGAGAGAGAGGAAGAGGGAGAGGGAGGGAGAGGGAGAGGGAGAGGGAGAGGGAGAGGGAGAGGGAGAGGGAGAGGGAGAGGGAGAGGGAGAGGGAGAGGGAGAGGGAGAGGGAGGGGAAGGGAGAGACAGGGAGGGGGAGGGGGAGATAGGGAGGGGGAAGGAGGGAGAGGGAGAGAGGAAGAGGGAGAGAGAGAGTAGGAGAGGGAAAGGGAGGGAGAGGGAGAGGCAGGGAGAGAGGGAGAGGGAGAGGGAGAGGGAGGGAGAGACAGGGAGGGGGAGGGGGAGATAGGGAGGGGGAAGGAGGGAGAGAGGGAGAGGGAGAGACCAGGAGAGGGAGAGACAGAGAGTCCAAGACGGTGGTCCCTGCACAAGGTGCTCTGTGCTCAGCAAGCTTCGGTCCCTGTGCCTGGAGGTCAGGGACCCTGGATGGTGGTTCACAGACCCCTCCCAGTGAAGGCACAAAGACAAAAAGAGGAACCATGACACTGATGACAATAACGCCCCGAAGGCTGCCGGCAGGCAGTGACCTGAGCAGTGCGGGGCGGGGGGGGGGGGCAGCCGCAGGGCCGCCCAGGTTCCCGCCGGTACACAGAGGCTCTGGTGTGGTCGCTCAGGGGTGCACAGAGGCTCTGGTGTGGTCGCTCAGGGGTGCACAGAGGCTCTGGTGTGGTCGCTCAGGCGCTGCCGAGCCCCAGGGCTTGTACGGGCCGGACGGCGAGTCGGTTATCTCTGAGTGCATTGCACGTGCACGTTGTCATCTGAGCGCAGCCTGGGCTCCGTCAAGTTCCCGATGAGATTCTTCACTGGTGGGAGCGTGTTTTAAAAACTGCCTCTGGGGCTGGCACGCAGCTTAAATCACTGCCTGCAGCACAGGCATCCCTTATGGGCTCCGGTTCGAGTCCCAGCTGCTCCACTTCTGATCCAGCTCCCTGCTACTGCACCTGGGAAAGCAGTGGAGGAGGGGCCAAGTGCTGGGCCCCTGCACCCACATGGAGACCCAGAAGAAGCTCCTGGGTCCTGGCTTTGGATTGGCTCAGCTTTGGCTGTTGCAGCCATCTGGGGAGTGAGCCAGCGGATGGAAGACCTCTCTCTGTGTCTGTAACTCTGCCTTTCAAATAAAATAGATCAATATTGAAAAGAAAAACTTGCCTCTGAAGACCCCTGGATGGGGCTGTCAGCAGCTTAAATGTGTGAGGCGAAGTGGTGAGGGCGAAGGAAGAATGGCTGCACTGAATCAAAACAGAACACGTGTGTGCGCATGTGTGTGCATGTATGTGTGTGCTTGTGTACATGCATGTGTATGTGTGTGCACATGTGTGTGTGCGTGTGTGCACGCCTGTGTGTGTGACTCATGGCTCTTGGTAGGCACTGCTGACCAGAAGAAAGCACGTATGAATGACCTTGAGAAAACGGGTTCAACATAAGCCACCACCAACCAGTTTTATTCTGAAAAGTCGTCATCAGAAATGTGCCCTGAGATTAAATGCTCCGTGTTTTCACCTGTCTTAAAAGTGTTTTGTGTGACCTGCTTGCTGTTCGTTATAGATTCCGGCATCCACCTACGATCCCATTGTTCCTGAAGACTCACGCCAGGGAGAGCGTTGACACGGTTAAGTAACGCGCCATCTCCCATCAGCCCCTGTGCCTCAGGCCGTGCACACGCACACATGGGTTTTCCCCAACCCAATGCCAGCCCCCGCCTGAAGTTTGATTCCTGTGGACTCTGATCAAGGCTATTCGCATCATATGTTTGCTCTACAGGCAACGTGGTGCCGGGTCAGGGGTGTGGGTGAGTTAGCTGGCAAGGGTCTTGGTCCCAGGAAAGTGAGGCTGTGACAGGCACACCCCCTGCACCTGAGTGCACACCACAGGACAACACTGCCTGCTCCTCCCCCGGACCCTGAGGCCTGAAATCCTGCACTCGATGTCACCTAACCCTAACCCTAACCCTAACCCTAACCCTAACCCTAACCCTAACCAATTCTGAAGCTGGAGGTCAGAGCCCTTCTGATAACAGCGAGGAATTATGGGACAAAGCCTGGTGGGTTGGAGTCCTTGTGGGCAGGCAAAGGCCTCGGGAAACATGAGGCTCCCGCCGGCAGTGATAAGTGAGCAAGGAAGCAGGTGCGCTGAGCCGCAGGGACGGGGGCTGCCCTCCAGGGCCGGAGCCGGCTCCGTTCTGTAACGGGTCTGCGGGCCTCAGAGGCCGCCTCGGCCCAGACCCCGGCTTTGCCCTTGGATTTGGAAGCTGGTGCACGGGAGCCCTTTTAGGATGTGCAGGAACACACTTTGCCTTCTGAGAGCAGGGAAGAGGGTAACTGGGTGAACGCGGACGGCGCCATCAGCCGGGGAGCTCCTTGCAGGAGAGGCGGGAGGCAGCCAAGGTTCCAGGACTCTCCCAGGAGGAGCTAGAAGGGCCAGGGCCATCCCGCGGCCCTGGGGCAGACCTTCAGAGAGGCTCCGACTGCCCGGCCGGTGAGTTCAGCCGCAGGTGTCTGGGGCCGTGGTCCAGGTGGGAGGTGGGGCAGAGGCTCCCTGTAGCCCGGTGCTTTTAGCACACAGGGCCCAGGGCACTACCTAGCGCATTATTCAAGTAGTAGATTCCAACATCCGACTGGTGAGGAATCTATTGCTTTAGAGTTCACAAAGCACTTACCCGTTCTTTATCTCATGGCCCAGGAACAGCTCATCAGCCGGAGAGGCGCACTGGCTTAGGTCAGTGATCTCTAGGGGGCGGAGGCGGGCACCCTGGGGCCGCAGGTGTGAGCTGGGGTGTGGCTGTGGGTGTGTGGATGAGTCCACTTAGGACTCGGCAGGTGGACCGGGTGGGATACGGTGTTCATGGGTCTTGTTTCGGGGCAGCTGAGGAAGGGTTAACCCCGCCGGCCCCAAGCAAACTGGTTCTGAAATGCTGGTCAGGACAGGCAGAGGGCCGGGGTGAAAGGAATGGGGGTGTGCCTGAGAAGAGGGAGTTACAGCAAGACTGTGGCTGCCGGCCGTTACCAACGGTGCCTGGCGCGTCGCGGTGAGCTCGCCAGTGTCCGCTGGTTGAGGGAAACCAGGAACTGCACTTCTAACCCCCATGCACCTGCTGCAGCAGGGTCATCTTCAGCTCTGAGCCACGGAGCCAGCAGCCGGGTGTAGACAGGGTTCACACAGGAACCATGTCGTCTTGGGAGGGGTGCATGGAGAGAGAGCGGAGGAAGGAATGTGGGCAGCTGCGGCACGGCTGAGTGACCCAAAGGACTGGCCCCGGTCCGGGCACACATGCAGCTCAGTTACACAACGCCCGCCTTGTGCATACCGTTCACTGCTCCAGGGAACCTGAAGGAATCATCGTATGAGATGGTCAAGGTGCTCGCTCACTGCGTCTCTTGTGGTTCACCTTCCCCGGCCCTGGGGGCGGAGCAGAGACGCTGCACAGTTTACCGAGGTGTCAGGCAGTAGCTGTCTTCCTGGAGCTGAGTGCCTCTGCCATGGTTTGGAGAGTCCCACACACTCTGTCTGGGTCAGGGCCACGGCATGGAGGCCATGGCATCGGCTGTGCACCACCAAACGTGCAGCTTGCACAAGAGTGAGCATGTGGCACCCACATCACACAGCTCCCCGCCCCACTGCACCAGCCCTGGCCCCAGTGACGAGAACCTGACACCGTCCCGTGAGAGCCAATGCCTTCTGCCCTGGGTCAGAGAAGGGGCTCGGCGATGGCGCAGCGGGCACTCCCAGCCCCTCTCGCCTTGCTCGTGCTCTGTGGCACAGAGGCTGGGGGGCAGAATAGGCGCTGGCATTTATGGGCAGCTTCTGGCTGCTGAGGCTTTGTGCCATGGTCACAGATCGCCACGGGCTCTCAGTGGGGGCCGCCGGGAGCCGCAGGTCAGCCTTGCACAAGGTCAGTGTGTCCCCGGTGCTCGGCCATATGCGGCTCAGGCCTCGCGCACACAAAACCAAATTGAATTAACAGTGTGGGTTGACTCAAATCCACACCAGAAAGGAAATCCAGAATGAGGGACAGAACGAATCAGAGGCTGGAGCTAATCTGATTTAGCGTGGCGGCTGCTGCTGCACGGACCTGCTCCCCGGCCGTGCCTGCCCGCGCCGATCACCAACCGGAGGCTGCCTTTCCTCTTGGCAATGAGCAGAGCACACGCGACTTTGTCAGCTTCAAGAGTGGCTTTGCAGCTGTATGGACCGGACCGTGCAAATGTAAGAGGAAGCGTTTTGTAACGGTGTCACCAACGAGTGTCGTGTTTTTGAAGAAACATTCAATTCAGTTTTGTTGAGATAGGCAGGCTGCCTGTATCATGGCGTATTTTAATAATCATATTTCTGGATTTTTTAACAAATACAAGGTTTTATTTTTCAAGTAATACTTACCTTATTTATAAACATGTGGCCCCTTAAAAACATACTTTCGGGCCGGCACTGCAGCTCACTAGGCTAATCCTCCGCCTGCGGCACCGGCACCCCGGGTTCTAGTCCCAGTTGGGGCACTGGATTCTGTCCCGGTTGCCCCTCTTCCAGTCCAGCTCTCTGCTGTGGCCCTGGAGGGCAGTGGAGGATTGCCCAAGTCCTTGGGCCCTGCACCTGCATGGGAGACTAGGAGGAAGCACCTGGCTCCTGGCTTTGGATCAGCTCAGTGCGCCAGCCGCAACGGCCATTGGGGGGTGAACCAATGGAAAAGGAAGACCTTTCTCTCTGTCTCTCTCTCTCACTTTCTAACTCGACCTGTCAAAAAAAAAAAATAAAAATAAAAAATTAAGAGAAATTTAAAAAAAACCACACATACTTTCTCCTCTCACGCCATCTGTTTCTGTTGGATTTCCCCAAGGAGCTCCCGAATGCAGTGATGGTCACACACTGCCGCCTGTCCCTGAGAGCAGGAGGCCCTCGGTTCACAGCCGTGCTAGGTCCAGGACCACGTCCAGTTCTGGGCTGAGCAGTCTCCAGACTTGAAGGGGCAGCGGCCTCTCCCTGTATAACGAGGCCTAGTGACCTCTACTGCCTATAAGAGTCGCTGGACACCGTCACTCCGTGCTGCCTTGAAAGCTTCGGGGGGAAGCAGAGTGGCTGTGTCCATGGCGGGAGCCGGGCTGGGTGGGGCAGGCAGCCTGGGGACGCCGCGGTCCCCGCCCCTGCCCCTGCCGGGCACCTGGCCCCTGGGCACCAGGGCTGTGGCTCCTGGGAGCCTCTGAAGCGGCTTCGTGGGTGTGGCCCCCACCACAACCAAGTGCTTCTCCCCCCACTGAGGATTCTCCTGCTACTGCTTCCTTCACACCCAGCCCTGTGCCGAGTTTCCGCCTGAAGCCGCGGGAAGTAGGGCTGTGCTGTGCACGCTGGGTTTCCCCAGGAACCTGTCTCAGTGATGTTCTGGCCGCAGCTGATGGCTTCTCAATTTTGAGCTTGCATCACCTTCCCGGGGAAACCATTGGCATTGCTGCTGCACAAACGCGCACCCCCCACACGGTCCACAGGGTGCCTCCCTGGTTGGCTGCTCCACACGGGGCTGTGTCTTTGTTGCCTGGTTGTGCTTTGTTTGTCATGCACACACAGGCAGGAGTGGGTGTGTGTCCGGGTCTCTGCGCTAACACCCTGTTTATGTAAGATGCTAACCAGGCTGTGCCGCGACTTCCACCACCAGGGGGCAGCGTTGCACCAGGGTAGCTGAGAGCCCAGCCTCCCTCGGAGAAGGCAGAGGGATGCACCCTGGCTGGTGCCAGGCGGGGGCACGGAGCTGCGTCTGTGTTACGACCAGCGTCCAGCCAGACACGGGAGTCCTGGTGCTGGCGTTAACGCCGGTGGTGGCTCTGATGGAGAGTGACCACACGTCACACCCACCTGTCCTTTCTCAGGCTCCTGTTCACAGCCCGATGCCTCACAGGGGCTCAGCAGGGCACAGCCCCCACCCTGGTCGTCCCCCGTGGTATTGCTGCCTTCGTAAACTCTGCCTCCTTCAGGTGCTGCACGGGGACGGTGACCTCTCCGTGACCATCACAATCCACGCCGTCAGCGTCCGGGTCCACGCTCTGCAAGCGAAAATTACCTGCCGCATGTTTGGGTTAAAATGTGTGCCGCGCTACTGGACCAGCTGGCAAATGAGCTTCTAAGAGATTCCTTTACTGAACGATGTTTTCCTTGCACAGATCTGAGGGCAGAGGGGCTACATGCACACACACACGTACACATTTATTTATTTAATGTATTTGAGAGGCAGCAAAACAGAGAGAGAGAGAGAGAGAGAGAGAGAGAGAGAGCCCGCCCCTGAGTCACTCCCTAAACCCTGCAGTGGCCAGGGCTGGGCCAGGCCAAGGCCAGGAGCCAGGGACCCCATCAGGCGCCCCTCGTGGATGCAGGGGCTCCACTCCTGTGCCCTCACTGCTGCCTCCTAGGGTGTGCGCTGCAGGAAGCTGGAGCCAGAGGAGGGCTGAGCCTTGAACCCAGGACCTGACGGGGACATGGCGTCCTGGGTGACAGCTGAGCCCTGAACCAGGACCTGACGGGGACGTGGCGTCCTGGGTGACAGCTGAGCCCTGAACCAGGACCTGACGGGGACGTGGCGTCCTGGGTGACAGCTGAGCCCTGAACCAGGACCTGACGGGGACGTGGCGTCCTGGGTGACAGCTGAGCCCTGAACCAGGACCTGACGGGGACGTGGCGTCCTGGGTGACAGCTGAGCCCTGAACCAGGACCTGACGGGGACGTGGCGTCCTGGGTGACAGCTGAGCCCTGAACCAGGACCTGACGGGGACGTGGCGTCCTGGGTGACCGCTGAGCCCTGAACCAGGACCTGACGGGGACGTGGCGTCCTGGGTGACAGCTGAGCCTTGATCCCAGGACCTGACGGGGACGTGGCGTCCTGGGCGACAGCTGAGCCCTGAACCAGGACCTGACGGGGACGTGGCGTCCTGGGTGACAGCTGAGCCTTGATCCCAGGACCTGACGGGGACGTGGCGTCCTGGGTGACAGCTGAGCCCTGAACCAGGACCTGACGGGGACGTGGCATCCTGGGTGACAGCTGAGCCCTGAACCAGGACCTGACGGGGACGTGGCGTCCTGGGTGACAGCTGAGCCTTGAACCCAGGACCTGACGGGGACGTGGCGTCCTGGGTGACAGCTGAGCCCTGAACCAGGACCTGACGGGGACGTGGCGTCCTGGGTGACAGCTGAGCCTTGAACCAGGACCTGACGGGGACGTGGCGTCCTGGGTGACAGCTGAGCCCTGAACCAGGACCTGATAGGGACGTGGCGTCCTGGGTGACAGCTGAGCCTTGATCCCAGGAGCTGACGGGGACGTGGTGTCCTGGGTGACAGCTGAGCCCTGAACCCAGGACCTGACGGGGACGTGGCGTCCTGGGTGACCGCTGAGCCCTGAACCAGGACCTGACGGGGACGTGGTGTCCTGGGTGACCGCTGAGCCTTGATCCCAGGAGCTGACGGGGACGTGGCGTCCTGGGTGACAGCTGAGCCCTGAACCAGGACCTGATGGGGACGTGGCGTCCTGGGTGACAGCTGAGCCCTGAACCAGGACCTGACGGGGACGTGGCGTCCTGGGTGACAGCTGAGCCTTGAACCAGGACCTGACGGGGACGTGGCGTCCTGGGTGACAGCTGAGCCCTGAACCAGGACCTGACGGGGACGTGGCGTCCTGGGTGACAGCTGAGCCCTGAACCAGGACCTGACGGGGACGTGGCGTCCTGGGTGACAGCTGAGCCTTGATCCCAGGAGCTGACGGGGACGTGGCGTCCTGGGTGACAGCTGAGCCCTGAACCAGGAGCTGACGGGGACGTGGTGTCCTGGGTGACCGCTGAGCCTTGAACCAGGACCTGACGGGGACGTGGCGTCCTGGGTGACAGCTGAGCCCTGAACCAGGACCTGACGGGGACGTGGCGTCCTGGGTGACAGCTGAGCCTTGATCCCAGGAGCTGACGGGGACGTGGCGTCCTGGGTGACAGCTGAGCCCTGAACCAGGACCTGACGGGGACGTGGCGTCCTGGGTGACAGCTGAGCCCTGAACCAGGACCTGACGGGGACGTGGCGTCCTGGTGACAGCTGAGCCCTGAACCCAGGACCTGACGGGGACGTGGCGTCCTGGGTGACAGCTGAGCCTTGATCCCAGGAGCTGACGGGGACGTGGCGTCCTGGGTGACAGCTGAGCCCTGAACCAGGACCTGACGGGGACGTGGCGTCCTGGGTGACAGCTGAGCCCTGAACCAGGACCTGACGGGGACGTGGCGTCCTGGTGACAGCTGAGCCCTGAACCCAGGACCTGACGGGGACGTGGCGTCCTGGGTGACAGCTGAGCCCTGAACCAGGACCTGACGGGGACGTGGTGTCCTGGGTGACAGCTGAGCCCTGAACCAGGACCTGACGGGGACGTGGTGTCCTGGGTGACCGCTGAGCCTTGAACCAGGACCTGACGGGGACGTGGCGTCCTGGGTGACAGCTGAGCCCTGAACCAGGACCTGACGGGGACGTGGCGTCCTGGGTGACCGCTGAGCCTTGATCCCAGGAGCTGACGGGGACGTGGCGTCCTGGGTGACAGCTGAGCCCTGAACCAGGACCTGATGGGGACGTGGCGTCCTGGGTGACAGCTGAGCCCTGAACCAGGACCTGACGGGGACGTGGCGTCCTGGGTGACAGCTGGGCCCTGAACCAGGACCTGACGGGGACGTGGCGTCCTGGGTGACATTCTAACTGCTGGTCCAAATGCCTGCCCTGGTTTCTGTATTCTGATTATGCACTGTGTCCATCTCACGTTGCAGCTTCTAAAATATTTTATACTTCAAATGGTCACTTCAAGTTTCCATCACCCACTCTCGGTAGTGAAATCCAAGTAGCCATGATCTTCCACCTAAAGCAAACTGACTCGTGAGATGACGACCCGGTAACGACGCAGGCAGGGGTGCTGTGCTGCTTCAGAGCACAGCTCCGGGCCAGGAGGGGCGAGGCCAGGAGGGGTGAGGCTGGGAGGGGCGAGGCCGGGAGGGTCATGGCCAGGAGGGGTGAGGCCAGAAGAGGCACAGATTGGAGGGGCACAGCCGGAAGAGGTGAGACTGGGAGGGGCACAGCTGGGAGGGGCGAGGCCAGGAGGGGCATAGATGGGAGGGGCACAGCTGAGAGGGGCGAGGCCAGGAGGGCACAGCTGGGAGGGGCAGGACCAGGAGGGGCGGCCAGCACCGCCCTGGCTGTCTGTAGCGGCCACCCCATGCCTCCTGCTGTCCCGTTTCCCTCCAGGTATGTACCTGGCCACAGCAGCCTCCTGTTGGAAGGGGAATGTGGAGACAGAACTGGGTCGGAGCAAAGCCTCTTCAACAACTCTGCATCTGCCGGGGACCTGGCCACGGGGGAGGGGGTGCCTCGTGGTCTCACCCACAGGGGACGCCATCCACGTGTCCGAGACTGCTGTCGCGGAATAAGTAAAAGAGAAAGCCAAGGCGGAGGGGGAGAGGGAGGGGGCAGGAGTATGGTTGTCTTCTTAGAGGCGTGTCTATGAAATCTGTTCTCTGTTCATAAAAAATGTTTTCCAACTAGCCGTGCGTTACTGCGTTGCTCCGGATGCAGCTCCCGTGAGAATGTGGCAGTTGTCGGTGCCCCCCTGGGGACTGGTGCAGGGTCCGAGAGTCACAGTGGAAAGCGCGTGACCGACTTGCAGAAACCGTGCAAGTGCAGTGGTCAGCGTCCCTTACCTGAGCACTTCTCACGGCCTCTCCGTCCAGGACGCACTCGGTGCGGCTTGGTGAAGACGCCACCAGCAAAGCCCCTCGCGGAGCAGGTGCGCCCGCGGCTTTGTGCTCCCGGGGCTGCTCCGTGTGCAAACTCAGCGCTCCGAGCCCAGAAGAGAAGTCAGGTTCCACCGCGCACGAGGACTGTAGAAAGGTGGACAGGACCGGCCTCTGTGCCCTGCCTGGCATGCAGCCGGGAGGGCCCAGGCTGCGCCCACTCAGTGACCCAGAAGCTCAGGGTCTGACTCCCTGCAGGGCCGCTGTGTGCCGACGAGAGCCAGCCGATGCCCGGTCATCCTGCTGGGGTCTGCGTGTCCCGGCTGCCCGTCTGCTCCACCTGTGATGTGTACCTCCGTGCCCGTTAGCCTGTGTGGATAGCAAAATCACAAACAAGTGAAGAAAGACTGGTCATGGTAGACCCTGCGACTACCTCCTTATACATAGGACACGCATCATACCTCACCTGTACACGCACGTGCACAGGAGCACCGCATTAGCCCACAGAATATAGACACACGTGTGCACATGTACATACGTGTAGCTACACAACTCTGTGTGTGCAGATAATTTTCAGACACACAGCCATCAAATGCACACAGCACAGAACATGCCGGGGTGACGTAGTGCGCTAGAATGACGCAGTTGTATTAACTGTTAACACATCTGGAGACGAGAGGTGGGGGATGTTTGGAGGAAGACGGTGGAGATTAATGTCCCACAGCCTCTGCCATCTGTCTATGTCCTCTGGAACTTGTGTCAGAAGCAGGCTGAGAGCTGGCGTCGGGGTGCAGCAGGTTGAGTTGAGTGTTGGTTGTGGCTGCTCTGCTCCGGCCCAGATCCCACCCTGCCGATGGCCTGGGAGATGGAGGAAGACGGTCCCAATGCTGGGGCCCCTGCACCGGGCTGGGAGACCCGGCTGCAGCTCCAGGCTCCTGGCTTCCGCTTGGCTCAGCCCTCGCCACTGGGGCCATTTGGGGAGTGAACCAGCAGGTGGAAGATCTCTCTCTGTGTTTCTGTAACTCCGCCTTTCAAATCAATAAATGGACCTTCAAAACTGACAGAAAAGAAACTAGGCATGAAATCTTAAACACACATGGTCCTTGAAAAATCAGAGAAACAAATAATAACCAAGTAATCAAACAAATAATGCTTAAGTTATGTTTTTGATAAGTACTTGTAAACATAGATATATCACATACAGAAATCTTTTTCTATTCATAATGTATTGGAAGTACAAATAGTTGTGGGCAATTTATTTTCTGTCCTAAATACTTCGGACTGAATTTTTATGAAGATGCACCTGGTAAGGTCAGTGGGGAAAAGGCAGCCTTTGTAACCAAGCGAACATTAACTTTCCTGGGTGCACAGTGCAGTGTGTGGGTAAAACTATAAAGTTGTAGGCAGTGTATCTGATGCCTCAGATTATCAACGTACGGGATGGTGTAGAGATGACCTCTCCCGTCGCACTCGGATCTGCCACATTCCATTGTCTGTAAAACGATCTGTTTTTAACAGATCTGTGTTTAACCTCTCGTGGGCTTTCTCTGTGCCTCATGAAATACGCTTCTCTGGGTTCCCTTCTTCGTTCCCTGCCTTGCTGGCTGCTGGCTGGGGTGCGGGCTGTGCCTGCATGGGCACCTTGAGCCCGGGACGGTCCTGGGTACACAGTCGCATTGCGATCTTGTTGCCCTGGGTTCCAAACGATGCTTCTCCTCCTGACGGCTCAGAAGAGGGCTGGTGGTGCATCCTGCCTCGTGTCCAGGCCCGTAATTACATGACCATCAGCAGGGAGATATACAGTAGGCGCGCCAGGCACGAGTTGCCGTAAATCCCGGGCTCCGAGACGTGGCTCTCGGACTCCAGGAAGTGGGAGAGATTGCTTTTCCTGTTGTAGTGGATTCCCTGACACCACAGTGGGCAATGATTTAAAAAAAAAAAAAAAAAAAAAAGCCTGTTTCTGATTAAAAAAAAAAAAAGCAATGACGAAGCAAAGACCTCCACCATCAAGCACGTTTCTTGCTTTGGTTTCTGGTGAATTGGTGCAGGAAACGAGAGTTCTAACCTGAGGCTTGGTCAGTCCTCGGCCTCGCGCGTGTCAGCGGCCGTGGGCGGAACACTGAGGGAGTTGCCACCCAGGGGCCCGGGCAGCCGACGCGACCCACCGTGGCCGTCTGCACCACCCTGCTCCCAGTGGCAACATGGCTGCAGGGAGTCCTGGGCCCGCTTGGTTCTGTTCCCTGCAGAGCAGGCCGCGGCCAGCGCCGTCTCAGCCCCCTGTGACCGCCCAGGTGGGGCCCTCGCTTGCCCACGGGGCCGTGTGCGGACGACGTGCTCACTCTGGTGCATGCTCACGCGGTCTTTCCCACCAGCCGGCATTTCCTGCACGTGTGGCAAACATGACTTTGCTGCCCCCAAATCGCATGTCGACTTCGACACTGGGGTCGCGGCTGCCATGTCTGGACTGCTTGCTCCTCTTCCCTAGCCTGCCCTGGGGTCTCTGTGCATCATGTTTTAAAATCGAATCTGATCCCAACGGTGAACGATTGCAGATTTTCTCTTTTCCTATATTGAAACCAAGAAATTAATTTTAAAAACTTAATTCTTTTGAAAAAATTGTAGCAATTTTGTATAATTTTGACAATCAGTGTTTTGGACTCTGGCTTATTATTAACTCGGAGAGGGAAGACTTGGGAATTCAATGTTCTGACTTTGAGAGAGATTTTGTAAGTCTGAGCTCACAGACAAATTAATGTCGCTCCTGTTCTGTGTGCTCGCTAGAAGACGCGAGGGGCGTGGTCCAGGCTCAGAGACTGTGACCCCGTATTTGTTTATTTTAAAAAGTCGGAAAGCGAGGGGCGTGAGACAAGTTTGTGACACCCAAACTGCGGTCCCCTTTAATTCATTAGCTGCATGTTTTACAAAAGTTCTTGATTTCTGTTAATTTTCCATTTCAACTCAAAATGAAAAATTCAATGATAATTGACCAGCTCAGTAAACAGTGGACGTGGGGTTTCAGGAGCGTGGTCAATACCGAGAGTCCTTTCCATCAGCCTCCTGGAGCCCCCGGGGGAATAACTAATACAATTAGATATTGACAGGTGTCGCCCGCTTGTTATGACGGGCGCCTCCGAGGGCCGTGAGTGTGGCGTTCACAGCGCGCGGAGGGTCCGGGGAAGCTGCCGCCTCCCACGGTCACCTGCAGGCCCTCATCCGGCAGCTTCTCGGATGTCACCCTGCTGGCACGCCTGCTGCAGGCCGTCCTGGGGCACGGACATGAGGACGGGCTTGTTCCTGCTGTTCCACGCCGTCCCGGTTTGGGCGAGAGCAGGTAGCGCCCGTCGGTAGCCAATGTCCGGCGGCTTTGCCCCCAGATCCTGTCCCATCCACACCCCGTTCCGGCCCCTGCCTGGTGCCTCCGTGGTGACTCTCACAGCGCAGACACGTGTGCCCAGAGCCCGCAGAACGCTGGGAGCCAGGGGCTGCCCCGGGTTCTCCACGCAGCCTCCGGGTTCCGACTGCTCACAGGAGCCAATGACCGCAGGTCCGAGCTCTGCGGGGGCCGTGGTCAGGCCCCGGGGCCTCTCTGCTGGCCACGGCGTGTCTCTGGCCCTTTGCGTCTCATCGCTGGCACCCAGGGCAGTCTGCCATCTGCCGAGAGTGGAGCAAAAGAATTCCCCTGCCACCCGGGCTCTGGTGCCTGTGTAGACACACCAGGACAGCTGGTGCCTGTGTAGACACACCAGAGGAGGTAACTTCCACAGCTCCGAAGCCTGCTCCTCATTGCAAATTGAATATCTGAAATACTTGTATGCACTAAAGTAGGCAATGTTTTAATGACCATAGACTGAAAACGAAGATTCAGGGCTGGCTGTGGTGTAGCGGGTTAATCCACTGCCTGCGGCACTGGCATCCTGTGTGAACGCCAGTTCAAGTCCCGGCTGCTCCATTTCTGATCCAGCCCCTGCTGATGGCCTGGGAAAGCAGTGGAAGATGTCCCAAGTGCTTGGGCCCCAGCACCCACGTGGGAGCTTTGGATGGAGTTCCAGGCTTCAGCTTGGCTCAGCCCTGGCTATTGTGGCTTTTTGGGAAGTGAACCAGAGGAAGAGCTCTCTCTCTCTCTCTCTCTCTCTCTCTCTCTCGCTCTGTATTTCCCTCTCTAACTCTGCCTTTCAAGTAAATAATTTTTTAAAAAGGAAAATGAAAACTCCATTTACATTTTCACTTTTTAAAAAGTTTTTACTAATTTATTTGAAAGATAGATGGAGAGAGAGAGAGGGGGGAGAGGGAGGGAGAGAGAGAAAGAGAGAGAAGGGAAATCCTCCATCCCCTGGTTCACTCCCCACAGGGCTGTAAGTGGCCAGGGCTGGGCCACTCCAAAAACGGGAGCCAGGAGCTCCGTCCTGGTCTCCCCCGGGGGTGCTGGGGCCCAGACAGCATCTTCCACTGCTTTCCCAGGCCATCAGCAGGGAGCTGGATGGGAAGTGGAGCAGCTGGGACTGGAACTCCTGCTGGAATACAGGTGCCGGCTTAACCCGCTGATCCGCGGCCCTCGCCCCTGTGTTTCTCTGTTAAAGACGCTTTTATAAACAAGTCCTCCAGAGTGGAGGGGTCCCGGGAGCAGGGGTCGCAGCTGGCTGGCTCTGTTGGATGTGGTTTATTCTTGCACCATGCACGGAGAGTGGACACAGCCCCAGACAGCAGGGGTGTTGGAAGGAAGCTCGGTGTTTGCTGCAAATCCATTTTCCACAACTGGCATTGCCAGAGCTGCGACCCCAGCCAGAGCAGGGCTCACTGATCGGGACTGTGAGTCATGGATCCTCTCGTTCTCGCTGGGAAAAGGGTCCCTGCCCAGCGCGCGTGGCCGGCACAGCAGGCGGCAGCGGCTGACTGGGAGGAGCAGCCCAGAGAGTGGGTCAGGCGGGCCCCAGGAGCAGCCACGCCCCTGGGGCCGGGACACAGCCTGGGCCTGATGCACTGTGAGGCCGGCAAGACCCTGGGCTAGCAGACGCCTCCCAGAACTTGCAGGACACCTCCTGTCCAGAGAGCCGGGTCTCACCGGAGGGGCTGCCTGGGGAGTGCTGGCCAGCAAGTGCAGCGGGCACCACCCTGGCATGGAAACACTGCCCCGGCCAGGGGTCCCCGGGAAGGTGGGCCTCGGGCCTCGGCATGGCCCTGCGTGGTGGGGAAGGCAGGGCTGTGGATCCGTGTCCTCCATCCACACAGCCTGGCTCAGTGCACACAGGGAGTGCGTGGCTGCGGCCAGCCCATGTGGCTGTGCTGAGGAGCTGGAGAGAAGGCCCCCCAGGACATCCTTGCTCCCCACCCCAACCACTTCCCCCCTCCCGGGTCCCTTTGCCATCGGCGGCCTGTGTCACTTGCCACATGCCCGCAGCATCCGGGAAGGCCCGGGGTCAGCCAGCAGCTGGGACCTGGGTACATGGGCAGTGGGGAGTGCACGCGGGACAGAGCGCCATGGCCATCAGGGGGGTCTCCACGTCCACGCCCCTCTGGGGTGTAGCCTCCAGTGCCTGCTTCCTCTGGGAGCGGCCGGTCTCACTCGCACAACGATTCGCCCACGACTACGCTTGCTGGGAGCCTGTTCCGCTTTGGAGCTGATCTGTGCCTGATGTCTGTACGCGGGAGAACTTGCTGGGCTGATCTGCAGCGTCCACCGACGGGGGACACCACAGCCGCGCCGCTGCACCTGAAGCTGTCTTGGGGTCAGGCTGGACCTCCGACTCCCTCCTGCTCCCCGGGATCGTGCGGCCCTGCCCCCCGGGACCTCCCCCAAACCACAGCGCCTCTGGACGCCCACTCCTGCCTTGTGATGAACGGAATCCTTTGGCCGAGCGCCCCTCCTTTCTCTGGCACACAGCTTTTCCAACTCAGCGCGGTCCCCTGGGAATGAGCCCCTGAGATCCGCGTCGCGGCCGGCGGTCTGCGGTCGCCACTGGGAACCCAGCCCTGCACTGTCCGTTTTGCTGTTCGCGCTGAGAAATCTGCTAGTTACCCCCGTTAGATGCAGATACGTGGCATCATTCAGACTTCATGTAAGACACAGATTAATTACATACAATATTAGACAGACGTATACCCTGGCTGCAGTAGTGAGGTCAGAGTTGAGGCAAGGCATTTAAAACTTTGAGAAATGTGTTCCCAAATTCAGATATACATAGACAAATTTATCGTTTTATGATTTCATAAAATCCAAGTGCACTTTTTAAAGATTTATTTATTTATTTAAAAGACAGAGTTACAGAAAGAGGTAGAGACAGAGAGAGAGAGAGAGAGAGAGAGGTCTTCCATCCGCTGGTTCACTCCCCAGATGGCTGCAATGGCCAGAGCTGCACCCATACGAAGCCAGGAGCCAGGAGCTTCTTCCAGGTCTCCCATGTGGGTGCAGGGGCCCAAGGACTTGGACCATCCTCCACTGCTTTCCCAGGCCATAGCAGAGAGCTGGACCGGAAGAGGAGCCTCTGGCACTAGAACCGGCGCCCATATGGGATGCCGGTGCTTCAGGCCAGGGCTTTAACCTGCTGCACCACAGCACCAGCCCCCAATGTACACCTTTTTTTAAAAGATGCATTTGTCTATGTGAAAGGTGGAGTTACTGAGAGCAGGGGAGAGACGCGGAGGAAGAGCTCTCCCAGACGAGGTGGCCACTTCCACACCTGGCCTCCGTGTGGATGACGGAGGAAGGTGAACTGGACATCAGAGGACCACACATGGCCAGGATGAGGTTTCCAGCACCGGGCACCAGTGACAAGACCGCCCAGAGCCCGGGGACATAAAGCTTGGAGAGAGATCCAGTTAGTGAGCGTTCATCAGGCTGACAGTGGGCCCCTGGGGTGAAGAAGTGGACATGCTGGCCCAAGAGCGCACAGACCAGATGGGTGGACACAGCCGGTGAAGTGTGAGCAGGCCTGGGGGCGGGCAGAAGGGAAGGGGAGGGGAGGGGCCGGGCCACCTGGGCTCCAGGACGTGAGTCCCAGGGAAAGATGGCCAACAGAGCAGTGGGGGGCAAAGGCAAAGGGACAAGGCTGCTTCATGGCTGACGGGCCGACTTGGACAGACGGTTTTGGGCCAGCGGTGTGGCGGATGTGAGACTGCCCAGGACCTGGGAGGAGCAGCCGAGGGGTTGCACACAGCAGGTGAGCCCTGGGCTGGGGCGGAGGGCGCGGAGGGAGGAGGGGCAGAGCTAAGGGAGGCTGTGCTCAGGGTGCAGGGTGGACCCAGCCCGGCCACTGCAGTCGGAGAACCGGCAGGGAGAGCGGAGCGCGGTGCAGCCCAGGACTCTGAGCGCAAGGCCACGGACCGCTCTGCTGGAGCTCAGACCCCTCTCACAGTGAGAGGCGGGGAGATGACCGGCGGCCCCTCTTGGTTTCCCTGCCCGAGCGGCTCAGGGAGGCTGCAACATGTGCTTAGTCCTGGACACAGAGAAGCACCGGCCGGGCAGGGATGCTGTCTGTCTTCTCTCTCCTGACACAGCCACCAGGAGTCAGCCACGGGGACGAGCCCTAAGAACCCAGCCCAGCGAAGGCCCTTCCCGGGGCCCCGGCTGTAGATGCCAAAGCTACATGGTGTTTCTGCCTTCTTGGAGCCATGAGCCTAAGACCGGGGACGACTGCTGCACGGATCTGGGGCGACAAATGCTCAAACCACAGCAGAGCACTGCCTGCAGCACCGGCTGGGAAAGCAGAGGGGGCCCGTGTCCAGGAAGGAGGGTGGACCCCGAACCCCCGCCGGAGCCAAGCTGTGCTCTGTCCTGCACTGCAGCGCGGCGGTCCTGCCAACAGCCAGACGAGGCCGGAACGGTCCAGAAGCAGATTCTCCCCCAGACTCCACCTCAGCGCCCAGGCTGGCTCTGACCTTGACAGCCCCCGAGGAAAGAATCCAGGAAATCCAAGCTGCGCCTCTGACCAGAGCGGCAGGGGCGGGCACCGGGGTTGCTGGGAGCTGCTGGTTGTAGCAGTTTGCTGCGGCAGCACTGGGAAACCGATACAGCGGATACAGCACCGCACGGGGACATCAGAACTATCGTGTTAACCCTGTGCTAACCTGCTGGGTTCCCCTGAGCGGACAGACAGGGTGCAGGCGAGTTGAGGGTGCTGTGGGTGAGGTTAGGATGAGCCTGTGGTTCAGGCTGAGCGAGAGGACCAGGCAGGACAGCCTGGGAAGCTTAAGGCATCCCATGTGGGCGCTGGTTCCTATCCCGGGCTGCCCCATGTCTGATCCAGCTCCCTGCCATGGCCTGGGAAAGCAGCGGAAGATGGCCCAAGTGCTCGGGTCCCTGCCACCCACGTGGGAGCTCCTGGCTCCTGGTCTCAGCGTGGCCCAGCTCTGGCCACTGGGGAGTGAACCAATGAATGGAAGATCAATCCCTCCCTCCCTCTCTCTCTGTAACTCTGCCCTTCAAACAAATAAATAAACCTTCAAACAATGTCTTCATTGAGTCTGGTTCTGTAGCATCATATTTTCATTACTTAGTAGACACTCATGGTTCTTCAATTTCTGCCGCTGTCCCGACATCGCGTGCGCCGTCCCTCGGGCCGACCCCCGGTGAGCCGGCTGCGGTAGGCGGGCCGAGTGCTCCCACCCTGGGTGTCTCTGTAAGGGCACTGTAGAGCTCTGTGACTATTGCCTTGGTCCCCAGGTGGCAGAAGGTAATTTGGACGTGGCCATCTGCCCTGGTGTGGGTGCTGGAATCCTGGGAGGCGTGGGGCAAGCAGAGGCCTGAATGTCGTTGCATTTGCTTCTCAAACTCCTGCATTTGCCAAGGGAAGAGCTCACCGTGCAGCCACCGCCCACGCAGACGTTGGCCCCAGGAGGGGACCCCGGAAGCAGAGTCACCCGAGCCCACCTGATGCGTGAGGGTGAAGGAAGCGCTGGCTGCCGTGTGTTAAGTAGACATGGTTGTTTCACAGCAAAATCTGCCCTGCACACGGGGCATACCCCACGCGGCTCCTCTGGTTTTGCGTTTGCTGGTGAGATGGCGCTTCCCGCCCTGTCCCACCCAGTCCTCCGTTCCAGACCCCATCTCTTATCACCTCCCTGAAGCCCATTAGGCCACTGGGCTCCAAGGAGAATGCCGCTGCTGCATATTTTGCTCCTCTAATAAAATGGGTCCTCGGGCATTATCTTCCTGGGCCACGGGACTGAGTCCACGGGATAAGCAGAGCAGATTACATTAGCCCCACTTTGGGATCAGTGAGGGGAGGAGCGCGGAGTCCAGTGATGGAGCCCCGCTGGCGCAAGCAGGGAGAGGCTGGCGAGCCTCAGCTGGGAACGCAGACTCCTGGTCCAGTGTGCCCTCGACGCGGCCCCGACGCTCTGCCGCCAGCCATGACGCTGCCAGCCTCCGTCTCTGCACCCTCGCTCCTGGGCTCAGCCCAGAGCGGCTGCTTATCCATTGCTCTCTCTGAACCACGTGCACGGAAGTTAACTTAATGAGAGGCCAAGAGCCGGCCACATGTTTTTGTCCTCGCTGGCCCCGGGGGCTGCAGGTCATGGGCTCCTTCCTCCACGCCTGAGCACCCTCAGACGCCCCCTCTCTCCTCCCTGATGGGCGTGCGCCCGCCGTCCTCGAGGAAGGGCTGCTGTGGGCCTCCGGGAAGCGGCGGCATCACCCGCAGCGCAGGGCGCGGAGGGCTGGGTGCGTTCCGTCTACCTGCCTTCCGTTCCATGCGAGCCACGAGATTCATCACCACCGGTCACCGTGATGTGCTGTCATTAATTCCTCATTCGAATTCAATGTGCTCAGTGGGCGCTCAACAGATACCACCTCCTGGCTGGCAGATGGGGCGCTGGCTGACTACTTAACTGTAAAACCCGAATTCCGGGGGCCACGGGGCCGTGTTGCCCATGACACCCGTGCTCTGATAGCGTCCGTGCCCACGGGTGCTTCCCCTGAGGGTTGGTGACGTGGCATGGGTTGTGCTCCGTTGCTTCTATGAGACAGAGTTTAGATACCGTACTGTTCACTGGTCTACTGTTCACTGCGGCTCTGTGGTCCTCGGACAACTCACAGCTGTTCACACCAATTCTAGCAGGTGCCCGTCTGCCCCTCCCCCCCACGGCCCCTGGCGGCCCTGGAGCTACCCCCCGGCTTCGTGCTTTGTCTGTGCTAGGTCTTCCACAGCAGGGGAGCCACGCAGACGCAGCTGCCGTGCAGGCTTCTTTCACAGGTGTTCCGGGTGGGTTCCGATGGAAGCGGCGTGGCTGCCGTGTCCCATGGGGGCGCCATGCTCTGTCCCCGAGGCAGCGCAAGCACTCTGCCCGCACGTCTGTGTGCAGGGTGTTGTGCGGGCCTGTGCTCTCTCGCTCCCCAGTGCGGCAGCAGGCTGGAATTCTGCGCCCGGGGTTTAGTATAGTGGGAATCTACAAGGGGCTTTCAGAAAACGCACGGACATGTGTCTTTTGCAGAAAGCTGTGCCTGGGTTGCAAGCGCTCTTGCAGCAGCATCAGCGGCCCCTTCGCTGGGGTTTCCCGTGAACTCCGCGCAGCGCCCTCGCGGTCCACGGCAGCTGCACTGCTGGGCGTCCCCGTGCGCAGCGTGCGAAGGGCTCCTCCTTGTGTCTTTGCCTTTGGTTTCATTGATTTCTTTGCATAATCAAATGTTCTATTTGTTAAATATTCAACTAACTGAGAAGTCTCTTTTCTGAAAACAATGATGGAGAAAATAGACCATGTAATTCTCCCAAATATCATTTAGATCTAATGATGGTGATTAGATATATCGCGAAGATTAGCTGGCCGGATGAATGGAAAACAGCGAGCAGAGCTTCGGGCCGGCCCTGCCTCCTCGGGGTCCTGAGCGAGCGCACGGGCGTCTGAGGTGACCGGCACTGCCCGTGGGGCTCGGCAGGCTGACCACATGAGCAGCTCTCCCAGCACTGAGCGTTCACTCTTTCTAGAGGGAAAAAAAAGACAGGAAAAATCATAAAAGTCAACTTGTGGGTCTTTTGAGGCCGCAGCTATTACCTTTAAAAACTGGCCCAACGGCCTCTTTTAGTTACGCTTCCCGGAGAAAGAGAGGCAGCCCCACTGTGTTCAGGGGCCACGTCTGTCTGTGCTCACAAAGCTGAGAAGGGAGGGCGGAGGGAGAATGGGAAAACCATGATGCTCCTGGACCCGTGTCTACACACCGGACTGAATCTGTTAAAACAATAAAAATTTAAAACAAAAGGCTTGAAAAGCACGCAGAGGCCTGGTGGCCCAACAGCGGGGCCCAGGGAGACGGAGACCCCTTACCGCTCTATGCCGTGGGCGCTCTGCTGGCAGACGCCCTGGCGCACGGTCCGTAAGGTGGGCCACCGTGCCTCCCACCCACAGGCCGCCCGGGCCACCAGCTCCCATCTCACGCTCAGAATTTCGCTCGCAGAGGAAGTGAGAGCGTCGCTGGTAGCGATGTCAGTCAGAAGAAAGTCGGCCTCCGGCCGCTGAGCAGGGGAAAGGACGCGGGTGTGGGCGAGGGGCGTGTTCCAGAGGAAGTCGCAGGTGCTGGGTCCCGGCTTGGACACCCGACACCCTGCAGCCCGCTACAGAGCCCGGCCTTCCGTCCTGCTCAGTGTCCGAAATCCAAGCTGGCGAGAGCTGGGAACGGACGACGACCCAGCAAGTTTGCAGCAACGCTTGTGACGCCCACGCTAGGGTCCAGGGTCCTCCGTCGGTGGGAAAGGGTGCCTGTGACGGGGCTCTCCCGCCAGCTCCGGTGGGCGCAGCCCGTTCCCCCACCTCTGTCTCGCCCCCGGCTGAGGGGGCTCAGAGACCACGTGGGACGGCTCCCGGGCACAGCGGCCAGCGGAAAGGCTCTCCCTCGAGACCTCCTGTGTGGCGCCCTTTCTCCAGCAGGCACACAGACCACGCGTGTCACATGTCACGTGTCACATGTTGCATGTCACGTGCCGCGCCCCTCTCCCCACCTCACGCCAGCTGCTTTAGTGGATTAAAGCGATTTCTCACAAAGGAACCAAATTCCGCTCGAGTACCTGGCGAGGGAGCTAACAAAGGGCGCGGGCAGGTGCCGCTCCCCTCGGAGCCGAAGGGAGGTGAGGTTTGATATAAGACCTGGAAAAATCCCGAGTGGATAAAGCACTCTCAAGAGAAAGTTCCCAGATATAGATTACCTATAAAAAGAATAAAAGGGGTGAACACGGAAGGGTTTTCATGGCCGTAAACAAATAATTTGTGATGGCTCTACACCGCGGCCACAAATAGGAGCAGGAATTAGTGCCCCTGGCTGCCCGGCATCTACATAGATCACCGGGGCCGTGTAATGAAGATGGCCTGATAGAGATCACAATATGACAGCTTTCCTTTGCCCCGGCTGCAGCACCGCCGGGCGCGGCTGGTGCGGCCGGCCGGCTATTGATCCAGCCCGCTCTTGTCAGCGATGCCGTTAATGGGAACTCCACAGGCGAAGAAAAGCCACGTTTTGTCTTCATTTTCATCTGAAATATGAGCCGGGCCTTTGTCCCCTCCACAGTCATTTATTACTCATTTTCCTTTATTGATGTTTATGAGCTGAAGCATAAAATGATTCTCAAATGTAGTTTAATTGAGGCACCAGTTGACACTGTAACCATGATTACTGAGGCGCCGGCAGCCGCGCGCAGCCCATGAATCAGGTCTGCCTTCCGCGGCCCTCGGAGGCGGCGCGGGGAGACTGTCCTTAAAAAGCGGCCGGGCTGGGGCTGGGGAAATGCGCCCATTTATCTTCATAGGTGGCGCGGGGGAGGGGTGGCGGCCAGGGGCCGGAGCGCCGCTTGGATCCCCTGCGTTGCAGGGCCCGCGTGCCCCGCGCAGCTTAGTCCTGCCGGGCCCCGGCCCACGGGCGAGTCCTGCCGGGCCCCGGCCCCTCTTCTTGTTCGCAAAAGCATCTTGAGGTGAGCTTGGCGGGGGAAATGCTGGCCACGCCGCGGCACACAGCCAGAGGGGCGGCCCAGCGCTCGGCGCGTGCGTCCGATGGCGGGAGCAATCAATACGGCTGAGAAGTATTTCTTTATATGCAGTTATTAACTCATAAGCTACAGTATATCTCATCTCATTTCGACAACAGCTGAGGTCTCCATCTCCCCCTGGAGACCCCTGCAGGTCCCATTATGAGAATCATAAATAATATGTGCTAATGAGATATGAATTGATTATGTTGGAGAAGCTGACATTTTCATCCATCATTCTAAATGATGTTTAACAATGGATTACCAGCCAGCAACTCCTCTGATATGAGATTAAATAAAATAGCCGGCTGTTTCAGCACACTGGCTCAGAGCTGGCGATAAATCTACTCAATTACTGTATTACCAATCCGTTTTCCTCTGCTAAGGATATTATTATTTCATTTAGGCTTGTTCATGCATCATGGATTGTTTCGTTTCAGGCAGTCAATGGTAGAGACCGCAGCGCTCTATCCACCGGCCCTCGCCAGAGTACAGCGAATGGCCCTGTGCGGGCCCCAGACGGCCGAGAGGGGCCGCCCCGCCGCCCCCGCACAAGGGAGCGCCCGGCCTGCAGCCTCGTTTTCTTGGCTTATCTGAGAGGTGTCCACGAGGGCTGCGCCCGAGACGCCGGTCGGTCGATGACAACGAGGTTAGGAGACCCTCTCCTGTGGCTCGGTCTTCATCTCGGCTGTAGACGATGGAGAATCAGATCACGAGGACCGGCCCTGGCCTGGCAAATCAGGTTAGCGGCCACGGCCATGCGGGGTGACCCTCCTCCCTGGCGCCCAGCGGGGCACACTCACGCTCTGGCCGGGACAGGTGCCAGCCGGCAGGAGGCGCTCCCCAGCGCCAGTGTCTCACCAATTCTAGACCGTGCCCGTGGCTCCCAAGGGACAGCACGAGGGACTGGTGCCTGCACCCACAGACTGTATGGTCATAACCTGGAAGAGGGAGGAGTTACCTCAAATGCAAATTCACCAGTTCGTCCCAAGATCACCCTGCCAGGAACACGGGAGCCACACCCACCGAGGGAGCATCCCGGCCAGCACCTCGCTGGACACGGCCAGGCCCTCTCTGCCAGCCCCCGCTCAGCCCGAGGGGTCAGCCCTGCCTGTTGTCCGGAGACGCTGAGCAGCCACCAGCCCTCGTGGCCGCTGTCGCTCCCTCTGAGCCCTGACGATGGCTCAGGCCTCTTGCCCTGAGCTCCGGGGACCCCAGGGGCTAGTGTGATGGCAGCAGCCCAGTGCTGGGGGCTGGTGGCTACCCTCTGCTCTCTACTCCCTCCAGAGAGACTGCCCAAGAGGTCCTGGGTGTCCCCTAGGGCGGGGCTGGCAGGACTGGGCGTGGGGCACAGTGCACGAAGCCTGCTTCCTCCGTTTCCCACGGCCCCGTTGCTCACTCGTGTGCCCTGGGATTCGGCAAGGAGCACCAGGGGAGGCTTGTGTCCGGCCTGGGTGCTGGAGGGCCCAGGCCACGGGACGTGTGGCCTAGGCGAGCAGGCCGCACCTGGGGACCTGCCGCTGCATGAGGACAGCTGTGGGCGGGGCAGGCCTACCTCCAGGGGGACGCCGATGGAGAGTCAGGACAAGCGGGAGCAGAGGGCTGGGCAAGGCCGTCCCAGGTGCGGCGGCTCCGGTTCTGGCCCGGGAATGGCTCGCTGGTGATGGCAGGGCTGAGGGTTATGGCCATGACCGACTGTGGGGATGGCTTTGGAGGGCCTGGCAGAGGGAAGGGTCAGGCTCACGGTGCCCCCACCCCACTCAGCCCCGCCGTGGACGCCTCCGAGGCTGGTGCCCCCGGAGGGCGGCGCAGTAGGAGCGGCAGGTGGCAGAGCTGGGAGCTCAGCTGTCCGGCCCCCTCCCCTCCTCTTCTGCTACCTTGGGGGGCTCTCCCTCCGCGGGGACTCGGCTCGGCTCCTGGCTGGTGGCAAAGATGACAGCAGCAAAGTCATTAACATGTTTGCAAGTTCGCATGCTTTCGGCCCGTGGCCAGCGTGCCAGTGCATTTGGGAAATAGAAATGAAACAAATTCCTGCTTCGCTTTGTGAACTCACTTTGGGAGGAGCCAGTGTGGGGAGCACGGAGTCCCCCAAGTCCCAGGGCTGTCTCTGCCCCCCGTGTCCCACAGCATTGCCGGCTGTGCAGGAACCAAGGGGACAGGCGGGGCGGGGCTTGGGACCCAGTGGTCGCCAGAGGCTGGTTTGGTGGGGTTTCCGTGAGATGGAAATGTCTGGATGTGGTCAGGTGAATCACGTTTATGGTCCATGCTGTGGGCGGGCCTTGTCCAATCAGCTGAGACCTTGAGAAACAGAGGGCGTTCTGCCTCCTGCTGGGCTGGGCTGGGACTGCAGGGCCGCGGCTCCCTGATTTCCAGCCGGCCGCCTGCCATCCTGGAGCTTGTGAGCCAAGGCCTTGAGAATCCGAGCTGCTTGACCTTGGCCATTGTTGGGCCGGGCTTTGGGAGGCCCGGGGGTCACCACCTCATCCCCTTCACACCTCTGCCCTGCGAGGTGAGTTTGGGAAAGAGAAGGATGGAAACGGAGTGACGCGGGAGTCCAGCTTTCGGAGGGAGGGGCTTTTTCCTTTTTTTTTTTATGGGATACCTTCTGTGATATTTGTGGAGTGACCAGCTCGTGTTGTTTGAAGTTCCTTCGACTTGAGTGGGTGTGGAAGAAGGAAGAAGCACCTGGGATTCTGGAAGCCAGGAGCTAGGCAGAGAAAAACACACACGGTTGGAGAACAAACTTTTGTGCAAACTGATGGCACAAATCAGTGCAGACAATCCGACTGAGCACTTACTGTATACCAGGCCATTCACTAGGTGCTCAAGGAAATCAGACTAGAGAGCAGGTGTACTGTAACCAGAAGGCCACGCCATTATCCCTGCAGGGGACACGCAGCTGTAAAGAGGCTAACACACCTGTGAGGGGACCATCACACCCGTGAGGGGTCACTGCGCTTTTCTGAGGGTCTGGAGGGCTGCGGGACACGGCTGGGAGGGCTCAGCAAGGTGCACAGGAGAGAACTGAGAGCAAATGCCACACGGAGGAAAACCATCGGTCCACGAGAACCACGGAATGTTCTGGAAACACGAACGCTCCTGTGACTGTCACACGCTAGGCCTGCGTAGGGGACGTTGAGCACCCATCCTGGACCCTGCGGTCCGTGAGGCCTGAGGTTCTGTCGGGGCCCCGGTTCTGCCTCGGACGTCTGTTGGAGGCCCCGGCTCCGCCTTGGATGTCTGTTGGAGGCCTCGGTTCTGCCTTGGACGTCGTCTATTGGTGCAGCCTCATTTACCCAGCAGCAGTCTTCCTCCTTTGAACTGCTTTCCAAACCTTTGTCAGAAGTCAGCAGGTGCCTCTGTGCGGCTGGATTCCTGGGCGTTCCCCTCTGGTTCCTTGATCTGGGTGTCTGTACTTTGGCCACACTGTTGGGCGTGCGTACCCCTCACACCGCCGAGGTAATCCCTCTCTCTCATTCTTCCCCTGCAGAGCGGTGGCTCTCCTAGGGCCTTCTGCCTTCCACGTAAATGAGCACCCGCACTTGGCATTGCCCGGCTCTGGTAGGAATTGCTTTAAGCTTAAAGACTTGCGCGGGGGACTGCGGCTGTCAGGGAGCCTGCGTTGCAGCCTGCAGGAACACGACGCCTCTGCACTCGCCTGGGTCCTCTTGCTTATTTGCTTTCACCCGCATGCAGTTTCTAAAATCCGCACCTGCCCATGGGCAGGTTGCTTTGGTCTGAGCATCTCGCTTTCTTGGGGGCGCTCTTCGGCAGGGCCGCGCGGCCGGGTTGGCTCCCACGTCTCCGTTGTTGCCGCGCAGAAACGAAGGACATGTTTGCACGTTGAGTTTGCAGCTCCCCACCCTTGCTGAGCTCACTGAGACCGGAAGATTTGTGGTGAATTCCTGGCAGGATTTTTACACAGAAAATTACAGAAGTAGAGTTTAATTTTTCCTCCCCAATGTGTAGCCCGTTTGTTTATTTTCTGTGCTGCGCTGTGCTGGCCAGTGCTTCCTGGCCTTTGTTGAATGGTGACCGTGAGTTGGCTGTGGTTGCCTTGCTCACGGGGTGACGGTGTTTGGTCTTCTAGAATGACGCGTGTGTCACCTGTAGGATTGTGTTGTTGGTGGTGGCTCTTTGCTCTGTGAAACTGAAGAAGCTTCCTTCTATATCTAGTATGCCAGCATTTTAAATTACTATGGTGAGTGCTAGAATCAAATTTTACCACTCTGAAATTTTTCTGCTGCTTGATACGATCCTATGATTTCCTGAGCTTATGGTTGATTGCATGGCAGGGACTGGTCTTTCTTTCTTTCTTTCTTTCTTTCTTTCTTTCTTTCTTTCTTTCTTTCTTTCTTTCTTTCTTTCTCTCTCTCTCTCTTTCTTTCTTTCTTTCTCTCTCTCTCTCTCTCTCTCTCTCTCTCTCTCTCTTTCTTTCTTTCTTTCTTTCTTTTTTGACAGGGAGAGTTAGACAGTGAGAGAGAGAGAGATAGAGAGAAAGGTTTTCCTTCCATTGGTTCACTCCGCAAATGGATGCTAAGGCCTGCACTGTGACGATCCGAAGCCAGGAGCCAGGGGCTTCCTCCTGATCTCCCATGCAGGTGTAGGGCCCAAGCACCTGGGCCATCCTCCACTGCCTTCCCGGGCCACAGCAGAGAGCTGGACTGGAAGAGGAGCAACCGGGACAGAATCCGGCGCCCCAACTGGGACTAGAACCCAGTGTGCCGGTGCCACAGGCGGAGGATTAGCCTAGTGAGCCGCGGCGCCGGCCTGCAGGGACTGATTTTCACAGGTGGACCAGACTTGTCTGGGGTGTGTTATGCTTTGCACACTGCTGCTCTCGGTCTGCTGAGTTTTGCTTAGGGTTTTGTGTCTGAGTTCATGGGGTGTGCCGTCTGCATGTCCCACAGCCCGGTTTGGGTATTAATCCGTCTTTAACCACGGAGATTGCCTTTCAGCCTGTCTTCCATGGTTGCAGAACTCCTGGTTGTCGGTGTCCCGCTGGGTTTTGCTGGTTTGTGATTTACGGGCAGCGGGCCGTCTGCTCAATGGCTGAACGCGTGAGCGTGGCGCTGTCTGTGGACATTCCTTGCTGTTCCTCTCGTGGTTGCAGACTCTGCAGGGATGTCCTTTGTCTCATTGCTGGCCCTGGCCGCTTGTGCCTTATCCTTCAAGTTTTGTCAGTCTTGCAGAGCTTCATGGCGTCCACTGATCCTTGCCCGAGCCCAGCTCTTGCTTCCGCGATGCGCTCCGATCTCTGGTACCGTGACGTCTGCTCTGAGCCTTGGCACTGCCTCCCCACCTGCTTCGGGTTCGCGTGCTGCTCTTCTTCCGGGCTCCTGGGAGAAGACCGTAGATCGGAGAACTCCCTGCTCTCTGGGTGTCCCTGTGAAACCTTTTCCCATGCTCAGTGCTGAGCGCCTTCAGTCTCCCCTGCAGAGCTGCCGCGTCAGCCGCACACCGATGACGCCAGAGTTTCTGTTTCCATTCAGTGTCTCGTGTTTTCCAAAGCGTCCCTGAGACTGTCTTGGGCACCCAGATTAGCTGGAAGTGCGCGCTTTTACCCCCAGGTGGTGGAGCCCCTTTCCGATGACCTCGTAATCATCACGCGTTTGTTTCCGCTGTTGTCACAGAACTCCGCTGGGCGATCTTAATTTTTTAAATTTGCTAATGTTTTCTAGTCTTTAATGTTGATATTCCAGGGTATGGTTTATCTCGGGAAATGTCCCATTGGTGTTCTCTAGGCACAGTCCTTTCAAAGTCAGAAGGACCTTTGGTAGACGGTCTTGCTGGATTTTTGTCCAGTAGTTCCATCAACTCGACGAGAGCGAGGTGTGGAGTCCACACTGTACGTGGGTGTGTGTCTCCTTCATCTCTGTGAGCTTTTCTTCACGCACTCTGTCACTTGCTGCCGGCATTTCGGGATTTCCATTTGTCCTTGGTGGATTGATCCTTTCATCGCCCGGAACGCCCGTCTCTCTGAGCTCAGCAGTCTTCTTCATTCTGAGAGCAGCCTTATCTGCTATTCATTAATATCGTAATTTAAATTCTTGCATCATTGATGTATTTTCAGTGCGTTTCTGTGGCATCGTAGCTGTCAATCACTCCGCCATCCCTGCCTTTTAAGGTCTGTGGAAATGTTTTACGCGTGCAGTTGTCACTGACAACAAAATAATTCTAAGGCTTCAGTCTTCCTTTTCTGGCATTTATTTTCTGTGTGTACACTCAGTTTTCTTCCTTCTTTTTCTTGTTTTCTCGACTTCAGAGGGAAACGTGGACGCTTCAGTGGCAGTTCCACTTTGATTCGTTTATAACGTGTGAGCGTATCGCTTCGTGCAGTAGAATTGTGGCTCCAGGTATCGCAGTGCACAGTGCACATTTACATATAACAACGGCCACGGTGTCTTCCCACTGCAGAAGTCCTGACCTTGCGTGCAGTTCCGTCCTCCACTCTGTGCCCTTCAGGGATAATTATCCCGGGGTTCTGGTCTCTGCATGGAGCGCGTACCCACTGTACTTCAGCAATGAAATGAGATTAAGGAGCGCACTTGGCAAAGTCCAGCTGATGCTGTTTAGCCCTGTGTTTCTGCGCTTCTGCTCCGTTCTGAGATCCGTGGCCTTCTGCCGTGGTCATCTTCCTGTACGGTCTGCCTGTGGCTGGTCTTCGGGGCGTGGTCTGCTGGTGACCGATCCTCCAGCCGACCGTATCCTCACTTTTGCTTCACTCCTAAAGATCTTCTGTCTAGACACAGAATTCCTGGTCGACAGTTCTCTTCTCCAGTGCCTGTTAATGGTGACGGGTCTTTGGTTTAAATTGATCGTCTTTTAGAAGCAATGCGTCATTTTTCCTCTTTTCTCGGAAGTAAGCTTTATTTTTATTCAGATTTCAATTATCATGTATTTCATTTAAGATTTCTTTGGGGAGGGGGCAGCACTGTGGTGTAGCAGGTTAAGCCTTAGTCTGCGTCGCTAGCATCCCATATGGGCACCAGTTCTGGTTCTGGCTGCTCCACTTCTGATCTACATCCTTGCTAATGGCCTGGGAAAGCCATGGAGGATGGCCCACACTCACGTGGGAGACCTGGAATAAGCTCCTGGCTCCTGGCTTTCTCCTGGCCCAGCCCTAGCCATTGCGTCCATTTGGGGAATGAACCAGAGGATGGAGGCTTGGTGCCTCTCTTTCTCTCTCTCTCTTTCTCTCTCTGCCTTTCAAATAAATAAATAAGTCTTTTAAAACAAGATTTCTTTGGGCTTGGATTTTTCCTATTTGGGGTTGTTAAGAACCTTGAATCTGTAGAGTTATGTCTTTCATCAAATTCGGGACGTCTCCAGCTGCTGTGCAGTATTGTGTATGCTCCACCAAGATTGTATTAGCATTTCTTCACATGAACTTGGCGTCTCACGGTTTCTTCTTTCCTGGGGTCCCAGAGCTGTGGATACGATGCCCGCTGGTCTTGCCCCATGGCCCCGAGACTGCTCACTCTGGGGTCCCAGAGCTGTGGATACGATGCCCGCTGGTCTTGCCTCACGGCCCCGAGACTGTTCACTTTCTTCCAGCGGGTTCTCTCTGGGGCGTCCTCACATTTGTTGTTTCTTCCTTTGTCATGTATATTACGCTATGTAGAATATCCAATGAGATTACTGCTCTGTAACTTTATATGGCTCTTTAAAAATTAGAATTTTTTGGCAGAGATGTTCTGTTTTTAACTTATTTTGATAGTGTGTCTCATTTTCTAAGCATTTTGTTTTCTTAAAGACTTCTTTTTTTTTGAAAGGCTACGTGACAGATAGGAAGAGACCAAGCAAAAGTGATCTTCCATCCATTGGTCCACTCTCCAAATGGCCACAGTGACCGGGGTTGGACTGGTCAAAGTCAGGAGCCAGGAACTCCATCTAGGTCTTCCGCATGGCAGGGACAAGCACTTGGGCCACCTTCCCTTGCTTTCCCAGGTGTGGTAACAGGGAGCTGGACTGGAAGCAGAGCAGCTAGGACTCAAATGAGTGCTTTGATGTGGGAGCGGGCATTGAGGCGGGGTCCACCTGCTGTGTCCCAGCAGGGGCTTCCTGGTCAATTTCAGGGGCCCCTTGGGAAGCACTTTGGATAAAGCCAGCACCGGCGGTGAGGGGAGCTCAGCCGTTTCTTTTCTTTCTTATCCGTGTTGTCCTTCCCTGCTTTGTCCTGTACTGTGAGAGCGTCTGTTGACAACTGATTATCCCAGGGATCAGGGGAGGGGCCTCTGGGTCCTACTGAAATCTGCTTCTGGCTGTGTTCTCTGTGGGTTAGCGTGTAGGTCCCGGCTTGTGTTTGGGGTGTGTGTTTCTGGAGATGATTCACCTCCGTTTTCAGGGCTCTTGTGATGTAATCTGGTCAGCTCCATTCTGGTGTTGCTGCAGCCGACAGCGGCCACGTCTCTGCCTGCTCTCCTGGTGCCATTGGCTGTGAGGTGCCAGAAACACTGGCCCTGGGTCCTTTTCTGTCCCTGTGCCGAGGCTGTGAGCGTCTGGCCCTGTCCGTGCAGTGGAGGCAGCAGGTGGGGCCACTGCTACCCCAGGTGCCTGAGATGGGTCCCCCAGGGCTCTGCTGTCCCCGACCTTGGCGCACACTGCTGCCCGGGCCTGGGGCCATGAGACCCCAGACGGATCTGTTAACTGCTGCACATGGGCCTGGCACTGCTCTGGGGGGCATCAGACCCCAGGTTTGCCCACCAGCTTCCTGTGGGCAGTGCCACCAGGCCATTCCTGGTTTTGCTAACATGCTGGTTAATCTGAGCCGGCTGGCAGCCCCGTGTCAGGGCTCCTGAGCACCCACTATGCCAGGGAGGGAAACCCCAGGGAGGGCGTGCCCTGTGCTCCCCCTGGGGTCGCTGCTCGGTCTCCTTCCTCCCCACCTCTCCGAGCTCCGGACAACTCTGCCGCAGGGAGAGATCAGGGAGGGGCGGGGAAACGGGTCCGTGCTGCCTTCTTCCAAATCTCAGACTTTACCTTTCATGGCTCGGTTGCGTCTCCTTCCCCTGAGGGTGCTTCTGCGCCAGAGGTCCGGCTTCTAGGTCGCATCCAGGGTCCCCCGCACAGGGAAGAGGGCAGTGAGTTCAGAGTGTCTGGCGCGGGCTCGAAGCCAGGGCCGAGGCTCGGGTCCACCCCTCACCCACGTCCATGTTGACCCCCAAATTCCAGACAAGGAGGCACGAGGCTGGGGAGAACCTGAGCCCACAGACCTGTTGTGTCCCCGTGACACACAGATGCTATTCTCCCAGGGAGCGACACCTGTGATTTTTCCACATTGTGGGAACTGAAATACCTGCTTTATAGAGACCTGGAGGCAACAGATTAAAAAATAATTCTATGCCAGGGCTGGTGCTGTGGCATAGCAGGTAAAGCCACTGCCTGCAGTGCCAGCATCCTGTATGGGCACCGGTTCGAGTCCCATCTGCCCCACTTCCAGTCTAGCTCTCTGCTGTGGCCTGGGAAAGCAGTAGAAGATGGTGCACGTCCTTGGGCCCCTGCACCCGGGTGGGAGACCTGGAAGAAACCCCTGGTTCCCGGCTTCAGACCGGCCCAGCTCCAGCTGTTGTGGCCATTTGGGGAGTGAACCAGTGGATGGAAGACTTCTCTCTCTGCTTCTGCTTCTCTCTGTGTAACTCTGACTTTCAATAAATCAATCAATCTTTAAAAAAATAACACTATGCCGTGATAAGACCGAAGCCACTGTGGCACTGTCTCATGTCCAGGTGGGTCAGAGGCATCAGCGGCAGAGCTCTCGGGGGTAAATGGAACCAGCACTCCCACAGGAAGCCTGACGCTGTCGGTAGCAGGATGGAGGTGACGGGATCCTTCAGCACCTTCCACACGTGTTCGGACTGCCCTGACAAGGGCCAGTTCACCCTCCTGAGATAATTGTCCACGGCAAATTAAGTTTAGCTGCATCTGTGGACTTTATTTGGGTAACCACACAGCTTACACTCCAGACCTGTGGGCTGGGGAGACTTTGATGGATGGCGGCGGAACCACGCCCATTGTCCCAGGGTTCAAACCCTCTCATCCGCTCTTCCTGAGGTCAAGTGACAATGACAGGCTGCTTAGGGAACCCTGGGAGGCCGCCTTGCTGGCCAGCGTCAGATGCAGCTTGAAGTCTGTGGGCACTGAGCCATATCACTTTCTTCGTGCAGGTCCTTCTCGGGGCTGGGCTGGGGAGAGAGCCAGACCCCATTCAGTGGACAAGAAACAGAAGAAGAGTAAGGGTGCGCGCCATGGGCCGCTCTGCCGAGGCGTTTCTGTGGGTCTCGGGGTCCAAGGGTGGTTGGCCCGACTTGGGAACGTGAGAACCATCCTGAGACGGGAGGCACAGAGGACCAGCTGGCTCGGCAGCCCGACCCGGCCCAGTGCAGCTGATTTTCCACGCTAGGACATGGAGGTCACGGGGCACACGAAGATGCAGTTAGCAGGTAACAGCAAGAGGGGGCTGCCGTGAGTAATACGGCCCAGGACCAGGAGCTCATGATACACATGTGGTTCAAGGTTCCTCTAAGGATCATGTCTCCCAAGAGTTTCAGGAAAATGGAGGGCGAGCATTACCTATTTATGTAAATTTTTGTTCGAGTTTGTATATGCAAGCAGGAATGAGTGTGCTTTTTTTTTTAAAGATTTATTTATTTATTTAAAAGTCAGAGTTACACAGAGAGAAGAGAGGCAGAGAGAGGGAGAGAGAGAGAGAGAGGTCTTCTATCCGATGGTTCACTCCCCAGTTGGCCACAACAGCTGGAGCTGCGCCGATCTGAAGCCAGGAGCCAGGAGCTTCCTCTGGGTCTCCCAAGTGGGTGCAGGGGCCCAAGGACGTAGGCCATCCTCCACCGCCTTCCCAGGCCATAGAAGAGAGCTGGATCAGAAGTGGAGCAGCCAGTCTCGAACCAGCGCCATATGGGATGCCGGCACTTCAGGCCAGGGCGTTAACCCACTGCGCCACAGCGCCGGCCCCGAGTGTGCTATTCTGATACACATCTCTAGCACACTTCCCATCTCTTCACTTAGGATCTACCCTGCAGATTTCAAATACACAGTGTGTGGGGGCTGTTTAATGCATATGAAAATTTACATATTCTCAAATTTGGCAAAGCGATATTCAGCTTTTAATTCAAACATGGTTTTAAATTTTATTTGAAAGGCAAACACACACACACACACAGATTCCACCTGCTGGTTTGCTCCCCAAATTCCTACAAACCAGAGGTGGTTTATGGTCTGATCCAGGGGTAGAAAATTAAACCCGCTCCTCGCTGCGCGTGGCAGGAACCCTGTAACTTGAGCCAACGCCACTTCCCCCGGGGACTGCACTGGCGGGAAAGTGGAGTGGGGAGCCAGAGCCAGGGACAGAACCCAGGCACTGGGACACTACGACAGTGTCGGAACCACTAGGCTAAATGCCCACTGCTATCTTAGATTTTGAAAATAAACCTCTGCTTCTAATGGCAGCTGGCTTCAGAGTCATGGAAATGAAGTTCGTGCCCTTTGGGTTTAATTAACCTCCGTGTCCCATAGTCTACGCTTCCGGTTCGGAGCTGTAGCTTCGGCATTGCTAAGCTCTGGGAAGCTCGGACTTCACCCTGGACACCCTTTGCTCTCCCAAGCTGCGAGGACCAGGATCCTCGCAGGATCCTGACTGTAAGTCAGGATTCATCCATCGACCTGGGATAATCGCACAGATCCGGCGCTTCAGCCCGGCTGGGACTCTGTTTATTTCCCCTGTCTATAAATTAATGTGGGTGGAACTAGACAAGTCAAGGTGTTGCCAGCTGTGAGATTATGCCAGCTAACCACCCCATACAAGAAGCAAGCTAAAGGAGCGCACGGATCTGGGCAATTTTGTCTTTGCAACACGAGATTCGGAATCTTTGTGAGCCTGGTAGTTGGTGGGATACCCCTGATGTGAATGTGCTCCAGGGTAACTTTGGATAAAGCTTGGGAAACGTCTTGTTGAAAAATATACAGAAAATACAGGGAAAACGGAAGCCAGTTAAACCGCAGGGTTGTCAAGGTCAGGTACAAAGCCTGGACGCACACGGCTGCAGAAGCCGTAGTGCAGGACGCTTGGTCCTGGGTGACGCCATGCCCGTGCCCTGTGGAATAGCTGCTCGGCTGAGGCGAGTAAGGCGGGGTTGAGACAACACCCAGCGAGCAGTGCCTGTGGCTCACGGCTTCCCCTTTTCACTGTAGTTTCAAAATCGCATTGCATACACACAAGTTCCGGAAGTGAGTGACACGGAGGCGCCTACACCGAGAAGCAGCCCCCCTTGTGAGACACCTGCAGATTCAAGGACGTCATGAGGTGGCACCTGGAGGTGCCGTGACGCCTCCGCCCGATCGCCTCCCCTGGGGACAACGCTGCGGAGTGCAGCGGCAACACCATGTGGCCAATAGGATCGTACATCGGGTAGTCTTTCTGGGTTGGTCTTTCCACTCCGCACGATGCCCTTGAGAGTCTCTTCCATCGTTGAGTTATCAGCTATTTGCTCCTTTTTATTCTTGGTCTGGAGGTCCAGCGACTTTACTGTGGGATTCTTTGGTTGTGTCCACATGTTGACTGTTCTTACTCAAGCCACAGTAAACACCTGTGCACAAGAGTTTGTGTGAACTCCATTTCTCTGGGGTGATGGCTCAGCATTCTTGGGTCACATGGTAGCTGCAGGTTTAGTTTCTGCTTTGTAACACCCAGTGTTTTCTCGATTGGCTGTAGCAGTTTGCGTTTTTCCAGAGATGTCTAAGTGACCCGGTGTCTCTGTGTGTGCACCAGCTTTTAGTGTTTCCTGTTTGTTTCTGATCACTATGCGGTAGCTCATGGTTTGTATTTGCATTTTCACAGTAACTAGTGCTGTTGGACGCCTTTTCCTACACTTACCGCGATCTGTTAATTTCTTTTCTTAGTCTCCTGCTCCTGTTCTGATGGGATTGCTTGCTTCCTCACTCTTTCGCTCTTGAAAGGGTTTTGTGTATTCTAGACACTGGTCTCACATCACACAAACGCGTTGGAGACATTTTCTGTGGTTGAAGCTCATCGTTTCGTTCTTTGAAGAGATTCCTTTCCAGGTCAAAGTTTTCTTTGTACACCATCTCACGTTGTTTGCGTTCATGGCTTGTGCTCTGGGAATCGAATCCAAGAGCTTTTGCCTAGGCCAGGATCACTACTCTGGCGATCTTTCCTCCGTCTAATGACTTTCACGCCTTCAAACGGTCAATGTGGAGGGCCTGTGGCATTCCCTGTCCTAGGGCATTGACCCACGTGTCTGTCGGGCCTCCCACACCTACACAGAACAGTTGATCTTAAAATCAGGCAGGAGGGTTCCTACTAACTTCTTTTTACTAATTAGTTTAATCTAGTTTCTCGGACTTCCCGTGTGATTTTTAGAATGACCTGATCCACACCTACAAGAATTGCTGCTGGGATTTTGATGGGAACTGTCTTAAACCCTCATCTCCAGGGGGAAGAACTGGCAGCTGTACCACTGTGCGTCTCGCAGTCCATGAACATTGCATGTCTCTGTACTCATGTAGTGTCTTTATTTCTTTCATCAATATTTTGCAACTTTCAGCATACAAACTGAATATTTTTGTCAACTTTATGTTCAAGTATTTTTGGAGTGACTGTAAATGATGTTTTATTTAAAAATTTGCTATTCATTGAAATGTAGAAATACATTTCGTTTTGTATATTTATCTTGTATCCCGTGACCTCGCTCAGCCTGTCTAAGACTTTTTTTATTTCCTGTAGATAATCCCGCCAGCTCAAATCGGGACGGTTCTCTCTCTTCCTTTCTGATCTGAGTGTGTTTTGTGCCCTGTTGTGATTTTTGCCCTGGGTGGCACCTCCAGCGTCACACTGAGCAGCGTGGTGGTGAGCTTTCTCGGTCCCGGTTTCGGAGGGGAAGCATCAGGTGGGTCGCAGTCCGGTGCGTGTAACTCAGTGCAGGGGCAGATCCCGTCTGTCAGGTTGAACATGCTTCGCCTGTCGCTGCTGCTTCCTGAGCGCTTCACCCTCAGGAGCCTTTCAGGTCTGCCATGTCCGTTCCTTCCCCACCGGATATGGTCATGTGACTGTTCTTGGTACTATTGTGAACCCCGAACCCGCTTTGCATCCTCTGCATTGACGTCAGTGTCCGAGGGATGCTTTTGTGTGTGCTGCTGAGCTGTTTCGGTAACATCCTGCTCACTGTGTACACGTTTGTATCCAGGAGGGTCGCCTGCTGTTTAGTATTCTCTTTACTTTGGTGTCTTTGTGTCCATGCGGTGATGACGTCAGTTTCTGGAGTTGAGATTACCCCCGATTTTTCGTCTTGGAAGAGATTGTATAGGATTGGTATTAAAATGCTATTGTGAAGCCCTCTCCCTCTGGAGATAGCTCTTTGGGGCGCTTCCAGAGAATAGATTCGTTTTCTCTCCTAGTCAGGGCACTGTTCGCTGACCCCTCCTGCCAGGTGAGCTGTGTTGTTTGTGTTTTGTGAGGACTTAGTGTCACCTAAGTCGCAGTTGGCTGGGCGTAGATGTTCTTTCAATTAACTTATTTTGCTTTTTAAACAATGCTTTAATTTATGAATTTATTTATTTGAGAGGCAGAGAGACAGACACAGACACATGGAGAGAACTCCTCTCCATTGGTTCATTCCCCAAATACCCAAACCAGCCAAGAACGACAGGAGGAAGCCAGGGGCCAGGGGCTCCGTTCAGACCTCTCCTGTGCATGCCAGGACTAAGTGCTTGGGTCATCACCTGCAGCCTCCCAGGCGGGCGTTCGCAGGAAGCCAGCACTGAGCAGGCGCTCCCTGGGGGCGTGGGCGTCCCGAGTGGCGTCCTGAGCGCGGCCCCAACGCCTGCCCTTACCGAGCTCCGGGGCTCCGTGTGCGGTCGTGCCGATTTCACCCCTGGTTTACTGATCCCTGTCTTCTCTCTTCGTCACTTTTGCTCCAAACTCTGCCCATTTTATTGATGTTTTCAAGGACCCATTTCTTTGTTTCCTTGGTTTTCTGGTTTCAGTTCCATGGATTTCTGCTCTTTATTGCTTCTTTCTCATTTTCATTCATTTCACTTTTTTTCCCCTGGAGGAGGAGCAAAGGTTATTTAGTTGAGATGTTCTGTCCGTTTAGAATGCAAGCATTTACTTCCACAAGTTTCCCTCTCAACAGTGTTTAAGCTTTATCCCACAAATTTTGACTTCTTTATAATTTTTATTTAATTCAATGCATTTTTGTTTCCTTTCGGACTTAGTCTTTTACCCCGGGCCCATTCGAATGTGCGTTGTTTGGTTCTCACGTGGTTGAAGATTCTACTGCGATCTCTTCTGTATTGGGTTCGAGGTCTTTATGGTCTGGGGGCTTACGCTGCACAGTTCCAAGGCTTCAGTTGGTTGAGTTCTCCCTCTATCTACTGGGATTCACGGCACTCCGTCCGGGGAGTTGAAGCAGCAGCACGTGTGCCCGTCTGTGTGACGTCTGTTTTGGATATTTCCCCTCCACGCTTTGCGAACCAAGGGCCTGCCTCCACCGTCAAACAGAATTTAGCAAATTCTAGTGGAGATGAAAGTTTACTTTCTTTGTCTGAATTCTTGACGCTCTCATTGCTTCTTCCTCACTCTCGGTGATCCCAGACTCTCTCCCCGAGGGTTTTCCCGCTTTGGGACTCTGCTGAGCGGCAGGTTAGGACGGGGCTACGGTGGCTGCTTCTCCCAGTGTCTCCGGCCGCTGAGGGTGCTGGCCTCGTCCCAGGGCAGGAGGCATGTGCACCCACCGGATCACAGCCCCGAGGGGCCACTCTCTCACTCAGTCCCTGGAACACCTGCGGCTCTCCCTCTTGCCAATGGTTTCTGAGGAGCCAGCCCTGCACCCTGGGCTCCCCGGAGGTGGGGGTGGCCCTGGCTTCCTGCCCACCCCTTGAGCTCTCCCCTGCGTTTCGTGTCACGAGTTCTGTGGAGCTGGGTCCCACGTGGCCCTGGGGCTGTGTTTACGCCGTCTGGGTGGTGCTCACATCTGAAATCTCCGATTGCTGTTGCCAAAGTTGCAAAGCCTTGCAGCTACTTTTGCTTTAAATACTTCCCAGTCTCGGGGCCCTGGCACGGTAGGATCATCCTCCGCCTGCGGCACTGGCATTCCATCTAGGTGCTGGTTCTAGTCCTGCCTGCTCGCTCCTCTTCTGATCCAGCTCTCTGCTATGGCCTGGGAAAGCAGTAGAAGATGGCCCAGGTGCGCGGGCCCCTGCACTGGTGTGGGAGAGCTGGAAGAAGCTCCTGGCTTCAGATCGGCACAGCTCTGGCCATTGCGGCCATTAGGGGAGTGAACCAACGGAAGGAAGACCTTTCTCTCTGTTTCTCCCTCTCAGTGTGTGACTCTACCTCTCAAATAAATAAATAAAATATTAAAAAAATACTTCCCAGTCTTGCCATCCACGGTGGCCCCTGTGACCCTGATGACCGAGGGTGGGCTCTTGGCTGTCCTGGGCCACCCTGTCCTCCACGCTCCGGCTCCGGCTCTCGCTGGGTTCACCTGCGCCCTCCATTCTGCTCCCCTGCCAGCCATGGGGCTTGCTGCTGCTGCTGCTACTTCTTCATTTTCCAGGTGAAGTTTTCTTTTTGTCATCTGCTCTGGGCAGACATATGTGTCAGTCACATATGTCATTGTCATGGAGATGTTAGAACCGCCGCTCTCCGGCGCCTTCATGGCCCCTGGGGACCCTGCCTGAGTTCTTCCTGCTCCCGGCTGACGGGTGACTTCCCACCAGATCTGGGACTTGTGTGGAGGTGGCTGGATTCAGGTTTCCTTCTCGGTGATGGGGGCGTTTCTACAGGAGACTCTCCCACTCTTGCCGCTTGGGACTCAGAGAGAAGACGCTGGGCTGTTCCTGCACTGACTTGGTGCCATTGTCAGCAACTCCTGCCTCCCCGCCCCAAAGAGATGGACACAGAGTGGACGGGAGCCCCCAGCCAGCTTCCCGCCGTGCCTGAGCCACTGGCTATAGTCCCAGTGAGTGGCCCGGCTTCCCCTCCATCTCCCTGGGTAGGGGCTCAGAATGAAACCCGTTTTGGTTTCCGACAAGAAAGCAAGCGTGCGTTTGCTGCACACCACGGCCCATGCATAGCACTGCTTTGGCGGGGACTTGTCCAAAGATGGGCACAGACCGACTTGCGAGGTCGCTGAGCCGCTGCCCTTCCCCCAGCCTGGACAGTGCTTCCACGGGGGTTCCCCCATCCCTGGGACTCCTGTGTCAGCCAGGAGTGAGGGCTGAGCAGCCCACCGCCCTGTGGGGTCAGAGCAGATGACAAAGCTGATCCTGGATGCATGGGTCTCACTGTCCCCACCCTGGGTGCCGGCCCAGGACCTTGTGCGCTATCTCCAGGCCTCTGGGACTTGCAGACAGGAGCATTGCGGGTTAAGGACACGCCCTGCTGGAGCAGTGCTGACTGGTCACCGGTGTTGTGTAGTCTGCTCATTTGTTTACTTTTTACACAAGCTGCTGTGTCTGACTTCACGTTCATGCGTCATGCAAAGGTAACCAACAGCACCAGGCTCCGCGTTTATAGGTAAATTAAAGGGCTTGGGGCCCGGTGCCTTGGTTCCTTGTTTAATCCTCCACCTGCAGTGACGGCATCCCATATGGGTGCCGGTTCTAGTCCTGGCTGCTCCTCTTCCAGTCCAGCTCGCTGCTGTGGCTTGGGAGGACAGTGGAGGATGGCCCAGGTGCTTGGGCTCCTGCACCCGCATGAGAGACCAGGAGGAAGCACCTGGCTGGCTCCTGGCTTCGGACTGGAGTAGCTCCGGCCATAGCGGCCATTTAGGGTGTGAACCAATGGAAAGAAGACCTTTCTCTCTGTCTTTCCCTCTCACTGTCTAACAATATCTGTCCAAAAACAAAAATTCAATGGCTTCAAATTGGTAACCATGAAGGTGATCCTGGAAGCCGGTTTGGGGCTGCCGTTCTCTGGCTGAGGTCGCCGTGTTCAGGACACGGAGCCTGGGGCAGAGTGGAGGAGGCCCTTGCTCACTTGTTGATGGGTGATGGGAGGCAGAGCAGGCTCTCAGATGCCATCCAGACAGAAGCACCTTGTTCTCACAACATCCTGTGGATTAATTACCCCCCCCCCCAAATATTGTGTTCATGTATTTTAATCTCCTTTACAAAGAAAACTTAGAAAGGAAAGCAATGTGGGCCCCGATTCTGATACAGCTGCCCACCAATTCGTGCTCATGTGGGGTGGGTGAGAATCTACAGCAGCACTCACACACGCATGCACACACACACTCACACACACGCACACACACAAGGGGAGGGCAAGGCAAAGTCGGTGCATAATGGCTGGCGGTGTTCGGAGTCCCTGCGTCTGTCACTGGCAGCGCAGCGGCAGCCAGGCGTGACAGCCGGGGCGTGTGCCTGACACCTGCTGCAAGCCCTCGTCTTCCTCTACAGCTGTTTCTGTAAACACGTGTGATCATAGTTCTCCGGTGCCTTAGGCAGAGCGAGGCCTCCTGCCCTTGGACAGCGGCCAGCTGCTAATGGAAAATGCCCTCCCTGGGCAGCGATGTGCTTTTCTTGCCCTCAGCATGGCCTGAGGCTCCAGCCAACGACACACACGTCTCCCTTGGGCATCCGTAGGGGTTAATGACTTTTCCTCATGAAAGACTGTAAGATTGTCCCCGGCAGAGTGGAACAAAACAGCCCACATCGCAACACGTCCAGGCTTCCCTATTCATTCACGCTTTCGCTCGGGTTTATCGCGTGCCAAACAGTTCTGGAGTCTTGGGGCACCTCGCGGGAGAGGGGGCACACGAGATTTCCACCTGCCGGGGGCGGGGGAGGGAGAGTCTGGGGCGGAGGTACCGTGAAAAGCACGGCCACCAGACGTGATGCTTGTATGGTGTCCAAAATGAAGGTGGGGCCAGGCAGGAGGGAACGGAGACAGGCAGGAAGTGGTTCTCTGATGTGGCAGCCAGTCCTGGACTGGCTGCTCCTCTGCCCTCACCTGGGAAGAGGCTGCCTCTTGTCCCCTCCTCTCCACACCCTGGGGAGGGGTCTGGAGGAGACAAGTCCCTCCCTCCTCTGTCTAGATTAGCTGGACTTTGTAGAATAGAATGCTGCTCCCCCAAGGTCAAGTTTGAAGAGCAAATCTATTCCTGCGCACACTGGAACCCCTGGAGTCGATGCCCTCCTGGTTCTGATGTCTGTGCTCATGCAAAAGGCCAGCTGTTCCGTCCTGAGAATGAAGACTCTGGTTCCGAGGAGCAGGACGCTCCCCGGGGCTGCCCCGGGCACGGCAGCAGAGCCCTCGGCCGTCGCTCTCTCCTGGTCCTTGCCACGCGAGCTCTGGACCGAGCAGGGACTCCTGGAGCACCTGCTCACTTCTAGCGCTGAGGTCCGTTTCCCATCGCTGCAACACGGTCTGCTGTCTCTAAGGCACCGAGATTTCTGCCTAGGTCTCTCCTGCTGCATGGGATTCTCTGTGTATTCTCGTCTCATGTCCCGCGGAAGCTGCAAAGCCTCTCGCCTTCGTCCTGGGAAGTAGCTGCTGTTCTTCAGTGTGCATTTCCTGCTGAATGTCCTTGGTCCGCCCTAAACCCGCCGCACCTGCTGAGTGTCCTTGGTCCGCCCTAAACCCGCCGCACTCCGGGCTCCACACTGCTCTCAATCACGTTCCTCTCATCAGGAGTCTGCCCCCCTCCCGTGGATGTGTTATCACTGTATCCATCCTTACCCTAAACGGAAGCCCAACATGTTCTGCAAAGCGTTCTCTGACAGTTTCAAATCTCACTGACTTGCTTGCGGAACGAATACTCTTTAACGTCTTTTAATAATTCAGACACTGTCTAGGTACTTGATTTTGAACAATGAGCAAACCAAACAAAAATACTTACCCTGGTGAATAAATTTTAACTTAAAACAATGTACAGTTATTCAAAAATTGCATGTTTGTGTTTCTAAATATTCGACAATATTCATGTTTAAGATGTATTTGTCTATACAATAAGTACTCATTTTAATGTGCAGTCTTGCCTCAGTAGCACACACGTTTCCCAAGTGGAAGTATATCTGTCCTGAAGTGCATCACGGTTTTCCATCTCTGCTTCCCAGGGCAGGAGCCAACGTTTCTCGGATGCTGAGGTCTGCGGCCGGCTGTCACGGACGGTCCACTCCTCATCAGAGATACGGGGAGGGCTCACACCCCTCTTCCTTAACGAGTATGGAGCCTAAAATCCATGAACTCGCTTCCGGTTACGTCAGCCAGGTACGAGTGAGTGCCCTGGGTGAACACAGGTGTTAAACGTCAGGGGAATGTGGGAGCCATCCTCTCTGGGCAGGAGCCGCAAGTGGGCGACAGGAGCCTCAGACGGTGAGAATTCCTGGGGGAGCGAGCCTTGCATGTGCGGACACGGCGTGAAAAGCCGAAAAATCCGATCGCATGCATTCCGAGCCGAGACTGTGGTAGCGATACCAGCCGCTCTGTAAGGACATTGCGGAAGGAAGCGGAATGGATGAAAATGTCCCCGAGTGTTCAGATGAGAGGGGAACCTGGGACCGGCCGTGTCTCATCCCCTCGGCAAGTGCGTTCTCACAGCGCTGACCTCCAGCCGTCGGTTATCGGTGCTCAGATCAGAAACAATGAGAGGAAACCCCACGAAGCCCTGAGTGTCTGTTTCCTGTTTGTGATGACTGGCTGCAGATAAAGACGTGCGTGGGCTCACATAAGCCTACACAGAAACACACACACAGAGGGATGGTAAATTGCTGTATCTCTGGGAGCCTGACGTGTGACGTGATTCTAGATTCCACACACTCAAATAATGCACTGATTGGTTCATTCATGATACAGCGCCTTGTTTTTTTTTTTTTTTTCTTTTTTTCTTTTTTGACAGGCAGAGTGGATAGTGAGAGAGAGAGACAGAGAGAAAGGTCTTCTTTTTTGCCGTTGGTTCACCCTCCAATGGCCGCTGCAGCTGAAGGCAGGAGCCAGGTGCTTCTCCTGGTCTCCCATGGGGTGCAGGGCCCAAGCACTTGGGCCATCCTCCACTGCCTTCCCGGGCCACAGCAGAGAGCTGGCCTGGAAGAGGAGCAACCGGGATAGAATCCGGCGCCCCAACCGGGACTAGAACCCGGTGTGCCGGCGCCTCAAGGCGGAGGATTAGCCTGTTGAGCCACGGCGCCGGCCTGATACAGCGCCTTGTTAACAAAGGTACGTATGTTGAGGGACATCATGTGTTTTGAAAAATGTGTTTTTTTTCTTGAAGGATTCTACTTACACAAACTCACTTTAGAGACATAATCAGATTTTTAAAATATGTGAATAATGAATCACAGCATAGCTTACACAATATGTAAGTCAGACTCATCCAAATATCTAATTAAGCTAGATTTCTTAACATAATTGCAGTATCATGTGGCCAGTAAAAATAACTGTAAAAATATATTGATTGGCAGGTGAAAAATGTTCCAGATACAGTGTGTGGTTTTAAAAGTTTATAAAATAATATCTGCCAGTATCTTTAAAGAAAAACATCATGTTTACTGTATTTTTCTGTTTCTAACCACGATACTCAGAATTTACAATAAAATCACACGATCACATTGATTGATGCACGACAAGAATTGGAAAATTCCACCATCTGTGATGACATTCCCTGGGAAGAGGAATAAAGGGGGATCACCTGCTGTGTCCACTGGAGTAAGGCGATGAGCGGAAGCCGGGAGGGGAGGAAGCCTGCCCTTGTGTTCCGCTGTGGTTGCTCTGCATCGCCTGCCCAACTCCAGGAGCCGCCAGCGGCTTCTGTGAGGTTGCACGATACAGAGTGAACGTACAAAAGTGGACGTGCAGACATCACACTTAAAATTAAAATAGCATTTGTGATGTGTCAGAGACAGAAGAAGTGGCTGCACCAGATGTTGAGTTACTGCTCCACACCGACTCTCTTCCCAGCCAGGTGGCCATCTCAGCGGCCGCTGTGACGAACTGCAGTGGGTGGCTTTTAGCAGGCTGGGGCTCTGCGAGCCGGGCCCTGGCCCAGGTGGGCTCTGGGGGCCTCTTCTGGGCGGGGCCCTGGCCTAGGTGGGCTCTGGGGGGGCCTCTTCTGGGCGGGGCCCTGGCCCAGGTGGGCTCTGGGGGGGCCTCTTCTGGGCGGGGCCCTTGCCCAGGTGGGCTCTGGGGGCCTCTTCTGGGCGGGGCCCTGGCCCAGGTGGGCTCTGGGGGGACCTCTTCTGGGCGGGGCCCTGGCCCAGGTGGGCTCTGGGGGGGCCTCTTCTGGGCGGGGCCCGGGCCCAGGTGGGCTCTGGGGGGGCCTCTTCTGGGCGGGGCCCTTGCCCAGGTGGGCTCTGGGGGCCTCTTCTGGGCGGGGCCCTGGCCCAGGTGGGCTCTGGGGGGGCCTCTTCTGGGCGGGGCCCTGGCCCAGGTGGGCTCTGGGGGGGCCTCTTCTGGGCGGGGCCCTGGCCCAGGTGGGCTCTGGGGGGGCCTCTTCTGGGCGGGGCCCTGGCCCAGGTGGGCTCTGGGGGGGCCTCTTCTGGGCGGGGCCCTGGCCCAGGTGGGCTCTGGGGGGGCCTCTTCTGGGCGGGGCCCTGGCCCAGGTGGGCTCTGGGGGGGCCTCTTCTGGGCGGGGCCCTGGCCCAGGTGGGCTCTGGGGGGGCCTCTTCTGGGCGGGGCCCTGGCCCAGGTGGGCTCTGGGGGGGCCTCTTCTGGGCGGGGCCCTGGCCCAGGTGGGCTCTGGGGGGGCCTCTTCTGGGCGGGGCCCTGGCCCAGGTGGGCTCTGGGGGGGCCTCTTCTGGGCGGGGCCCTGGCCCAGGTGGGCTCTGGGGGGGCCTCTTCTGGGCGGGGCCCTGGCCCAGGTGGGCTCTGGGGGGGCCTCTTCTGGGTGGGGCCCTGGCCCAGGTGGGCTCTGGGGGCCCCTTCTGGGTGCAGATGGCCAGGTTCTCACTGCACCCTCACCTAAGCCATAGGGCAGGAGCTGCACCCTCTCTTCTCACTAACACCATGGGGCCCCACCCTCACAGCCTAATGACCTCGTCGTGACCTAATGACCCCTCATGACCTAATGACACCCTCGTGACCTCATCACTCCCACAGCCCCCTAGGAGCTTGTTTTTCTCAAATTTTTATTTGCTTTTTTATATATTTGAAAGGTGGTGGGGTGGGGGCAGACACAGATGAGTACTCCCATCTGCTGGTTCACTCCCCAAATGACTGCAACAGCCAGGGCTGGGCCAGGCTGGAGCCCAGAGCCAGGAGCTCCGTCCCGGTTGCCCACGTGGTGTCAGGGACCCAAGCACTTGAGCCTTCGCCTCTGCCTCCCACCACCTGCAGTAGTAGTAGGAATGTAGAAGGCAGACCGGAGCCGAACTTGAACCCAGGCATTCCACGTGGTGCCTTGACCTCTGTCCCATGTGCCTGCCTCAAGCTGGGGCTTCAACACACAGAATTTCATGAGACACAAACACGCAGTCACATCCGTGTCCCACGGACACTGTCCACACTAGTTAGCGTCACATTCACAGGTTAAGGGGACATCTCCAGGTTCAAGCCCAAGCCCCGGTATGGGGTCAGATGACTACAGCTTGAGAGTTGCCACGGACAGCTCCCCTCACTGCTCCTATCTTATCTTGGGACACAACTCAGGGGCAGCTGGGTGGAAGATAGACACGGGAGTGGGCAGGGCAAGGAGCCCCGTGTCCTCTCCAGGGGCACTACTCGCCCAGCACCTCGGTGTGTTCTCCAACCCGGAAGCTCCCTGGCCACCATCACTGAGGGTTCTGTGGAGGCTGCATTGCAAAGACGTGGATAATGACATCAAGGGTAATGACATCATGGAGAATGACATCATGGAGAATGACATCATGGAGAATGACATCGTGGGTAATGACATAATGGAGAATGGCATCATGGGTAATGACATCATGGAGAATGACATCATGGAGAATGACATCATGGAGAATGACATGATGGGTAATGAGATCATGGGGAATGACATCATGGGTAATGACATCATGGAGAATGACATCATGGGTAATGACATAATGGGTAATGACTTCATGGAGAATGACATCATGGGTAATGACATCATGGGTAATGACATCGTGGGTAATGACATCATGGATAATGACATCATGGGTAATGACATCGTGGGTAATGACATCATGGGTAATGACATCGTGGCTGCTGCTCTTTCCTCCCTACAGCCCAGAAGTGGCTCAGAAAGCTCCAACCCCTTCTCCTGCCTTGGCCTTCGGGGCCTCCCTGGAGGTGTCTGAGGACCCCCACCCCCCATCTTCCCATCAGCAAACTGTCTCACCACCCCGAGATCCAGGGAGTTCCGGGCACCCTGGAGAGGGCAGGCTTTAGGAGCCGTGTACTGGTTAACCCAAGACAAAGAGCCCACGCCACCGTGGAAGACGCTCAGGTCTCTCCGGACATCTCAAGGCTTTCAGAAACCCTGGGCCGAGAACCAGGGACGCAGACCAGATGCACATTTCTCATTCTATCACAACTCACAGGTGCAAATCCAAACACACCTGTGGCAGACTCGTGTGCTGGGGGACAGTAAGTGAGCGGAGGAGCCACCAGTGCTCCCGAGCCGGGAGACTCGAGGCGGTGGATGCGTCAGCTCCTCCCCATGTCATGATTCCCAGTTCAACAATGCCCATCAGCCCGCTAAAAGGCTTTTGTGTGCACACACGATTTGTTGAAAATTGGCAGGAAAAGTCAGAGGACCTCGAATAGCTAAATTTTTTGAAAAAGAATGAAGAAAACCCATATGCCCAGTTTCCAGACTCAGTAGCCATGGGGTTAAGAGCCTGTTAGGACTGGGTTGTACGCTAGAAACACGCACTCAGGAGATAATACCCAGCCGTCCGCGCGGCCGACAGCACAGCAAAGGCCGGGCGTATTTGAGAATTGTAATTGTTGCTCCCAACTTTTCTTAGGCAGACGATGGTAATACTTGCATGGTGCCTTAAAATATGCATTGTAGAGCAGCCTTTTTACATTGACTGAGGTAAATGAGGTTTATTGTAAATGGGGTTAAAATGCTTGAAGCAGTGGTTCTAATGATGCTAACAACTAATCATTATTGAATACTCTGCGCTCCACTCTCTGCAGCCGCGCAGGCCTTAACGCACTGCCTCCGAATTTTTAAGAAAACGATGAGACAATGCCTGTGCATACTTGCATCTCGCAGCGTGGGCTGCAGAGGCACTTACTCATATTCACACAGTTACTAAATCTTCTGTGTGTCCAAGAGCCACACTAGGAGACTGTATGTCATTGAATTCTTCCGTCTGAACTCTTGACCCCATAAATTCCGATACCTCTGGAAAAAATAATCTTCTCATTTGCTGTTTCCTCACTTAACCCATCACTCTAAATCTGAGCCACATCCGCTCGGCTACGGGCGTGGCCAGACTCCCCGGGCACAGCCACGCGTCCCACAGCTGGGGCTCTTCATTGCATCCACTTCCGTCCGCGCGGATCAGCTGCACCTCCGACTCCCTGGTGAGCGGCTCCCTTTGTCTGCTGCGTTTAAAAATGGGAAACTCCACTCGATTTCTCCCTCCCCGTCCCGCAGCGTGTCAGTCATCATATACGCTCTGTCTGTCTTTGATCACTGCCTTTCCAGCCTCTCCCTTCCATTTCTAATTTCGCTGAGCTCACAGGGGCTCTGGCTGCTCACACTGTTAACGTCTGACCAGGATGCCTGCCTCCATCCCTTCTCCTCCCATCAGTGAGCACACACCTGCCAAAGGCGTGGACCCAAGTTCTGCATTTACCGTGCAAAAATGGCTGCCAAGCTAGCAGATAAAACACACGAGAGAGCCTAAGAAGTTCATGGAAAATGGGATTAAAATAGGTTTATTTTGTTGCAAAACAATTGAAATCCATGCACACCAGGGATCTTAAAATTTCATGGAACAATGTATCATGCAAAAACTATGCATGGATTTCGAAGAAAACGTTTGCATGTAAAGAAACTTAGTTCTGTCTTTCCATGAGCTTTTTGCACGACCCCCTGTGGCAATTCTTGGTCTTTTCCCGGCTATGTCAAGTCGCTGTCTTCAGTGCTTTCCTGCCTAAAAGTTTCAGTTGACGTTACTCCGTGTGTGCTCCCACCGCTGCGTCTTTGCTTCGTGATCCTCCCAAAAGTCCACTGCCTGCCGCTTTGCTCCTGGCCCCTGTGAGGGCTGTGTGCACAGGGAGGCGTGAGGTGGCCCTGTCACCATCCCACAGAGCTGGAAGTGGAGAAGTCCCTGCCCAGGAAGCAGCCTCCGACTGAGAGCCGGCCAAGGAGGCCTCCTGGGCGACTGTGTCGGCGTGGCGTCGGCACGTGAGTGGTTGTCCCCCAGGTGGAGACCCCGTGCGAAGGCCGTGAAGTGAGTTAAGGGAACAGGGGAGCCACCCGTGTACCTGGTGCTTGGCGGTGAGCCTGGGGCGGGTGGCTGGCACGCAATGAGCTGCAGCTGGGTCATGCGGCTTCTGGGGCCAAGGACTTGGGGTTCTGGCTTCCGTGCGACCTAAGCCGTCCCCAGGTAATGGGCTTTGCTCTGCACCTGTGTTGGGACCAACCTGGCGGTGGTGTTGAATGGGCTGGGAAGGCAATCAGGGAGGGGATTACGCCAGAGATTATTGCACTGGCCCAGGTGAGATATGGGGTGGCAATCTCGTGGGTAATTACAATTGTCAGGAGGCCCCAGGAACAAGTCCAGGATGCTATAAGGCCTTCTATCGGGTGCATCTAAATTACATTGGAGATTAAGAAGAGGCTTTCCCGCAGAAGTGATATTTAATCTGAGACTTGAATAATGACCCAAAATTAGTGAGGCAGAGAGAGAGAAACAGCGGTGCGAAGGATGTAAGGCGACAGCGTGCACGGTCTTGTAAGGAATGGAGCCGGGCCGAGCCGGGAAAAGCTCTGAAAACCCAGTGAGATTGCGGAGCCGCATAGGCCCGTGAGGGTTGTGAGGATGGGCCGGGGCCGGGGGCTCTCGCAGGGCGGGGGCGGGCAGCTCTCGGGCCAGGCAGGGTCCTGGGCTCCTGTTGCTGGCAGAGGTATTGTAGCGGCTGCACGTGGGGCCCAGAGAAGCCAGCAAGGGTGGGGCTGGGCGAGTGTTTTCAGAATGACTTCCAACCTCTAGTGGAGTTCAGATGGGAAAGACTCAGATAAGACTGGATTCGCGCAAGGGAGGGTGGGACTCCCACCTGAGTTTGTTAACACGGGACACAGCGGCGCCCCCTCCCCTGGGAAGTCCTGCACCCCAGGTCGGAGCACCTGGGTCAGCCAATGTTCTGGGAGGCAGAAGGTGTGGTTCGGGTCCTCGGGCCCCTGCCACCCTCAGGGAGGCCCGAGTGGAGTTCCCGGATCCTGGCTTTGGCCGGCCCAGGCCCTGGTGCTGCTGGCACTTTGGGAGAGAGCGGGTGTGTATGTGTGTGTGTGTGTGTCTGTGCCCCTGTCTGTCAGTTGAGTGGATGACACAGGCTGACCACGTGTGACCCAGCACCACAGCGATCCGGGCGTCGGTGCGGGCAGCATCGAGGCCTCTGCACCCCCCTTTTCTCCCTCCTCCTTGGACCCTGGGGGTCCAGGGTGACTTAGTGTGGGAGCCCCTGCAGTGCCACCCCTGCGGGTACCCCGTCAGTCACACCCCGTGCCTTCCCAGACCTCACCAGGGCCCCGTGCTGCCCCCGTTTGCTCAGCATCACATCGTGGGGTTCATGGGTGTGGACGTGTGCACACCCCTGCTGACTCGTGTGGTGGGCTCACGGCTGCATGGTGGGCTCACGGCTGCATGGTGGGCTCACGGCTGCATGGTGGTGGGCTCACGGCTGCATGGTGGGCTCTCGGCTGCATGGTGGGCTCACGGCGGCATGGTGGTGGGCCCACAGCTGCATGGTGGTGGGCTCACGGCTGCATGGTGGTGGGCTCATGGCTGCATAGTGGGCTCACAGCTACATGGTGGTAGGCTCATGGCGGCATGGTGGTGGGCCCACAGCTGCATGGTGGTGGGCTCACGGCTGCATGGTGGTGGGCTCATGGCTGCATAGTGGGCCCACGGCTGCATGGTGGGCTCACGGCGGCATGGTGGTGGGCCCACAGCTGCATGGTGGTGGGCTCACAGCTACATGGTGGTAGGCTCATGGCGGCATGGTGGTGGGCTCATGGCTGCATGGTGGTGGGCCCACAGCGGCATGGTGGTGGGCTCACAGCTGTATGGTGGGCTCACAGCTGTATGGTGGTGGGCTCACGGCTGCATGGTGGTGGGCTCACGGCGGCATGGTGGTGGGCCCACAGCTGCATGGTGGTGGGCTCACGGCTGCGTAGTGGGAAGGTGCAGTGCACCTGTTTGGGTTCCGTGGTGCTGGCCGAGTGCTGCAGCTAGCAGCATTGCCTGCACTGGCCCTGTGGCAGAGCACCCTGTGGCGGAGCACCCGGTGGGGGCGTGGCCTGTGGAGGGTGTGGCCTGGGGGCGTGGCCTGTAGGGGTGTGGCCTGTGGGGGCGTGACCTGTGGGGGCATGGCCTGTGGGTTATGGTCTGTGGAGTGTGTCCTGAGGAGGGCATTCTTGTGGGGGAGTGCCCTGTGGGGGCGTGACCTGTGAGTTGTGACCTGTGGAGTGTGCCCTGTGGGGGTGTGGCCTGTGAGGGGCTGTGTCCTAGAGAGGATGTGTCCTGAGAGTGTTCCTGTGGGGTGTGTCCTGTGGGGGCGTGTCCTGTGGAGGGTATGTCATGTGTGGGGGGAGTCCTGTGGGGGTGTGTCCTCTGGGGCGTGTCCCACAGCCTCCCTAGGTGGTACAGATGGAGGAGGGAGGTGGGAGCTCTGGGTCGCAGGGCAGGCAGCATTCCGAGCCTGAGGAGGCACCTGTTCCCCAGGTCTGAGCCCCCCACACTGCAGCCAGCAGGGCGAGGCTCCCGGGGGCTCCCGGGGCTTCTGTCAGAGGTCGCTGTGCGGGAGCCGTGAGGCGGAATGTCCCATTTCCCCTTTTGCTGTCTGCAAAGCCATTGAGCATTGGGCACCTCTCCTCTCTTCTTTTCTTTGTTTTTTTTTTTTTTTGGGGGGGGGAGGGGGGTTGTTTATTTTAAAGGCAGAGTTACAGAGAGAGCAGGAGGGAGAGAGCGCAAAAAAATCTTCCATCTGCTTGTTCACTCCCCAGCTGGCCATGAAGCCAGGAGCCAGGAGCTTCCTCTGGGTCTCCTGCGTGTGTGCAGGGGCCCAAGGACTTGGGCATCTTCTACTGCCTTCCCAGGCCATAGCAGAGAGCTGGATGGGAAGTAGAGCAGCCGGGACGGGAACCGGAGCTCATACGGGATGCCGGCATTGCAGGAAGCGGCTTTACCTGCAGCACCACGGTGCCGGCCCCAGCAGGGCCTTCCCTGGGCTCATGGCGGTGACCCCAGCGCCTTGGCCCTGCAGTCTGCACAGGCGCCGCCTTGGTCAGGGGCTCTGCCCTTTCCATCGGCTGCAGAGGCTGTGTCTTCCAGCTTCCGCCTTGTCCCCCACTCGCCCTGGAACTCGCCGGCTGTGAGGCAGGACTCCCGCCGCCTTCCCGGTGATGTCCTCTGTGTTGTTAATGTCGGTCTATAAAGTTTGTTGAGTGACAGCATGATGTCGGATGAATTTCTATGGGGGTCGCATCTGTGTGTGGTAAGAACCCGTCTCCCGGGGTCGGGGGTCACAGTGCTGGCGGCTGCCTCCAGCTTGCGAACCCTGCACTGTGCACATTATTTTTGTGCATGCTTTTTGCTCAATTTGGGTTTTTGCTTTAAGAATTTCGCTTTTTAAAAGTTAGAAGGAGGGGCCGGCGCCGCAGTTCAATAGGCTAATCCTTTGCCTGTGGCGCCGGCACCCTGGGTTCTAGTCCCGGTAGGGGCGCCGGATTCTGTCCCGGTTGCCCCTCTTTCAGTCCAGCTCTCTGCTAGGGCCCCGGGAGGGCAGTGGAGGATGGCCCAAGTCCTTGGGCCTTGCACCTGCATGGGAGACCAGGAGGAAGCACCTGGCTCCCGGCTTCGGATCAGCGCAGTGCGCTGGCCATAGTGGCCATTGTGGGGGGGGGGGGGTGAACCAACGGAAAAAGGAAGACTTTTCTGTCTCTCTCTCTCACTGTCCACTCTGCCTGTCAAAAAATAAATTAAAAAAAATGTTAGAGGGAGAGGTCGGCACTGTGGCACATCGGGTAAAGCCTCGGTCTGCAGTGTCCGCATCCCATATGGGTGTTGGTTCCAGGCCTGGCTGCTCCACTTCCGATCCAGCTCTCTGCTATGGCCTGGGAAAGCAGTAGAGGATGGTGCAAGTGCTTGGGCCCCTACGCCCCTGGGGGAGACCTGGAGGAAGCTCCTGGCTTCGGATCAGCACCGCTCCGGCTGTTGTGGCCATCTGGGGAGTGAACCAGTGGATGGAAAACACTTCTCTCTCTCTCTCTCTCTCTCTCTCTGCCTTTCAAGTAAATAAATAATTTTTTTTTTTAAAAAAATGAGGGATATGTTTAAAATCAGTATAGTCTTTAACTGATTAATTTATTTCGTATTTATTGATTTGAGAGACAGAGTAAGAGGTGGGCTGGAGAGAGACAAGGAGAGAACCCCTATACACACATTCACTCCCCAGATGCCCACGATGGCCTGGACTGGAAGCCAGGAGCTGCATCTAGGACTCCCATGAGGGTGGCAGGGGCCCAACAGCTTGTGCCATCCATGCAGCCCCCCGGGGCCCAGGTGAGCAGGGAGCTGGGGCGGAGCCGGAGCCAGGGTTTGCACCCAGGTGCTCTGGCGTGGGAGCTGGGTGTCTACACCTCCGGCTGCCCTAGCCGATGGCTGTGTCCTCGTGGGAGCTTTATTTCCAAATGGAGCCTCGTGCATCTCAGGTCTGAGATGAGGCCCGTGTTGACCGATGCTACTGTAGCCAGCCTGGCTGCTTTTCTTTTGAAACTTCACTCATCTGCTTGTTTCGTGTTCATGATGCTGGGCTAAGCCTCTCGGGCCTGCAGGTGCACCTGTGCCCGAGGGGCCGGATGCTGCACACACTGGAAGGCCTCGCTCTTCAGTGATTTTGCCCGTGAGCGTGACTGTGGCTGTGGCCGTGGGACTTACTTCTGCCGACCCAGCTGATGGTTTCCCGGTGACTTCCTTTTCGTAGTTTGGGCCACTTTAACGCTCTCATTCCACGAGGGTCTCACGGACGCCTGGAGAGTCGGCGGAGGGGGGCGCTGTGGCCCAGCGGGTTGAGTGCTGCTTGGGATGCCTGAATCCTGTATTGCAGCACCTGGGATGGAGTCCCAGATCCACTTCTTCTTTTTTAAATGTATTTGAAAGGCAGAGTTACAGAAAGAGATATCTTCCATCTGCTGGTTCACCCCCCAAATGGCCCCAACAGCTGGAGCCTGGCCAGGCCAAAGCCAGGAGCCAGGAGCTTCTTCCAGGTCTCCCATGTAGGTGCAGGGGCCCAAGGACTTGGGCCATCTTCTACTGCTTTCCTAGGCCATAGCAGAGAGCTGGATCGAAGTGGAGCAGCTGGCACTGCAGGCTGTGGCTTTACCCACTGCACCACAGTGCCACCCCCCCCCCTCCTGTTCCAGATTCCTGCTAACACCTCTGGGAGGCAGCAGACGATGAAGCTCCTGGCTCCTGGCTTCAGCCCGGCCCAGCCCCTGCAGTTCAGGCCTGTGGGGAGTGAACCAGCACGCAGAAGCGCTCGCCACCCCCTTCCTTTCTCTGTCACCTGCCTTTCAAATCCGTAAGTGAATAGATAAATCCTTTTTTTTTTTTTTTTTAAGGAAGAGCCGGCTGGTTGTTGAGTGCGCGGGCCGCGGCTGTGAGAGGAGGCCTGGCCGGCGGGAGCCGTGGGCGTGGGTTCCCCGGGGGCGGCAGCAGCGCCAGCGCCGTGTTCTGCTGGGAACGTAGTGGATGCCGGGCCCAAGCGTGCGGGTCAGCAGCATGAAGCCCCTTCTGAGGGTTCCCCCGGGGGCGGAGGTGAGGACGTGGGCGTGGCTAGAACGGGGTTCAGCGAGGGTTCCCTGGACTGTGAGACAGTAACCTTTGCAGAGATAATGGGGAGCTCAGCCTGGCTTCCGGGTCAGAGACGCTGCGCATCCTGGGACCGTGGAGCAGAGAGCGCAGCGGAGGTGGGGGCGCTGGCCTGAGGCTACGGGGCTCACCTGGCTCTTAGAAGACAGCAGGAGAGAGAGGGAGAGAGGGAAGCCTGAGAGCTGGCCGTGGTTTCCTGGGGACACAGCGCTGTCTTCTCACACCTTCTGTGCCGAGTCACTCCCTGAGGCAGAGCAGAGCGGGAGCCCCAGGGCCCCGGGAGCTGGGAGGTCCGGAGCTGTGCGGGTGAATCTCAGAGCCAGCGGATGTTACAGTGGCGGCATCGGGTGGGACCTCACCACCCCCGGCTCCACCCAGCAGCCAAGGTGCAGCAGGGCCCGGCGGGCAGCTCAGCACGTGTGGCGCTAAGAACATGCAGCCTGGTGTGGAGGGCAGGCGTGTTAGGGCTCTGGCGTGTGAGTCGACGAAGGGGACCGGCAGGGGTCTAGGCTTCCTGGGGCTGACGGGCAGGCAGTGGTGTCGGGGGTAAGAGCAGGGGTGTGCAAATAAATTGTCGAGGAAGCCGGCAGCCCTGTGTTCCTGCAGCGGCCGGAGCTGTGGCCCCTGCGCGAGGCCCGGGGTGTGAACGGCGCCTCGGTAGCCCAGCCCCCCTGGGTTCACTCCCGATGGCTCTCTGCACAGGGGCCAGGCCCAGAAGCCATGTCCGGGCTCGCACTGTTGCCCACGCCCAGGGCACCAGCCCCGAGGACTTTGCCCAGAATGGCCTGGCCCAGTAGGGACCCCTGTGACCCCTGGTCAGCCAAGTCCTGGCTTTCTTCCAGCTCTCGGGTGTGGGCTCGTGGAGCGGAGCCGTGCAGGTCAGCGGGGATGCAGCCTGCAGGATGCGTGGGCGCCATGCGGCTCTGGGCACGCGCCCAGACGTGCAGGTGTGGATGGAGGAAGTTCGTGGGCCCAGCTGGGAACCCACACCCCTGCGGCCTGCCCCGTGCCACCACTGGGCCTTGTGAGGTCGTCGGCCGTCACTCCAGGGCCTCCTGAATTCCTGCTTCTCTTTGTCTCAGAACTTTGTCAGTGACATCACTTGTTTATTTGAGGTTACATAAGTGGATGGTTTCTGTAACGGAAGGGGACTGGGTGTGCACAAGCTGTTTCGTTCCCTAAACTGAGCCCGGGCCCTGCCAGGAGGCGGAGGGCCCTCCCTGCCCTGGGCCAGTGCCACCTGTGGGCTCTGCAGGAGCGAGCTCTTGCGAGCAGCAGTTGGGTGCTCCGGCTGGGGGAGGGGTGCCCTGCCCCGTGTGGCTTCAGCGACCCCAGCCCATGGCAACTGTGTGAACCCCAAAGCCCCCCCGCATTTCCGCACGGCCCCTCCGCAGGCCTTCTGAGAAGTGTGGGCTCATTAGTCCTGCATAGCACAGGTGGGTGCCACGTGCCTGGCCGTGGCGGCCACTCAGCTCTCCGCCCGCCTCTTACTTCCGTGTCTGTCCCTGGTGCAAACAGGGTCGGAGGCCTGACCTCTATTCTGTTCCAGGGCAGGGCTCTCTAGGTCCCAGGGGAGAGGAGCACCGGCTACGCAGAACGCCAAAGAGAGCCGGGCAGCGGGCCAGGGCCAGGGCCCAGAGCTGCTGAGCCGTGCGCAGGCAGCACCCACACCGCCCTGGAAGGGTGGCAGAGCCGGTGGGGGCCGGGGTGCCTTGGGCTGATGGTCAAGGCTGGTTTGATCAGCTCCCCCGGTGTGAGCTTCATCTCGCTCTCAGCGGGAGGGCAGGAGCTCAGGGTCAAGGTCGGGAAGGAGGTCAGGGCGGCGTTCCAGGGCGCTGCTTTCAATCTTGCTGGGCCGGGATAGAGATCTTTGGCTCTTCGCCCCGCCGGTCTCTTCGCCCCGCCGGTCTCTTCGCGGCACAATCAGCTGACAAGCACAAGTAATTTCCTGCTGTGATCCCGTCAGAGATATCCTGAAAAGGGGAGGGGGGAGGTGGGGGAACTGCAAGCAACGAAGCCCCCCCCACCCCCCAGTGCCCGCGCAGGCAGAGGGAGAGTTCCAGGGAACAGGGCTCTGCGCACTCAGCCCCACCCCCTTCAGCGCCATCCTCGCCCCCACATTGCACACGTGTGACCGATCGCCTCTCCTCTGCTTCACGTCTATTGCACAGAGCAGAAAGCGAGCGCGTTTTCCTTCTGTGTGCAACTCAGACATCTCCAGCCATTCAGCGCCGACTGACAGGGCATGGACAAAGCCCGCTAGGTTGGTAAGAGACTGCCCTGCCCTAGGGCTGCCTGCTTGCCGCGATCCCCGGGCCCCGGCCTCCCGAGGCCGACTGTGACTTCCTCCTGCTCCTGCGCCTCCCATGTGCCATGGGCTGGGGGGCAGGGGGCCTCTGCACGTGACAGGCGGATTTACTGGGGAGGGGCGACCAGCACAAGAGCCATTCTTTACTTTGCTGCCTGCTCTCCGGAAGACCGTCTTCAAGATGGCGCATTTAAGACGTTGCTGCTGCGATGGCAGCTGTGGAGTTTGCCTGAGGGCTCCGTGGGAAGCTTTGGTCGCTGCCTCTGGCAGGGAGCCAAGCCCCCAGCCCCTAGCCCAGCAACAGCCATGCTGAGGCTCAGTGAGGCTGGGAGATTGCCAGGATCACCCCACCTTTCTAGCCCGATGCACCTGCCACTCTGCCTCCTGCATGGCCGGTGGCCTCACACGGACACCAGCGCCTCCGACCCCCGCCCTGCAGAGGAGCCGGTCACTCCAGGGCTGTTTGCAGTATAGCAAGAAACGCTAGGTCATCTTGGCCCCAACTACCTCCTCCAAAAGTTGAAAAATTAGAAGGTGAAGGACCATGGCAGGGGGAGGGGCAGGTCTGGCAGGAGGCTGACAACAAGGACGACGCCTGTCACCTGCAACCCTTCAGTGGTGACAACAAACACAGACATGCCTGGGTACAGTCGCTTCCCTTCCCCCGTGAGCCAGGGGCTTCAGTGTCGTTTTGAGACCGTGTGCTTGGTATTTATACACGGAAACAGAGACGCCCCGAGCACGGCTGTCTAGGTGGCTGGGGCATCCGAGGTGAAAACAGTGGCGGCCACAAGGTCTCCTCAAGGCAAGGGGCAGGGCAGGGAGGAGAGCCAGCACTCCACACGCCAGCTGGAAGGAGGATGGCTGGGCAGGCGAAGCCAGCGATGGTCCTGGCTGCTGGATCTCCTAACAAGGTGTGTAAATAAGGGCGATTACGGGAGATAAGAAAGCACATGGAGAAATTTACTGATTTATTTGGAAGGCAGGGTGCAGAGAAGCAGGGGAAAGAGAAAGAGAGATCTTCCATCCACTGATTCATTCCAAAAGTGACCACAAGGGTCCCTGTTGGGCCAAGCCAAAGCCAGGAGTCAGCAGCTCCATAAGGGTCTCCCATGTGGGTGCAGGGACCCAAGCACCTGGGCCATCTTCTGCTTCCCCAGGCCATTAGCAGGAAGCTGGATAAGAAGTAGGGTAGCTGGTGTGTGAACTGGTGCCCATACAGGATGCTGGCATCGAAGGTTAACCTGCTATGCCACAGTGACAGCTCCAATAAGGCAGGTGTGACGTTGATAATTCCCAGGTACTAAGAGAAAAATAAAAACATATGTGGAATGTCCACATAGATTCAGGCTGAGGCACTTGAAGGCCTGGAGACATTTTGTCCACGAACGCAAGGACGTTTTATTTTAGTAGAACGCAAGATCTCACAGCGCAGAGAACGCACCGTGCAAACGACAGCAAAGGACCAGTCGTGCCGTCTGTGCACACACACAGGTCTCCAAGGCCAAGTCCACAGTGTTTGTGGATTGTGGGTTCAAACTCGGTAGGCCCGGTTTCCGTCTGACTCACAGCAGAGTCACCCTGCGGAAATCGAGCCGACCTGTGTTTAGGGACACATTTCTTGTGGCCACTTGCGTGGCAGGAAGCTGAACTACAGTGAGACAAAGTCGCAGCTTGTGTCAAAACGCTGTTTCCGTTTGCGGGAAGTGGGCCTGCTTCTGCCCGGGACCCACGGGGTGACCGCGAGCTGGGATGTCGGTGCCGCTGGCTTAGCCAACTCACGGGCCCCAGGAAGTGGGTGCTGCCCCAGCAAACCCAGAGTGCAGAGCGAGGAAGCCCTGCTGACGTCGCAGGTCCGCAAGGCCAAACAACCTGGCAAAGGCCGCCTGCCGCTGCTGCTGCAGGTTCAAAAAGTGGTTTGGCTGTTGGCCGTGGCTGGCTGGGTGTCGGATACAGAGAAGGTGCCCTGACTTACTGGTTAAAGAGCAGGTGTCTGAGGTGCAAAGCAGCTCCACGGCGGGAAACGATGGCCTAAGACTCACGCCCGGCAACAGAACCTGGACACTGGGGTTCACTGCGTTTGCTCTTTGTTTGCTGGGGGCCCTCACCGCTCGCGTGGACCTGTGTGTCTTCCCTCTCTCTCCGGCTTCATAAACCGATCAGCAGGCTTCCACAGGTCCAGCTCCACCGGAATCTTGACTGACAGACCCTAAAGAACCGGAGGAGCTCCTTTGTTGGAGCCATGTTGGGGGGCTGAGCATATGAATAAAGAAGTCGCCCATAAGTAAAAACGGGGTCATTGATATTTCTCGGGAGGGCAGGCTGCTGCGTCCGCCCAGGGCCCCTGATTAGCGGCTTCATTGTTGCAGGTTTATTAGCTCAGATGAAATCAATATATGCACCCAGACCCTCGGGTCTCCGTGGACATTGTCCCTGGAAGCGCTATTGTGCTTATATCAGGGCGAACTGGGGCATCTTCCACTGTAACATTCAGCCATGATGGATCAAATTACCTTTTATTTAAAAAAAATCAAAATTTCCCTTTTGGACATTTGGTGAATGGCAGCTTTGACCTTTGCTGGTTTGTTTCCCCGTGCATTGTCCTCGGGACCCTGCTGGCAACGGAGAGTGGCTTTCCTTTCTGCTCTCCTACCTAATCTGACCTCTCAATGCTGCAGCGGACACAATGCCGCTTCAGAGGCTTCTTTTGTGCAACCCGGGGTCCGGGTCACCCCCGAGCAGCCTTTGCGAGGGCCCTATTATATGGGCCCGAGCCTTGTTCGCATTGAAATCATCATCGGGCAAAACTTCATCATGGCATCGTTAAAGGCATTGACTCGTTTAGCATCTTCGTGTTTGGGGTCCGGTAGGACGCCTCCTCTGTCCGGTTTGCTCTTTCAGCGTTCACCGCACAGCGGCTACTCTGGAACGTTCTGACTCCGGTGCCCACCAGCATCACACGGGCACGGTGTGATGTGCATAATTACATACATGGAGTAAGTGCAGGTGCAGTAAGTAGCACTGGGCTGTAGCCTGGACAGGGCATGCACGCTGGCATCACACAGCCACTCCCTGCCTGCCCCTCCCGCACACACATCCTTTGGTCTCCTCTCCATTTCTAGCAGGTGCCGTGGAGATCGGTTTCTTAGGGCTGCTTCTCGGACTTTTCAGCTTGACTATGCAGTGATTCTTAGTAAAGGAAGCGCTTGACTGAAGGCAGTGAGGCCGTCGTGGCTTTGCGGGCAGGTTGGGGTGGTGTGCGCTGATCGGTCTTCAGTCTGGGCTGCGCTGTGGCCGGCAAGGCCTGCGCTTCCTCTCGGCGAGGCAGCGTGCGGGTTTCCTGCGCACGGTCCTTGGCACTGCGATGGTACACGCCAACGCGCTCCACACGGAGCCGTGTGAGCGAGCCGGCGAGCGGGGTGTGGCCAACACAAGGGCGGTTGTCAGGGGGCCGTGGGCATTGGTGCTGTGAGTGCCCCAGAAACGGGGTGCGCTTGGGCCCTTGACTGACCACAGTCAGGGGCCGTGTCGTCTCACGGCTCTGGCATCACGTCTAGGATCCGAGAGGCTCCGTGAGGTCCCTGAATTCCACTTCTGATTTTGTCCATGAAGACAGAGATCCCGAGCGGGAATATGGATTTGCTTGGGAACCCCTAGACGTGGATCTGGGACCAGAGAAAGCCTGACGATTCTTCCTGCGCTGTCGGTTCCCATGCTCCAGCCCGCTCTCGTCTTGGAATATAAAACTAAACGGCCTAGCAAAGCAAAGGGATGAAAGCCGCGCTCGTGTCGCTGAGACTGCGCTGACATATGGCGAATGTGCTCGTTGTGGGCTGATAGGCCGTTTGTGTTAACACGGACGAGATTTACTTTGCTCGGCTTCCGAGCTCCGGTTTCTGTGCGGACCCCCAACCATCGGAGCCTTTGGGGGCGCGCTGAGGTGCGTGGGAGACACAGGTGCCCAGTTGCACAGTCTCAGGCCTGAATCTGCTGGAGGTGCCGACAGGACTCCGGCTTTCTGGAGGTCCTGCTTGGAGCAGCGCTGCCTCCCGAGGCTCTGGCTCGGGGAAATCGCGCTCTCAATGTCCGTGTAAACCATCGGGCCTTGTCAGTGTGCAGGTCAAACTCCCCAGTGTCATTCTCCGCAGGTTCCTGGGAGCTGGTCGAGCTTCAGCGTGGCTCCCAGGGGACGCTTGCCCTGGACTCCGAGCCACCGTGCTGGAAGGCAGTCCCGTTTCCCCAGGCCCCGCCCCCAGCCCCGCCCCCAGCCCCGCCCCCAGCCCCGCCCCGGCTCAGGCTGAGCCCCTGGCTAACACCCAAGGCAGCAGAGAGCAATGTCCCTGTCTTTGACAGACACATGGTGGAAGGTGTATTCTTTGTAAGCATGACATCTACTTCAGATCCAATGGGGGAAGAGAGAGAGAAACTCATACATTGGCAAACGTGGTTTTTTCCTTGCCCAAAGCACTGATCTTTGCTTGTCTTGTGTTTGTGTAACACGCCTACACAGACCCACTAATACAGAGAAGTCACGGGTGTGTCCTGATCTCTAAATCTCTAACCGTGGGCAATTAAATTCTAATGAGGAATCATAACATAATCATAATCAATTACATATCAATTATGTGCATAGAAGCATAAATTGTATACATCAATAATAAAACTGCAATCAACAATTTAATGATACATAATATTGTAAGCTAGCCTGTGCAAGCTAATTACGTTCTGTACGGCTGTGGCCTCACTCCGGAGCCTGCTTCCGTGGCTTGTGGAGTCCCCGGGGGAGGTTCTTCGTCTCCCGAAGCCACCCGCCCGCCTCGATTGCGTTCGTCGCCCACAGGGTCTGGGCTTGGCTCCTCCGTGGCTGTGGACCTGGCAGCTCTCCGCCACTGCACCCCTGAGCGCTCACATCCTTCACCTCCCCAGGCCACAGCTGGCGCCTCCGGTGTGACAGCGCAGCTCTGTCTTGGCTAGCACTGGCCTCCACGAAGTGAGCAGGGGAGAGTGAGGACACTGTGCAGCCCCGCCCTGGGTGGACTGGGAGGAAGGGCTTCGGCTGCTTGGGCGCCACAGCATTGAGCGAGGGGGCGGCATTGTTCCGAGGCCCCAGATGCTGAGCTGTGACTCACACGCCACTAAATAAAATGGAAACTATGGACGTGGAGTTCTGGAATTCGTCTTCCCAGTTATTAGTGTCCTGTGTTCGGGGCACTGAGCTTGCCAGGCGTGACTCTCTCCACTCAGCTTTGGGTTTCCCCAAAGGCCCATGTGTTACAAAAGGCTTGATCGTCATTGTCTTATTTTTTAAAATATTAATTTTATTTGAAAGGCAGAATTAGAGAGGGAGAGAGATCTTCCATCTGCGGGTTCACTCCCCAAATGGCCACAATGGCTGGCACTGGGTTGGCTGAAGCCAGGCACTTTGTCCAGGTCTCCTATGACTTGGACCATCTTCCAGAACTTTCCCAGGCACATTAGCAGGGAGCTGGGTTGGAAGAGGAGCAGCTGGGACTTGAACTGGTGCCATATGGGATGCCAGCATTTCAGGCCGCGGCTCTACCCGCTACGCCATGGTGCCAGCCCCATCCTCAGGGTCTTGTTAATGTTAGTGTTGAGGGGTCAAGGGCACAGGTTGACACAGGTATAGCATCTAAGTGGGGGGTGGGCTCGTGGGCGATCCTTAGGTCACTGGGACCTGTCCTTGGCAGGTGGCTCCTGTGAGAGGACTGGGGACAGGAGCTGGGCGTGGCTTGGCCCCCTCTGCCTCCTCTGCCATCCCCTGCCCTTGTCAGATGCCAGCCAAGGGGGCACGTGGTCTTGGGCTGTGAACCTCCAAGATCTTGTGCCAAAAGGAACTTCCTACGCTCACAAGTAGCTGCCCTGGGGCGTCGTCCCAGGACGGAAAGCTGGCTCATACAGAGGAGAGGCGTCCAGAGCGCAGGTGAAGACCGGAAGTCCGGAACCAGGCAGCGGCACCTGCTGTTCCGCATCCGGCAGGACTGTGGCATCGCGGAGTAGCTGTGGGAGAAGGGCCAGGATGGCCACCCGGAGGCCCCGCCCATCCCACCAGGCCCCGCCCATCCCAGGAAGCCCCGCCCATCCCACGAAGCCCAGTGGGCCGTGGTCCGGACACGGTCACCTCCACCGGGCCTCAGCTCTCACAGGCTCTGTCCCCTGAGCCCCACCCCAGGAGAACCATGCGGGCGTCGCTCCCTGGAAGTTGCATCCTAGCTGTATTGTATTCTTTAGCTGAATTTAGGGAAAACGTCGCTGCCTTCCCCACAAGGGCCTGTCCCCCTTAGACTGAGGTTTCTCTCGGAAACCTGCCGATGAGCACCGTGGCCGATGGCTCGCTCCGACGTCCAGGCCAGAGACTGGCAAGTGCGGGGCCCCTGCAGCCTGGGACGGCGCTGGGCAGGGCCTCCCCCAGCGCTGGACAGGTGCAGCCCGACGGCCATTCCTGACGGGGCTGGCCCCTCGCTCATGTGTGCACACACACACACCCCCACCCCCACCCCGGGCCTGGTTTAATGCCGGGTAAAATGACTGCAGCCCCAGTGCATTGCCCAGGGCTACTCTGGAGAGAGAGACGTGCAGGGTGACAGCCCCACACCTCCCGCTGAGCGGCATGGTGGCTTCTCCACCCTCGCCCCCTCGGCAGCCGGCCAGGGGAGAGGCGCGTCTGTCAGGAGGGTACCGCACGAAAGGGGCGTTAGAGAAGGGGGGGCTGCATCTCACTGATCATTTATGACTCGAAAAAGGAATAAAAGTTATGGTTAAGTGTTGTTAAGCTGAATTACATATCTGAGCAAGAAGAAGTGGTGATTATTTTTAAGCGATCATTAACAGCTGGTGGGAATCGACCGTGTGGAAGACGATGAGGCTCGGTCTATAAATGAGATACATGCCTCTCTACAGTGGGCTGCAATTAGACACACAGCCTTCCCGGAGCAGAGCTCGGGAGAGCGAGCAAGAAAACGGATTTCAATTTCCAGACTGGCTGAGCCTCGCTCGCTCTCTCAGCAGATGCACGCACAAGCAGAGTGCTTTAGCACACCACGCTCTCCTGGGGGAGAGCAAGGCTCGCTCCTCCCACCCTCGGGAGCCACCATCTCTGTAAGATGTTCTAGAAAAGGTGCGGTATGCACCTTTCTCGTTCTCCTGGGGAAATGAAGTGGAAACCACGGGGTCGGGGGGGGGGCGCCTGCGTGGAGCTGAGTCGGTGGGAGACACGCTCCTCTCGTTATCACACGAGTGCAGGGGGCTTGGTGTCTTCCAGTGGGTGGCGGGGGTGGGGGTCCAGCATTTCTGAGAAGGCCACGATGGTTTTGTGATAGTGAATTGGCCCTCTCTCCTTGCTGGGGGTGCTCTGTTGGACCAGAACAGCTGACACTGCCTGGGGTCACTTCTACGACCATCACCCAGGGTGACATTGCATTGGCAAACTCAGGCTTCTTCGAAAGATGACGGCAATTATTGTCGTTTACGGGGCAAAGAGTAGATAACATTATTCACAGCTAAGCAGCGGCAGGTAGCGGCGTAGCAACGATCCGCTGACTATCACCCAGGTTAGTGCAGCAGCTACCTTGTCACTTCATGGGATCAGCATGGACGGCAAATTCGCGATCGTCCCCTGGATTTGCTGTTTCAACTCCGCACTCGAGGCTCCTGTGTCTGCGTGTGTGTGCGTGTGATGTAGGCTTTTCCTTTCCTGCTCCGACGTCACGTTAAAAAAAAAATCACCCCGACTCGTCCAAGCCCCGTAATAAAAATGCGTGGAGTTTTAAGGAACTCCGGGCCCAGGGCTTTAACTCTTAGACTCAATCTCGCAAACTCTCCACGAAGCGTAAATCAGTCTCAACCCAATACAGGTGCTTTGCTGCCACGCTCAGAAGCGACAGAATCTACCAGTTACCAAATTTAAAAGAAACACATTCTGTCCCCCTTGGAATTGCTGTCGTCGTGACGGTGTTATCCCTCATTCCCCGGCCGGGCCGGATCTCATAAATTCGTGTGAGCGGGTTACCTTTCTCTGTGTGGGCTGTTTCATCTTGTCGCCGAGAACCGGCTCCGCAGACCCCGCGTTCCTTAATTTATCCACTTTATGGCCATTGCGATAGAACAATGACATTATTCCTCGCAGCAGCGACATCATATTTCTGCTTCCTGTGACCACGTCGCCCCCTCCCCGATTTTCAGTCACCTGGGGCGGCTGTTTTGCTCAGCGCGCACCCACAGCACACCGGGACGCACGTCTCCAGGCTGAGTGACTGCGTCAGCATCTTTGCATTTTGGGTTTCATTAAGGCACATGTGGTGCGGCTTTGCCTTTAGACGCGGAGTGGCACCCAGGACTGGCGCCTGCAGGGCACGGCCCCGGGGGGCCCAGGGAGCCTGCCCCCGTGCGGAGGCCCCCGCAGTCACTCTGACCTCCGCTCCAGAGGCACAGGTACGCACGTGTGGGCGCCTGCCTCGTGTGTGAGGGGCTGCGCGCTGCCTGCCTCGGCCGCAGCCCGGAGCCGGGAGGTGGCTGTCAGAGGGTCTGATTAATGACCCCACTGAAGCATGTCCAGCCACATTAGAGCTCCATGTATCTACCACAGTCCACACGGACCACGCTTTGTTCTGAGAGGAAATGGTGTCGGCAGCCACTGGCGTTTACCCATAAAAAGATAAAGATTTACTGTCATCACGGGCGAGATGAAGGTGCACGGCGCTGACATTGACTTTTACCAAAAATTCACATTTTGGGAAAACTCATTCCAGGGGTGACTGAGATATGATCAGCTTATTTGGAGAGGGATAATATGGAATCTTCTCTCGAATGAACTTTGAAAGAAGTAAATTGTAAATATTGATTTCTGAAATGAACTGTCAATCTCAGTTGGTGAGATTATTCCTATCATCTTGTTGCGACGATGAATTCAAAACTGCTGACAAAGTGGAGTGTATAGGATTTCTGTTAAGAGCAGTCAAAGGGCTTTACTCAGCAGGGCCGAGTAATAGTTGTTCAATTTTATCAGATAACAGCTGAGATCCCATCAGCGGTGAAAAATGAAATGAACTGTGACTCCGAATCAGGATCTCCACTCTTAGCCCAGACAAAAATCATCAGACGGCGGCCGAGGGTTTTATATTATTGCAGGTCACTTCATTATTGGCAAGCACAGGCGCTGAATTGCTGCGAGCGCCGTGGACTTACCCGCCTCACCCCGGGGTCAAGCCTGAGGACCAGCACTTGATGGGCTCCCAACATGTTAAGGGGTTATCCTATTACCTCCTGAGAGGCGTGGGGGAAGATAGCAAATCTCTCCTCGTGCTATCCGGCCCGGGTTTCTTTTCTTTCTTTTTTTTTTTTTTTATTGTACATGGGTTATCCGTTATTACTTGTTGTAGAATAAATACAATTCATCTTTTCCAGTAAATGTTAGAATTGGACGGATCTGATTCATCTGTTTCTCCTGTCCAAGGAGGGCAGTGCGGGTGATAGCCGGGAGCCCGCGGTTCCAGGTGAGCGGCTCCTCGGACAAGCAGATGGCAGTTAGACTTCCTCGGGACCGGCTCAGCTCAGGGGCCTCTCTGGAGAGCCTGGCCCGCTGGGCTGCGAGGGAGCTCCCAGCCCGGTCTGCCTGCACGGTGGGCTGACCCCTGCACCTGCACTTCCGGAGCCACCGCTGCGAGGAGCAGCAGTACCCGCACACCGGACGCTGGATGCCGGACGCCGGATGCCGGAGCAGAGCCCCCGGACCTGGGGGTCAGAGAAGGTCTCCCTCTACGTGTGCTGGCTAAGCGAGTTAACAGACGCCTTGTGCCGGTACTTCCCAAGCTCCGAGCCGGTGGGGGATAAGCACAGCTCGGCCAGCTGTCTCGGGACGCACGCGTTCCAGATGAGACGGCCCTGTGCAGGACGCTGGAGGATGTCATGTTCGGTGAAACCAGCCGGGCCCGGGGAGAAAAAGGCTGCCAGGTCTCACTCACTGGTGGCGTCCACAGCAGTGGTGCCGGGAAAGCACGGGCAGGCACGGGAGCAGGCGATGGCCGGGCTGCAGGGAGGTGGGGAGGCCCGGTTGGGAGGGAGGTGCTAAAGGGGCACGTTCCAGAGAATCCAGGGCAGACGCAGTTCCAGCTGCCTCTGGCACAGCAGGGGGACCGCAGGTTTCAACGATTTGTGACACATTTCACAACACCCAGGAGAGCGTGCAAGGGCTCGGCCCACGAAGTGACACGCGGGGAGCCTGGCCCTGAACCGCCACCCTGTGCCCCATAAATAGGCACAGCCGCGTGCCATTAAAGACGGAAGGTTAAAAATGCCTTTAAAAAAGGAAGGAAAAATGCAAAGGACTGAAAGGTCACAGGAGAGACCACCTGGAGGGGGTGGGGCAGAGGGGGAGGAGACAGAAGACAGAAGAGGAAGCCACAGGGGCTGCTCGGGTCCCGACTCGATGCTGGACCCTTGGTGCTTATGTTTGTTCATTTATTTATTTGAGAGGTAGAGTTAAGGGCAGAGACAGGGAGAGACAGAGAGAGGGGTCTTCCATCTGCTGGTTCACTTCCCAAATGACTGCAACAGCCAGAGCTGAGCCGATCCAAAGCCAGGAGCCAGGAGCTTCTTCCGGGTCTCCCACGTGGATGCAGGGGCCCAAACACTTGGGCCATCTCCTACTGCTTTCCTAGTCATAACAGAGAGCTGGATTGGAAGAGGAGCAGCCAGGACTTGCACTGGTGCCCATATGGGATGCCAGTGCCATAGACAGAGGCTTGGCCCACTTTGCCAGGGCACCGGCCCCTTGGTGCTTATGTTACTGTGCACTGCAGTTCTGTGGTTTTACAAGTTCATGTTCGTGCATTCAATATGCTAACAAGGCAGATTTCCACAGCTGCCTCGATGGCCTTTAGTGTCTCAATACCGTGCAACAAATCTAAAACGTCTCTGTTGGGGGGGGGGGCAGGTTAGGATGCTGTAGGCCCAGAGCAGAGCGCCGGGTTCAAGTCCCAGCTCCGCTGTCCACGTCAGCATCTGGCCACCCCTGAGAGGAAGCAGGTGAAGGGTGGGTCCGGTGCTTGGGCCCCTGGCATCCACATGGGAAACCCCAATTGAGTTCAGGCTCCTGGCTTTGGCCTGGCCCAGCATTTGGGTAGTGAACCAGTAGATGGGAGAGCTCTCTGTGTCTCTGGCTCTGGCTTTCAAATAAATAAACAATGAAATTACTATGGTTGACAAAAATGTTATTTGTGGCCAGCGCCGCAGCTCACTAGGCTAATCCTCCGCCTGCGGCACCGGTACTCCGGGTTCTAGTCCCAGTTGGGGCGCCGGATTTTGTCCCGGTTGCTCCTCTTCCAGTCCAGCTCTCTGCTGTGGCCCGGGAGTGCAGTGGAGGATGGCCCAAGTGCTTGGGCCCTGCACCCCATGGGAGATCAGGAGGAAGCACCTGGCTCCTGCCATCGGATCAGCGCGGTGCGCCGGCCGTAGCTGCCATTTGGGGGGTGAACCAACGGAAGAAAGACCTTTCTCTGTGTCTCTTTCACTGTCTAACTCTGCCTGTCAGAAACCATGTTATCTGTGATATACCAAGATTACTAGTTTCTCCAGGTCTGTGATCTGAGAGCGGTGGTTTTTTCTGAATTTTCAGTCTTGTCTTTACTTTGGTGCCGCAGAAGAAATCAGAGTTAAGAAATGACATTACATCACCGCATACGACATGCTGTGCCTGTTCAGCCTTAGTGTGCTCACAGCGAGCCCCTGTCTGTCCTGCTCCGACTCGCCCCCCGGGGAACAGTGAGCCCCTGTCTGTCCTGCTCCGACTCGCCCCCCGGGCAGAGGACGGCCTGTCTGTCCTGCTCCGACTCGCCCCCCCGGGCAGAGGACGCCCCTGTCTGTCCTGCTCCGACTCGCTCACCAGGCACAGCGAGGCCTTGTCTGTCCTGCTCCGACTCGCCCCCCGGGCAGAGGACGCCCCTGTCTGTCCTGCTCCGACTCGCCCCTGGGCAGAGGACGCCCGACGCCGCAGACTGCCCAGGGGAAGCCTGCATGGCCATGGCTGCTGTGACACGGAGGTGAAGTCGCTCCGAGAAGCCGAAGGAAGGAAAGAGTCCAGGACAAAGCACGATCAGCCCGGCCAGCTCCGTGTGGACTGAGGGCCGTGGAGGGGGGCGGATCCTTAAAACCACCGCACCCAGACAAAGGGAGACGATGGCTGTGCTGCCCCCCGGGCACCCGGCGGTGCTGGTCTGGGTGCTGGGGTGCTCAGACCATGAGGCTCCATGGACGGACTGCTCCCTTGACTCAGCCGGGAGCGGAGCGGGCACCGGGCAGAGGCGGCATGGGAGCCAGGAGGTGGAGACCCGGGCTCCACCACCGTCCCCGGGGAGAGAGGAGGAACTTCCGGAGGCCCGCGTTCTGGAAGGTGACACTCAGGACGAACGAAGTTCAGACACGAATGCGGTCTTGGACAGCTGGGGCTTGAACGCCGGGCTGGAGCGTCTGGGCTCATTTTTGTCTCTGATGTTATGATTTCTCACTGTGTGTGGGGTTTCGGTTAGGGGTCTGAGGCTCAGAGACCTTTGGTTGACAAAGGCAGGCTCTGCGGTGACTTAGATGCCGTAGGGAGAGCAGAGTACCGGAGATGCTCAAACCTGGCAGCTCGTGGGACAGCCAGGGCTCTGCTGAGTGTGGCCTGGCCGGCAGACACGGCAGACAGAGGTGTGGACACGTCAAGAGACCCGGGTGAGGATACGGACATGTATTTATGTATAGGAAGTAGATCAGTTAGGTGTGGCGGTACACACAGACGATGGACATAGATGAGATGATGGGGGTAGGGGGGAGCAGGAGAGATGAGAGATACAGACAGTGGTGGAGCCGATGTAGCCCCATAGCTAATCTACAGATCCCAAACCAGGGCTTTCAGAATTTGGGTTTCAGATTGCGTGAGTCTCTTTGATAAGTTATGTAGGAGTAATTTTGTTTCCTACATAAAGGAAAAGACGCCAAAAAATTACCCATCGTCTTGCCTAGGAAATGGACAGCAAACGTGTGTGCATGTGCGTGTGTGTGTGCAGAGAGGCGGGAGAGAAGGGGTGGGGCGGCAGCTGGAGTAGACGGCTGGATGGATGGGTACCAGACACATGGATGGACAGACACACGGACACTGTTCCAGCAAGCAGGCGTGCCGACCCCTGCACCTGGCTCCACTCTTCCGTGTCACAGACGCCCCCCTCTGCCTCCCCTCCACCCCTGCTCGTGTGATGGACTCGGCTCTGGGGTTTGCTAGGACTGTACCTGCCCTCAGAGGACCGGGAGCCTGGCTCAGTGCTGGGGCCTCCCGCTGCTCTGCGCGTGGTCTCCACCCGCTCACCTGGCCCCACTCACCTGCTCTACCTGCTCCCGCCGGCCCGGGGCTGGGGGCCTGGCCTTGGAGTCACCTCCCAGGCACTGGGCAGTAGAGGGGCATGGATTGTTCGTTCAGATGAGGCAGGCCAAAGAACGGCAGTAAAGTCTGGGGAGAGCTTGATCATCCACAGACCCAAGCATTTTAATTTTCTCATCGTTCTTTTCCGTTTTCGTTTACATGGATTTATTACATACGAGTGTTCACAAAAACAGCTCAATTAAATGTTATTGTCCAATCATTTTCCATTTAGCAGTGGTCGTATTGTGTCTATAATTGTCTGCAGTCTCTACAGAGCGTTTGATTGCATAGGATTCGCTTATTTCCCACCCTCAAACACTTAGATTATTTCCAAAAAGCCAAGGAAATTGTTTTCTCCTTGGACGTTTTTTACTGTGTTGGTGCAAATGTTCGGGAGAAGCAGAGCGCTTGCAGAATATTCCAGCAAGGCTGCCGGCGGCTTCCCTGCCCTGGGGGAACAGCAGGGGCTTGGAGTCAGGCAGAGGCAGGGTCCCCACTTACAGTCGCCGGGGGACACCGGGTCAGGCGCTGACCGGTCCAGACCTCAGTCCCTTCGGCCTTGTAAGCTAACCTCACCAACTTGCGACGCTCAAGCGAGATGGTGCCCGCAGCTCACTCACCGCGGCGTGGCCTGACCCCTGCGGCTTCTTCCTGGACACGATGGGCTAGAACACGATGGCCCCAGGGGTTGTCGCGAATGCCCGGCCGTTCTGAAAGCCGACCCACACACGCTGTCAAACACCGCCGTGGCACCCCAGTCCGCGCCTGAACAAAATCCCACGAACGCGCTTGTCCTGCAGCTTAGCGCGGCAGCCGTCCCCTGAGGGCGTGCCCGTTCCTGGCAGAGGACGTCCACCCCCCAGGAACGTTGCTCTGAAGCCACAAGTCAGAAGGTCGCACGCTCACTGCGCCCCGTGTCGGCCAGTCAAGCAGAGGTCAGTGCTGGGCCCGGTGCGGCGTGGACAGTGGGCGTGTGTGATGGACATGAGGAGGAGCCACCTCAGGCGCCGTGGGGCCCGTGCTGGGACGGGGGCAAAGCTGCGGGCAACGACTTTGTGGAAGGCAAATGTTCCCATAATTAAGGGACAGGCCAAGAGCAGCTGCGAGGGCATGGCGGTCCAGGGGTGGGAGCAGGTGAACCGTGAGGGCATGGTGGTCCGGGGGCAGGAGCAGGTGAACAGCCCACTTCACGCCTTCCCAGCCCCCTCCCCTCCGGGAGCCGTGGGAGCCACCCCTGCCAGGTGTTTCCTGGGCCTCGGTGTGCCCTGGGGTTGTGGCACACGGCCCGCCCAGTCCTGAGCCTGCAGGCCGCCTGGCCCTCAACTCTCTTCTGCCCTCGCTGCTGGCCTACACCCGGTTGCCACGCGGAGTTTTCTTTGGAAACGAGCTGCTCCTGACCGCCTGTCTACACAGCCTGCCCCTCAGGGTAGCTTGAGGGTTCCTGCAGTCTTGTGATCAGGACAGACCCGGGCCTAGGTCCTGCTCTGCTGCCCGGGCACAACTGGCTTGGCCGCCCAGTAACAAGCGAATGGGGTGGGGTGGCGGGGATGGGCCTCCTTGGAATCCTGAGGTCACGCCTAACGGATCCTCATTGCAACTTTTTTTTTAATTTTAATTTTTTAAAGATCTTATTTATTTGAAAGGCAGAGTTACAGAGGGGGAGAGAAAGAGAGGTCTTCCATCTGCCGGTTCAGTCCCCAAGTGGCTGTAACAGTCAGTGCTGGGCCAGGCTGAAGTCAGGAGCCTGGCGCATCTTCCAGGTCTCCCATGTGAGTACAGGGGCCTACACACTTGGACCATCTTGCATTGCTATCCCAGGTCATCAGCAGAGAGCTGGATCAGAAGTAGAGCAGCTGGGACTCGAACCCGCGCCCATATGGGATGCTGGAGCTGCAGGCTGCGGCTTTACCGGCTGTGCCACAGCCCCGACCCCTCACCTGAATTTGATGAGAAGAGGAAGGCAGCAGACCCTAACAGCGGCGTTCTGTGTTTTGACATCTGTCTGTCCTTGGACAGAAGGCACACAGCACCCGCGGGCCTGGGAGAGCAGAACCGCTGTCGGGGACAAAGCCTCCGAGCAGGGCACCTGCTCCATCCCCAGACACGGCTGCGCCTTGCTCTCCGCTGCTGCCTCTTGGTCGCTCGCCGTCTTTTTCAATCATGGTGCTCGCGTGCTGACAGTGCACTGGCTTTCTTGCCTAATTTTATAAACTGTTCAGCCGTGCTCTTATTCACTGTTTTCTCTTAATTATGTATTCTTGTTAACCTCCGTGTGCATTCGAAGTTACAGGCTGCCGTTGACACAGTATCAATTAAAGCACATAATTTATGACATGGGAGCTTGAAATTAATAAGTGACAATACAATTACATGGTTTGCCTAATTGTCCTTCAGTGGTGGAAAGACTGGCATCTGAGGCAGCTTCAGGAGCCGGAAGCACGCGTGGAGTCGCATGGCAGAGAGAAGCCCGGGAAGCCTTGGTGCTCTGGGGGCCGCAGCCTGGGCAGCTGGGGGGGCAGGATCTCATCTCCTCCAATGGACGCTTTGCACCTGTGCAGGGGAAGCTCCTCCTCACGGCTCGCCGCGGTCTCAGGGTGTGAGGCACAGGAGTCTAGCACACCGCACCCAGGACACGCGTGACTTGGCTGTGTCTCAGCCGCTTCCTGGTGCTGTTTGGATGTCGTGGTCCTCACCGTCTTTGAAGCCTTCAGAGGGAGGAACACGACACACGCCCTCCTTCCCACCGATCGGCTCAGGCCGGGATCTCGACGCTGTGTCTACACTGTTCCACCTACAGCCTGCCTTCCCAGAATGCACTGCACGGCACCCGAGGAAGCCGTGGCTGTGTTCACTGCCCGCTGGGTCAGGACATGGGCGGCCCTCTGCAGGGCTGTGCCCTGGTCTCAGCATGGCCACCACGGGCACAGGTCTGCAGGGCAGCTTCCCACAGGGACAGGCCTGAGCGTGGAGTGTGTGCAGGCGGCCACAGGGAGAGACTGGCTGAACGCAGGGCTGGTGACTCACGCGCACCTTGCCGCACGTTTGCACCGGAAATTGTGTAAGAGACCACAGCATCTCCTGATTCTTAAGGAAGCACACTGTGTGTTGGGAAGCAGTGTTTACAACACCAGCAACTCCTCCGCAAGTTCACACCTGGAAACTATGGTCACAAAATATATGCACATGTAGTGTGTGTGTGCGTCCATGTGTGCTTTTGCCTGTGTGTGTGTTTGGGTGTGTCTATGTGTGTGTGTCTGTGTTTTTGTCTGTGTCTATGTGTGTTTATGTGTGTGTGTCTCTGTGTGTGTCCAGGTGTGATTTTCCATGTGTGTGTATCTGTGTGTGTCTGTGTGTGTCCCTGTGCATGTTTGTGTATCCATGTGTGCTTTTACATGTGTGTGTCTGTGTGTGTCTATGTGTGTGTGTGTTTGTGTCTGTATCTCTGTGTGTGTCTGTTTTTGTCTATATGTGTGTCTGTATCTGTGTGTGTGTCTTTGTGTATGTGTGTATGTGTGTTTGTGTTTGTGTTTGACTGTGTCTCTGTGTGTGTCTGTGTTTTTGTCTGTGTGTGTCTATGTGTGTGTGTGTGTCTTGTCCATACAGTAGAAGCTGGCTCGCTTGGCTGAGGCTGGCTCCCATGTGTGATCATATCCGTGGCACCCAGCGCGGCTCATCCCCCGGTGGTGGTCTTTCTTCTGCCCAGGGTTTGCCGAGCACCTTGACTCTTCCTGGGGGTTCCCTGTGGCCAGGTCATCAGCCACTCCCGTCAGGCATGGCCTCGAAGGCCTCTTCTCTCTGAAACTTCAACCTTGAGGTCGTTCCACCGGCTTGCAGTGTCCTAATGCTATCACGCGTTTCCCCCGAAGTGTCTGTTTGCCCCTTTGTTTGAATTTTCTCTGCTTAGCTTTTGATTGTAATGAGATATAAGCCAAACAGAAAAGCACTGCTCTCCCCTTAGCTTTCAAACTGCCTGCCATCCCTTCCAGCTGGGGTAGGGCGTCTCCCGGGCTCCCCGCCCGGCACAGACCCCAGTTCAACACGAGGCCTTGGTTTTCCCTCTTCTTCCTCGTCTCTCCCTCTCTCTCCTTTGTGTTTTGTTTTCATTGAGATGTAATTCAGTCAGCAGCAAGTTCCCCCTTTCAACACGCACTTAGTGCGGGCTGTTGGGCTTAATCGGAGGTCGTGAGCCTCTGCTATCTACAGATGGCCAAGCACTGCTGCCGGCCTGGGGGCATCCCGAGTCAGCGTGGCACAGCCTGGACCCTCAGCCAGCTACTCGCTGCCTTTGTTCACTTGCCGTTCCTGGACACGGCACAAACGTGGCCATTTGTGTCTGGCTTCATGCCCTGGGATGTGGCCGGTGATGACGTGCTGCGTGTCCAGGCTGGGACGGGGGCTTCCATTTCTCTGTCTATACCGGGAGATGCTGCTGTGAACACGTGTGTACGAGCTTCTGAACAAATGTGTTCCCAGCGCCCTAGGAAGGGAGTTTCCTGACAAGTCTGTGTTTAACTGCTTTCCACATCAGCAGGTGGATTTGACGTCTTACAGCCGTGGGTTTGAGGCCTCCTGGTTCTCTCGCTCATCACCAACACTCTGCTTCCCTACTGCAGGCCGCGTCGTGGAGGTGCAGGTGCCTCACAGCTGGGTCTGCCTTTTCCTCCTGGCCGAGGCACTGGGGTCTTCCCCTGAGCCCTTGCTCATCTTCTCCAGGGAACGACGTCTTCAAGCGCTTGGCTCACATTTTGGACAGATTTTTGTCTGTTGTGGCAATGTAGGAGCTCTTTCTAGAAGGTTAGCAAATCGACGGTTTGCAAGCTTTTTCTTCCGTCCACTGACTGTCGCTCCGTATTCTCCACTGTGTCCTACTTCGATGAGGTCTACTTCTTCTTCGTCCTTTGGAACCAGATCTAAGAAGCCATTCTTAAATCCAAGGTCCAGTTTACTTACATTTGGTAGTCTTAGCTCTGTGCATGCTGTTTCTTCCAGCTGGGAAGTTTTTGTAAACGGTGTCAGTGGGGGCCTGGATTCGCTCTTTTGCATGCCACTATGCCACTGTCCCAGTACAACAGAGGGAAATGGCATTTTCCTCTTCCATTGAATAGTTTCGGCATCCTTGTCAAAATTCCTATGGCTACACACGTGAGGGTTCATTCCTCCGCTCTGTTCTATCCATGTACGTTCCTGTTTTGTAAGAACAGTACTACACTGTCTTGGTGAACGTTGCTGTAGAGTGAGTTTTGAAATCAGGCAGTGTGAGAGCCCCAACCTTGTTTTTCATTGCAAGATTGTGATTTTGATCTCTTCACCTCCCTATGAAATACGGAATCACTTCATCTATTTCCGAAGAAAATCAGTACCCGGTTTGTATTTTGTAAGAGGTGCACTGAATTTAAAAGCACTTTCTACCTGTAACTTCTTGTCACCTGCATCTAGAGACAGTTTTACCTCTGACGCCTGTTCTTCAGTTTCTTGGCTGACGTCCTTGGCGAGACCCCTGGCACTGTTGGCGTAGTGGTGATGACGCACACGCCTGGTCCATCTTCCACCTGCAGTCTCTAAGAGCCCAGCAGTGTCCGCTGTGGGCATCTGTATGGCTGAGGAAGCCCCGCCCGCCCCTCACTTGCCACGTGTCTATCATGGAAGATGTTGCTTGTCCTCAGATGCCCCTACCCCATCCTTCATCATTCTCATCATTCGAGTCATAGTTTGTGCTGCAAATCATAGCCTTATTTTTACGAATTTGTTTTCCTATGTTGAGCCAACCTTGCATTCCTGCTGCTATTTTGTTGAGGATTTCTACATCTGTATGCATGGGGTATTGCTGTGTTACTGTATCTAAAAACTATTTCCCTGGTTTTGATATCAAGATAATGCTGACTCATGGACTGAATTAGAAACTGTTTCTTCCTCTTCTGTTTTTCAGAAAAGTTTGAGAGATTGGTGTCTATTCTTCTTTAAAGATGTAGAAAGTGCCGGTGAGGCTGACCTTCCTTGTCGAGAGCTTCGGGATTACTCACAATGCTTTTCCTTGTTGTAGATGCACTCAGATTTCTATTTTGAGTTAGTTTTGGATCTTGTTCTAGGAGCTTGATCTGCCATCCAGGTTTTCTAGTTTGTGGCTACACAACTATGCACTGCATTCCCTATCGTGATTTTGATTTCAGTAGAATCAATACTAATTCTACAGACTGTCATACCTGGCCTTGCCAATTTCAGTCTTGTCTTTTGTGCATTGTTATGTCATGTGTGCCTCATACCATCTGTGTCACACAGGCCACATGCCCCACACGTGCTGCACACCCTCAGATCACCTGTGTCACAGGTGCTGCACATCACCTGTGTCCCTCAGGGAACACGTCCCACACGTGCTGCACACCCTCTCTATGTAGCTCAGATCACACATGTCACACGTGCTGCACCCCCTCTCCCTGTCACTCAGGTCACACATGTCCCATGTGCTGTACACCATCTGTGTCAGTCAGGTCACACGTGTCACACGTGCTGCACTCCCTGCTACTCACAGGCCACGCGTCCCCCTCCTCCATGTTGTGGGCCAGGGCCCCCAGGCATCCTCTGCCCCAGGTCTCCCCGGCGTCCTCTGCCCACAGGGTCCCGGCTGCTCTTCTCTGCCGTGGGGGCAGCTGCTCAGTAAAGGGTCCCACCTGCTTCCCTTTGGCCTCGATTTCTTCAGGTTCCATGGGATGCCCAGCAGCTCTGGGGAGCCTTGCAGCTGTGGGACCCTGAGCACTGACAGTGGGGCTGGGTGTCCCACACTGACGCAGAAGCACACAGCCTGGACGTGGCTAGGGAAGCGAGTGGGCGTCCCCACAGACCCATCCCACATGAGGGGTTCAAGGGGGCCCCATGGGACCTGTGTGGACCCATCGCAATTTCACTGTGGGGGAAGCTCCAGGTGCGAGGCCGGAAGTCGGTTCCTGGGGCTCCCGAGCCGGTGCTGCTCATGGTCCCCGGTCCAGGGGACCGGAACCAATAACTCTGGCAGGAGCTTTCTGGGCAGCATTAGGTGCCATTCACTGACAAATGACGGACGCTTCATTAGCTAATGTGGAAAAATCACGCAGACACAACAGAATTATTAGGGCTTGTCTAGAAATCCTATTCTGTAATGAGTTATTACTTTAAAATAACAGCAGCAATCTGTTACAATTAAGCGCTCTAATGGGGAATCTTTCCTCGAAAGAGGGTAGGCTTGCCAGAACCCGCTCCCCACGCGTGGCCGCCCCTGGCCGCCGTCCGGCACGCTCCACTCTCCTTCTCCGACTCCAGGCTCAGCCCGGTCCCACAGCGCTGCGCGGCTCCACTCCACCCGAGGTGCTGGGGCTGGCCCAGCGTGCCTTGCTCCAGGGTCTGCAGTGGCAGACTCGGGGGTCGGAGGTGGGGGTGCGTCCCGCTCGGCTTCCCCCCCTAGGGAGCGGGCTGCGTAGAGCCCGACTGCAGAGGTAGGCTCACACCTTCACTGCCTGCACCCCCTCTTTGCGTTATTTTTGCCAGAAACAGAAAACAAACCAAGCCAGAGTCCACGGCACCAGACTGGGAGAAAGCCAGGACGCGAGGGAGAGTCACTCTCCCCGGGCAGCCGCGCACCCTCAGGACGCAGGGCACGGTCAAAACTCCGAAGCTCGTGTTGTTTCCATCCGAGCATTTGCACCTTGGCTGCAAGTGGGGACTGGAAAAATGGATCCAAACCAGTCCGGCTTTCCAGAGCATGAACACGTAGGCTCACAGCTATGAGCTGTGGGTTTAAGCAGTCACTGTGATCCGGCGCCCCCATGGGAGCCCAGCCCAAAGCTCAGCTCTGCACTTCCGGCTGCTCCACGCGTGAGCAAGGAAGGGCACAAGAGCAGGACAGCCCGCCCCACGCGGTGTGGTCCATGGGCAGCTCCTCCATGCATACGGCTCCCCCACGCACACGGCTCCCCCCCCCACATGCTTCCTCTATGCACATGGCTCCCCCATGCAAACGGCTCCTCCACACACACAGCTCCCCCATGCACACGGCTCCCCCACGCACATGCTTCCTCTATGCACACGGCTCCCCCATGCACATGGCTCCTCCACACACACAGCTCCCCCCCACACACAGCTCCCCCATGCACACGGCTCCCCCATGCACATGCTTCCTCTATGCACATGGCTCCCCCATGCACATGGCTCCTCCACACACACAGCTCCTCCACACACACGGCTCCCCCACGCACACGGCTCCCTCATGCACACGGCTCCTCCATGTACATGGCTTCTCCACATACACAGCTCCCCCATGCACAAAGCTCCTCCACGCATACAGCTTCTCCCCACACACGGCTCCTCCAAGCACTCAGCCTCTCCAAGCACATGGCCTCTCCATGCACACAGCTTCTCCACACACACAGCTTCCCCCCAACGGCTCCTCCACGCACACAGCTTCTCCACACACATGGCTCCTCCATGCACAGGGCTTCTCCACACACATGGCTCCTCCACGCACACGACTCCTCCATGCACACAGCTTCCCCACGCACCCGGCTCCTGCACACACACGGCCTCTCCACACACACGGCTCCTGCACACACACGGCCTCTCCACACACACGCCCCCCCCCCCCCCACGGCTCCTCCACGCACACAGCTTCACGCACACGGCTCTCCATGTGCCGTGTTTGCTGCTTGTGCTGTACGCTCTCCTGCTTTTGTTGTTGGCTGGGGAATTTAATTGAACCTGAAGCAACAAGATCGGCATTGGCTCAGCAGCGCCGGGGGTTCCTCTCCAGCACACGATTGCCCTGCTGGTGGATATTTCTGCGCGGTTGTCAAAGACTCCGTGAGCAGGACGTCGATGGTCTTTACAAGATAGTATGTTCTCCGTGGCTCACTCTGACGTGATTTGACAAGGACGGCAGGCTTGTCCCTGGCTGGAAAGATTGGCGCCCGTGCGCAGATGCCGGAATCGATTGCATCTCTACCACCCTTATCTGCAAATGTTTGGGGATGGGGAAGTTTTATGATTTATTGCTGAAGGCCTTGGTCTCTTGGCGAGGAAACACAGCCTCCTCCACGTCGCCTTTCGTGCACTTGAAATTGCTTCCATTTTTGAAATGATGAAATTTAACTACAGTATTGGCACCTGTTAATTGATGCCCGCCATTCATCACGGGGGGCTCCATGAATTAGGTGGAAGGCGGGTCCTGCATGGTAGAACGGAACGGCTTTCTCGTCACCACGTCCTGAAGCCACAGGAAGCTGTGAGGATCAGCGGGAGGTGATGTAGGCTTTCAGCCCACAGTCAGGACACTGGACGGAGCCTCCGTGAGTGCTTGGGCTCAACGCCTGGCTCCAGCCCGTGACTCCAGCTCCCTGCTCATGTGCGTCCTGGGCAGCAGCCGTGGTGGCTCAGGGAGGGATCCCGCCACCCACACGAAAGACCTGGACAGAATTCCCAGCGTCTGCCGGGCAGTTTCAGCCACTGTGGGCATCTGGGGAGGGGACCAGTACACAGGAGGTCTCTCTCTCCCTCTCTCTCTCTCCCTTTCCCTCTTCCTCTCTCACTCTGCATTTCTTTCTCCATGACCCACTCTCTGCCTCTCAAATAAGAATTTTTTTTTTAGAAATTATTTATTGGAAATGCAGAGGAAATGCAGAGAGAGAGAGAGAGAGAGAGAGAGAGAGAGAGAGAGAGAAAGTCCTCCATCTACTGGTTCACTCCCCGATGCCTGCAACAGCTGTCATTTGTGACTGCTTAAACCCAAACTCCTGCAACCTCAGGCCAAGCCGGGAGAGAGGAGCTCCATCGGGGCCCCCGTGGTGTGCCGTCCCCCACCGCTCCCCAGCACGTTAGCAGAAGGCTGGGTTGGAGCACAGAGGAGCTGGGACTCCAACCAAGCACTGGGCCTGGGGATGCTGGAGACCCAAACAGGGGCTTCACGCACTGCACCACGGCACCCACCCGGGATAAAGACGTTTGAAACGATGCCTACGATGGCGTTCCCGTGTTGGCGTGCAGCACCATGGCATTAGCACCCCCGTGTGGTGTAGGTGGTCTACTGGGAGCCCTGAGCCACACTTGCTTCCATGGACGGGGGCTCCTGTGGAGGCCCATTCCTCTTCCCTGCCCGCCCTTGGAGGGAATGAGCCTCACCCGCGTCTCCCGCTGAGGGCCCCATGTCCGGGCCACGGATGGCCCTGGTCTGAGCCCATTCAGGGCAGCCACTGACAACATCACCGCTGCCCCCCAGAGCCCCTTGGGCAAAAACCTCCCACTCGGCCTGTGCTGCCTAAGGGATGGTGTCGGAGGCCCTGGGGTGGTGACCCTGCTGGCATCTCCGGGCGGTGCCAGAGCCCACCACCATCAGAGTCCAGGCTCTGGAGAGAAGCAGAATCCAGGTCAACCCGGGGACCGGACCTCCCGAGAGCATTCTGGGAGGAGTTCTCTCAGAGAATGCGCCCCGGATGAGGTCCAAATTGTAGAAAAGCTTGGCATTCTGTTATTCCCCAATAATTTTGTTGGAAAAATGGGAGAAAAGTGAATAATGGCTGACTATTTATATTAAGATGATTTCAAAGAAATGGCACTGAGATTTGCAGATCTGCGAGCCATCAGTGGAGAAATGGAGGAAGGGCAAGTGGGAGGGGAGGGAGGAGGCAGCTCTGTGTGCTCGGGGCCTTCGGGACCAGGCCAGAAGGTGGTCTAAGACACTTGAGCCCTATCCAACCACACGCCCTAAATACGAAGTCTCTCTCTCCTCTCTGCCCAGATGCTGTCCCCGCCTCAGTCAGGTGCGGGTGCAGCAGGAGTGGGTGTGACACATCAGAGGTCACCCGTTGCTGGCACCACGTCACCCAGGGCTGTCTCCAAGCAGCTCGACCCACCCAGTGGGCTGGTGGCCCTGCCAGGACCTCCACCACAGAGGGCTTCTGCCTGGTTTCAGGTGCAGGACGGGGTGCCTGTGCCTTCAGCTGGGTCCCCAGGCCTCCCTCCTGGTCCCCTGGTGTGTGTTGGCATGGCAACGCTGGGCCAGCATGGAGACGGCGGGGTGCACGCCGTGTGCCTCCGAGGACCACTGCATGTGTGTGTGCATGTGTGTGCATGTCGATAGTGGGCTCGGTCCTGTGTTTAACTAGACAGACAGCACTGCGCAGCCCTGGGAAGCAGCATCTGGTGCATATAACCCGGCCCCATAATTCATTTTTAACTTTCCCTAATTGCTCCAGTCATTTCATCATTACAAATACTAGGTGTCGAGGCGAGGAGCCGCGGCTCTCCTGCCTGGAAGGAGGGGGCCGCTAATCTAATTAGAAAGGTAGGGAGCTGAACGGCTGCATTTTCTCGTACTTAGCATGCACAAGTCAGGTCCCAGCAGATGTGCTGTGAAATTAATTTCCTCTGGTGTAACCAGAGACTCTCTGTTATGCAATTTCCATTTCACAGATGATAACCTATTATCACTTTATTCAAGGAAAATGTGTTAATAGCCACAAGGAAAATTGAATTATTCATATTTGCTCATTTCCATTCTGAAGCGAGCACTTCTCTCTTCATGCACTGGGAGAAGGCTAATGTAAACATGACCGAATCCCTGTGAATTGGCTCACGGAAGAGCCTGTTAGCCGGCTGCCTGGGGACCGCGCCAGGCCGGGCGGTGGCGGGTGCCGGGGAGGCGAGCACAGCGTGGGGGAGACCGGCGGCCCAGGTGGCGCCCGAGCCAGTGGGAGCCAGGTCAGAGGCGTCAGCTGTGCCTGCCATGCGGGGCGGTGGTGGGTGCAACAAGTGGCTGTGGCTCCCGTGGGTACACAGCCGTGGCACAGGCCCACAGCTGCCGGCATCCAGGGCAGGTTCTGTGCACGGACAGCGAAGCCACCCCTGGGATTCCGGCCTCCGGCTCTGGGCTGACCACGTCCACCTGTGAAAGGACAGGTTCTCCGGGCACCTCTCAGGAGAAACCGCCCAGACCAGGGGTTAGGCCCCCGGGCCCTCCTCTGAGGTCAGCCACCTCGGAGCTCAGCCCAAGCTCCCTGCAAAGCAGGGGTTTCTAGGGGTGCCTTCCAGATCCACGTCTCTGCCAAGGCCATTTCTTTCCTTCTTGTTAGTTACAGGGCCGAAGGCTCCAAGGGCCAGGACTCAGTAGATGCTGGCCCTTCAAGCTTCCCAGTGGCCGGCCCCAGCCCACCTTCTGATGGGGACTTCTGGTGGGCGCTCGGTCTCGCTCCAGCACCAATGTGCTGCCGGGCCACACCCAAGTCCTCAGTGGCCTGGAACAAACCACAACCATCTCTTGTGCATGCTCACCCGAGGGGCACAAGGCCCAGCCCACCCTGGCCCCAGCTCTCTGGAGCCGCTGGGCCAGCCACGCTGCTGCCTGCTTGCACGGCGCCCGAGGCTGGCTCCGCACGCACAGGTCTCATCCAGCACCCGGCTTTGCAAAGGCTGAGCCCTGTTCCTGGGGGGCTCCCCAGCGGGCACTGTCCCAGAACGGCCCCTCCCGAGGAGTGGGACAGGAGCAAGGGCCAGGGCAGAGCAGTGGTGAGGGGGCAGGCACGTGTGGAGGACACCCAGGCTTGAGGCCCCTCTGGTACTCGGAGCATCCCGCGGCGGGGATGGCACGTCGGGCAGGCGGGCTGACCCACTCTACCTTCTCCCTTCTCTTCCCACCAGTGGGACCCAGACATGCTTCCGCTGCCTCTGCTTTCTGTCTTCTCCTCTGTGAGCGGCAGCTCCTGGTTCCCTGTCTCCTTGCTTAGTCCACACAGTCATTCGGCTTCTGTGCCTCCTTGGGACCCTGCCGGACATGCAGCCATGGGACAGATCTGTCCCCAGTCTCGGGAGCTTGCATCCCACACACGGAGACAGACAGGAAGCCGGCTAAGTGGATTATTCTGGCCCCAAGAGGCTCTGTGTAGCCTGCCTGAGGGGCAGCTAGCAGAGCGTCCACCAGGACAGCCGGCAGGAGCACGTCTCAGTGTCAGCAGGACCACAGAGGGGCTCCCCGAGGGGCCAGGGGATGGCCAGGGGCGCTGGGCTGGCCTGGGGTAGTCTTGGGAGGGGCTGGGGCCAGTGCTTGGGGAGGAGCAGCCGTGGTCAAGGGAAGTGCATCTCACAGGAAGGGTGGAGGGAGGGTTAGGAGTAAGGGTTGCCAGTGGGCAAGATGGTGCTGAGGACCAAGAGGGCCTGATCCTTGCACACCGGCACCAACAGCACGCGCACGCTGTGGTCGCCAGAGCATCTCTGCTTGAGAATTAATATTCTCCTCATCTGAACATATGATCGACACGGAGACCATAAAAATGAAGTGGAAGCTTTTTGGAGATCATAAAAATAAAGAATGCATGGAGATCACTTATACTGTAGAGTTAATTCTTGGCGTGTTGCACTTTGGAGAGCCTGGGTCTGAGCTGGCGTGTTAGAATGACGTAACTGAGCGTGCAGTGCCGCGGGGAGCACGGGTGTTCCCGCGGGGCCGTGTTCAGGGTGCGGGACTCCCCACGCCCCTCCCTGCTGTTTGGCCTGGAGTCTTGGGACCAGCATCTCAGACACGGTGTGCGTGAAGTTAACAGCAGGTACTGAAGCAGACGATCTTCTCGCAGGTACACTTCGATACTGACCGTACCTGCATCCAGGCTTCCTCGACGTGCCCGATCTTCCTGAGTCGGAGGAAGCCAGCGACTGTGGTTTGTGGGAGAGAAGCAGTGACAAGGTGGAGGCCCTGTTTTAGGCCAGTGTGTGGCTGTCCCATGTTTCACTTCTCAGCTGCCTGATCTCCCCTGGGTGTGTGTGAACTCCCCTGCAGCTGTGAACAGCAGTGCAGAGGGAGGGCCTGTGTGTCCACCGGCCCCCGAGGGAGCGTCCTGTAGAGCTGCAGCATGGTCACTACCAGGCCCCGTCGCACTTGGGCTGCCCAGGTGTCCATGCTGTGCTGTGTGAGCTCAGTCTGTGCCTTGTGTGTCCAGTCCTAGGAGCTCGGACCCTGTGGGAGGACGCCTGTGTCCACCAGCGTCTCAGGCAGCTCCATGACCCCCCAAGCTCCCTCCTGCCCGCCCTCCCCTCCCCAACACCTAACACTGGGTCACCCCCTCCCTGTGTGCACTCCGGCTCCGTGCTTACGTCCTATGGGACACAGGTCAGATCACAGATCACACAGACTACTGGGTCCGGTTCTCTCTCACAGCATCACTGCTGTGAGGTCCACCCTGGTCACCATGTGTCCCTCATGCTCCTCCCCCGACCTGCGCTGGAGGGGGCTGGAGCCGTGTCCACTTGGCCACGGTGAGGAAGGCTGCTGTGCACATGGCCGTCCAGAATCCACACGAACTTCACGTTTCCTTCTCCATGGTGCACACGGGGGAAGTCAGGGTCTGGGCCGGGGCAGTGGCGGTGAGGGGTGGAGCAACCGTTGGCTTTCCCAGCAGCCACTGGGGCTGACCTGTTCAGCTGGGGCAGTGCCAGCAGCCTCTTCCTGCTTTTGTGTCAGTGGCTCAGGTGGCACAGTGATGGCTCTGAGTGTGGTTTAGATGGTGCCTACCTGGTGGCTGGTGATGCAGGTGTCTCCACGTGCGTACCCGTCTGCCTGTCCCTTAGGTCGGGTGTCTGCCGTGTCCTGTTTGTGTGTCCCTTAAGGGAGAATTCTGGCATGTTCCATGTCTCTCTGCATGTCCTTAGATGAGAATTCTGCCATGTGCCATGTCTGCATGTTGCTCAGGGGAGAACTCTGGTGTGCGTGTGCACTCTCACTGCGTGTCTGCTCCTTTATGGCTCACTCTGAGAGCTGTGTGTGCTGGGATGGTGCAGACCGGTTCTGTGTCAGACCCAGGGCTTGCAGGATTGCACGCTGTGCCCAGTGCCTGCCTCCACAGGGGAGGTTTTGGTTTTGATGAGGTCCAGCTGGTCGGTCTGCTTCTGCGGCTGATTTTTTATCTCGACACCAAGAACTTGTCCAAGCGCTTGTTTCTATACACTGCACTAACATCCGTGCTCTAGCTGAGCTGGTTTCTCTGAGCTGGGAGGTTTCGTGTGGAGCGGTTTGGGGTTGGCCTGCCTGCTCACAGTCATCCACAGCAGCCCCACGCCCTGCCAAGGCCACCTCCCATGAAGCCTTTCTCACCCTCCGGGGACTCAGGTGGCAAGCAGGTGCGGGGCTTCAATGTCTGGCTGACCTGTGTGCAAGTAGCACTCTGTGTTCAAGGAAGAATTCTGCATTATTAACATCTTTAAAGGTTGCGTTAGGGGTGAGCATTGTGGCACAGTTCAAACTACCTCTCAGACTGCCTGCATCCCAGACGGGAGAGCCTAGGGGTGAGCGTTGTGGCACAGTTTAAACTACCTCTCGGACTGCCTGCATCCCAGACGGGAGAGCCTAGGGGTGAGCGTTGTGGCACAGTTTAAACTACCTCTCAGACTGCCTGCATCCCAGACGGGAGAGCCTGAGTCAAGTCCTGCTATTGCTTCTGATCCAGCTTCCTGCTACAGTTCCCTAGGAGATGGCAGAGTGGGCCCTGCCACCCACATGGGAGACCAGGATGGAGCTCTGGCTCCTGGCTTCAGCCTGGCTCAGCTCTGCCTGTTGGCAGCATCTGGGGAGTGAACCAGCAAGTGGAAGCTTGCTCTTTCCTTCTTGCTCTTGTTCTCTCGCTCTTTCTCCCCTGACGCCCTGTCATTCTTACTTTCAAATACATATACTGCAAAGATTACCTTATCCATTTTAGCATCTGTGATTTTTCCATAGAAAATATGGAGGAAGAAAACCTGCATTCCGTCTATAAAGCATCTTGCTGGGACTTCGATGGAAATCATGTTATACTTCCAGGTCGAATCCAATGTGTCTGCTTATTTAGATCTTCAGTTCACTGGTGCTGGCTGATTTTCAGCACCCAGATCCTGTGTGTGCTATGTTTATACACAAGTTACTCAGTCTCCCGAGAGCATTTACATATGGTAATCGTCTTTCACCTTAGTTACCACGGGTTTGCTGTTGGTGCCTGGTGTTGAAATGGGACTGACGTCTCAGGTCCTTGTCCGCCTTTGTCACTGAACTCTCTGGATCACTCGAGGAGGTTCCTTGCCATGCTGATGCGCCTGCACCAGGAAGACCACCATGCCTTCCTCCTCGGTTCACCTGTGCCCTTACCCAGTGGTCTTATTTCTGATGGTTTTCTCTGCTTTAAAAGCCGTCCCATGTTGTGTTGACACAGCCATGTCTTGGAGGTGTGCGTGTGTGTGTGTACTTGTGTGGTATAACTGTTCCTGTTATTGTATTTTCAAATTATCTGTCACTGAACTTGTGAATTTTTAATGAAAGCACATTGTTGGGGTTTTCCTTTTTGCTCTTTAATGTGTCCGGACCATCACTGATTCTTAATCAGTGTTGTCTACTCTACTTATGCTGAAGGAAGCCATCCATCTGTGAAAGCTCAAGTCTGCGCTCGTGTTTCCGACCCCACGTTCGCTCCCTTGTTTCTTTCCGTTGCCTCCCTGTGTGCTCTGTGTTCTTTATTAGGAACCCAGCAGTTTTTGCCTTGTCTTTTTCTAAAAAAATTTTTATTTATTTATTTATTTGAAAGGCAGAGTGGGGGCAGGGGGAGAGGGGGAGAGAGAGAGAGAGAGAGAGAGAGAGATCGAGATCTTCTATCCTCTGGTTCACTCCCATTTGGCCACAGTGGCCAGTGCTGGGCCAGGACGAAGCCAGGAGCTTCCTCCAGGTCTCACACGTGAGTGAAGGTCCGAAGTACTTGGACCATATTCTGCTTTCCCAGGAACATTAGCAAGGATCTGGGTCAGATGTGGAGCAGCCAGGACTCGAACTGGTGCCCATGTGGGATGCTGGCAGCACAGGCAGTAGCTTTGCCCTCTACGCCACAGTGCCGGCCTCACTGCTTGTTTTCATTTTTGTTGTTTTGTTTTCCTGAGTCGCACAGAGTGAGCCGTGGCGGCTGCTTCCTTGCAGGCAGCTGTGCATGCTGGCTTGCTCCCTTGTGGGCTGACTGGCCTGTGGACCGCGGTCTGCACTGACAGGTGCAGGTGTGTTTGTGTGGAAGCCTCCACACCTGGGCCCGGGCAGGCTGGGGCTCGCTGCTGCTGCTGCCCCTCTGCCTTCCTTCAGCCGCTTCCTTCCTGTTTCCAGGGCATCCGGGACTTCTCCATAGCTCCGCGTCTCAGAGTGCCTGGCCCTCTCCTCCCCTGCGGGTCTCTGAGAGGCCCCTCTCCAGCACCTGGAAAAGCAGCCTCTCCCTCTGGGCCCCCGTGGCTTCAGATGAGAAATCCACAGTCGCTCCCAGTGGGTGTCCCTAAAACATGTGTGGTTTCTCCCCTTGGCTCCCCTGACTTTCCGCATCTTGGTTTCCAGAGGTTTTATGGTGATGCACCTTTGCCTGGGTTCACCTCCGTTGGGCTGAGCCAGCCCATGGGGCTCTGGCAGGTGCAGCTCAGCCCGCCTGTGGGGTCACGTGTGGCTCAGAGGTCCTGGCCTTGGGCTGACCACACGTACGCAGATCACTCCTCTCTGTACACAGGGTCACAGAAGGCGCCTGTTCCTGTCGGCCGAGCCTGGGCTGTGACCCTGCCGGGCGGTCCCCCAAGCTCCCTCCTCAGAGAGCCCAGAGGTGCACAGGGGGCTCCAACCCACGTTCCTGGGACGCTCTATGCTATGCAGCATCTCCTCAAGTCAGACTCCCGCCCTTGAACACCGTACCTCACCCAGGACTGGCATGCACGGTCCAGTGGCCTAGGCCCTCAGCAGGGACAGGACAGCCGCCCTGGCCATGAAGCTGAGCTGGGCGAGGGGACTCGGGCCCTTGATCCACCTGTGGGTGCCGCCTTCCCTGGGGTGCTCTGTGGTGGAGGTGTGGACAAGCTGAGCCACCCGAGCTCCCTGAGCTGTGCGGGACCAAGTGCCCAGCGTCGCTGTCCAGGGCAACGTCTCTCACCAGCGCTGCGTTTATGGGAATTCTGGGAGCCAGGTGACAAGTGGGTAGCTGAAAATCAGCCACAGCGGGAATATGGCAAATCCTACGAGTTGGTTTCTGCTTGAGACAAACAGTCAAAGCAGACAGGCAGGGCTTGGTTGTAGTTATGGCAACGCCAGCATCCCACATGGGAGTGCCTGGGTTCAAGTCCCGGCTGTGCTGGATTCTAGCTTCCTGTGATGTGCACCTTGGGAAGTGGTGATGGGGCGGCTCACATGGTTGGGCCTCTGCCACCCATGTGAGACTTGGATGAGGTTTGAGCCCCTGGCCTCAGTCTGGTGCATCCCCAGCTCTGTGGGCATTTGGGGAATGAACCAGCAGATGGGAGCAGTCTCTCTCTCTCTCTCTCTCTGCCTTTCAAATAAATAAAACAAAAAATTAAAAAAAGATTGTTAAAGAGTCCATTTGTTTAAAAGCAAAATAAAAGACACTGGTAGAGACTGTTTCCTGAGAAGAGTGTATCCACTAACAGCACAGGCAGCCCTGAGGCCAAGGGTAGCACCCGGGCGGGGTCTCAGCAGACAGTTTCCTTACACTGCAAAGCCCCAACAACGCCCTCCCAGCGCCCTGAACCCTGCTGTTGTCTTCCGAGTCCCAGCCCCAGTGCTTCGTAGGACCCCATGCGGCTGGAGCTTGGGGGGAGCAAGGCAGGCACATGGGGTGCACGCAGAGCGCAGGAGAGGAGCCCACCAGGGCCAGGCCTGAAGGACACAGAGCCCTATCAGGAGGGCCAGAAGTGCGCTCCGGCACTCCGGGGGCAGAAGACAGGTCCTGCCCTGCAGGAGAGACTGCTGTGCTGCACAGGGAGGATGCTGGGCCAGTGTGCGGGCCCCCAGCGCTCAGGGCAGGGGGAGGGGGCCAGGGCTGAGCCTGCAGCAAGCACAGCCCGGGGGTTCTCAGCGCCTGGCGCCTCCACCTGCGCCGCTCAGAAATGCCCACGTCCAGGCTGGAGCCGAACAACAACCGGCAGTGATCACGCTTGCAAGGCCCGCTCCAGGGAGGAGAAGAGGGTGGCCAGGAGCCAGAGTGGGCAACAAGGGGACTCTAGGCCCACCGTGACAGAGCCGGTGGTGAGAGCAAGGGCCTTGTTGGAGCCAGGCAGGCACCTGCTAAAGCAGGAACCTCAGCCCAGGTGGGAAGCCAAGCTCTTACCTGAGATGAGACAGAGACAGTTATGTTGAACAGGCTGGCTGTCTCTCTACCATTGGACTCATTCTACTGATGACTGATCACGCGCTATTGTACAGTGAATATATGCTGTTTTCAAAGTTGCCAAAAAATCTTTTACAATTTTCTTCAGACACCCAGATTCAAATATCCTCAGCATCTCACGTAAAGCCTACTGTCCAGAGAACTGGCTCTCTCTCTAACAGCCTACTGTCCAGAGAACTGGCCGTCTCTCTAATATCCTATGTCCAGAGAACTGGTCATCTAATAGCCTATGTCCAGAGAACTGGCCATCTAATAGCCTATGTCCAGAGAACTGGCCATCTCTCTAACAGTCTCTGCTATTCACTGTATTAGGTGGTGTAGGTGAACCAGAAAAATGTTCCACTCTCAGAATCCAAGAATGTCTGACATTTATATTGTTCTTAAAAGCTTCATTTATTACTTGTTCTCATTTTGTTTCAAAAGCAGAGACGGACACAGAGAATTTTCCATCTGTTGTCCTTCCACAAAAACTGGCAATAGCTGGGACTTTGATTAGAGGTGGGAAGTACACTGTGATGTCACTCTCACTACAGGAAGTGCATTGTGACGTCACTCTCCCAGTGAGAACTGCACTGGGATGTCATTCTCTCGACAGGAAATGCACTGTGATGTCGCTCTCCCGACAGGGAGTGTGCTGTGACATCACTCTCATGACAGGAAGTGCACTGTGACATCACTCTCACTACAGGAAGGGCACTGTGATGTCACTCTCCCGACAGGGAGCGTGCTGTGATGTCACTCTTATGACAGGAAATGTACTGTGACATCACTCTCGCTACAGGAAGTGCACTGTGATGTCACTCATGACAGGAAATGCGCTGTGACATCGCTCTCACCACAGGAAGGGCACTGTGATGTCACTCTCCCAATGAGAACTGCACTGGGATGTCGCTCTCCCGACAGGAAGTGCACTGTAACCCTGCTCCCCTCTCCACGTCACTGACTGTGGTCTGGTAAATCCTTCTTCTGGTTGCTGCTATAAAGCATGGAGACCTCCACGGGCACTGTGAAGAGTTCGAAGCTCCTGTGTCTGAGGCTAGGAAAGGCCCCACCAGACTGCTGGTTAGATACTTGGAGGAAAATACTTGGAGGAAAAAACCACCTCTCCAGTTCCCTCTGTTCTTTTCTTCCTACTCAGCACACAAAGATCCCCACTGCACGCGCTGTTTAGAGGCACAGCAATGTTCCACCGCCAGGCACTGAGCTCCAGGCTGCGGCTGGGCCTGTTTCCCCTTCCTCTCCCCATTCTTCTGCTGCTGCTCTCAGAATGACCTACGTGGTGCAGAGGATGCACAGTGCCATGGCCTCTGCTCGCTCCCAGCAGGGCCTGCTCTCCATCGTACCTTGGCCTGCAGTTCCCACCCTTCTCAGCCAAACTTCCTGGGATCTTTCCAGAACAATAGCGGTAGACCCTGCCGGACAACCCCAGGGCTGTGCTGCCACGGAGCTGCAGACGCGCTCGCTTGGCGGGGTCCTGTGGAGCTCCCCACGGATGGCTGATGAGATGGGCGCCTCTCCAGGGATTGAGCGGCTGAACCCAGGCCGGGGCTCTAGTGGCTGGCGGCCCTGGCTGGAAGGAAGCTCTCCATCTCAACTAAACCCTTGCTATTGAGGCCTAAGCCCATTTCCTCTTTCCTTAGCCTCCGCGTGGAGAGGGAACAGCTGGTCCCCACCCTCCACATAATAACCCTTCACCATCCTGAAGATGGTTATTAGGTTGGCTCCGCTTCTCCAGGCTAAATCATCACAGATCCTTTAATCTTCCTCCATGGGTCCTATTTCCCCAGTCTTTAATCGCCTCTGCCGCTCTCTACTGAATCCTTTCAGCTCCTTAAGTCCCTGGGTGTCACCTCTTCACAGGGGTGGCACAGACAGTGTGAAAAGCGAGGCAACCCAAAGGCACAGCGGCGATGTCTTCGATGACAGAAAAATGATGCCCCTGACAATGCAGCCGAACGACTGTAGGAGGCTCCGTGTCCTTCCGATGCGAGGCAAACAGCGCCAGTCAGCGCCTCCTCGGCAAAAATGAAATAATGACAACCGCGACGTGACAGCAGCACCGGGGACAACTGGCGGCACAAAAGCCGTCTACGAGGATGCACGGCCACTTTCTCAGGCTGCAAATTTGACACTCGAGTGTCACAGGTCGCTGCCATCTGGCTTGGCTGACCTGTCCCCTGTGATGTTTTTAAAATAATTTACCAGGTTCCTATGCCAATCTTCTAAATTCCCAGACGATTTTGCTGTGCACTTCTTAGCACATTGTCAAGGTCCTTTTCTATCAAACTCCAAGTCTGTGGATTTCCAGTGCCAGGGCAGGGGCCGGGGGCCGAGAGGCAGGTGAGCACCCTGGAGGGTCCACGCCCTGGCCGGCCCCCAGCAGGGGTAGGTCCAGGGGCAATGGGGACTTCACTGTGTTTGCAAAGCTCCCCGGGTGAAAGTAACAGCGTGCACCAAGGACGAATGCCACCCCCGCAAACCCTCCGCCCCTCCACCAGCTCCCTGCACGGGGAGCAGGCACACGTGGAGCTGCGTCTCAGGCCTCTTCTGACCATTTAGTTAAATTTCATGGTCATGATTAAATCTCCTATTCTCCATGGTGTTATCTGCCGCTCCCAGCTCGGCTTCCTTGTTCACTTAATGAACGTGTTTTCCATCCCATCGTTCCGAAAATTGATGAAAGTGTTTAAGTAGCATTGAACCCAAGATTTTCCTCAGGGAAGCCCCACTTGCTATGTTCTCTCATATTGATATTGAGCTGTTTTTAAGTATGCTTTGAGTATAGGCTCCAAGTATTATCTTACTTATGACTTGGGCCATCTTTCTCCATATGTTGATTAGAATTTCATGTCAATAAGCAGAGATCACAAGAAGGAGCGGAAAATTGGGCAGAGTTTCATTTTTTATCATGCCTTAAGTGGGGCACTCTATCTGTTTAAAATTATACTGTGGAATTTTATTAATAAACTACTTATAAAAGCAGTGAATACTATTTCTGAGAAAGAAGTAAACTGTGTCAAGCAGATCATATACTTCCTTCTCATTAATTGTCACTTAAGAATTTCAAATACGGTCAAACATAGATCAGCTTCAACTACATTTCAGAGTCTAACTCACGATATGTGAGTGGCTTATCCTTCATCACACTGGGTTCTCACTTGAAACCATGGGAGTTTCCGCATCAAAATCCGAGCCTACCTTTAGAGCCATCTGACAACGCCCACAGAAAACTTGCACTGCGCCCCGAACGTCAGCAACATCGGCCTGTCTGGGCTTCCCACGCAGGTCTGCACCCAGCAGCTGGCCTCAGCCTTGGCATGCGGGGAAGCAGAGCACCTGGACTTCCTAAGAGGACTCAGAGGGGCAACGTCGCCCACTGGGTTTGCAGATCGGATAGGACTGGCCTCAAGCACCTGACAAGGTCGCAGTGCTGTCTCTGTAGTCAGAGTCACCTGAACAAAGGCTGGCTTCTAACACCGGCTCTCTCTCTCTCTCTTCCTTCTCACGTTTATAAAAGACCCCTAGTTCTGTGCATTCATTAGTAGGTAAATGATCCCAAGACGGAAGTCTTTCCAAACAAGGAGCAGGAGGAATAAAATCCCTCTTTAACCTGTCACCCTAGGAGTTTCACCTGTCACCAGGGGGCTTCTCATGTCCTTCCTTGTTTGGAAATGAAATAATATTGTTTCAAATGTGGCAGCTTCCTTTTTTTCTTCAAAGAAGCAAACTGAAAAATTGCAAAGTCGAGCAGGATAAAAGCCTAGCGACTGCCTTTAGTTTTACACCATATTACTGTAATATCCAGTAAGCTGGCAGAATCATGAATATTCAAAACTTACAGCAACAAAAAGTGGCAGCGTGGTTACTGGGACGAACACACTAAGCAAACTTCAGAGGACAGAACAGTGTTTCCTATGCTTTAAAATGGTGGAAGTCCGACCCCCGCGTGTTTCACAGCAGAGCCACCCAGTAAAGCTGCAGGCGACGAGAGACAGGGAAGGGCTGGGCAGAGCCCTGGCCTCCCAACAGGAGCAGGGAGAGGTCCCACGACCCCCGACCCCTTTCCCCCTCCCCCTTAGCCCCGGGACAGCAGCAAAGGACAGGACAAGGAACAAAACTTCACACATGAGGGGGACCAGCTTCAGCTTACCCAGAGAGGTGGGCACAGCGCCCCAAGGCCTGTGCAGCCGTCAAATCAACAACAGCCAGAGGTCTCGTGCATCATTAGAACATCAGGGCCCGCAATGCCCAGAGGGCAGCGCAGCTGAGCTACAGCCTGCGAGCAGGGAGCAGTTCCTCTGCGCGCAGGAGGGGCCTGCGAGAGCCCGGGTGGGGCAGAGGGCCATCCTCTGGGGACACAGGCGAGCTCCGAGGTCTGCAGGTGAACCCAGTGCCACAAGGGACAGCAGGATGGAGATGCACAGCATGGGTGGGAGGCTGTGCCTCCGTGGGGTGGCAGGCTTCTGGACAGGCCCAGTCCAGGCTGCTCACCCTGGTGGCTGTGACCTAGGAAGCAAGGGGGACTCCCAGTGTCCAGCACTGACATATCCCCTGTTTGCAGGTTTGTGACGTCAGATTCAGCCCGCGTGTCGCCCAGTTTGCAAGACTGATGTCACAGCACACTTCCCACCAGCAATCGAGGTTGAGTTGGAATCTGCACAGTGCAGAAAGGAGCTTAAGGAGCCATCTGTTACCCATGACGCCCTACAAACCTGACTGTCCGCTGTCTTCCTCCACCTCATCTTCACACAGTTCTGCAAACACCGTGCAGGGAGATTAAGTTCCCTCCCCAGAGCTACTAAGAGGCGGCACAACTCACCCTGCATGCAATCATCCCCACCTGCTAGCCAGGTGGTGACCGGCCCCCGGCGCCGGCCTGACAGGGAGGGGCCCGTGCGTCCCCCTCGCAGGCTAGAACAGGCAGGGACTGGGCGACTCGTGTCCTAACACACAGGAAGCCATGAAACGGCAGGAACCATGGAAGAAGAAAAGAAAGGCGGGTCTGGGAGGCAGCACCCAAGTCAAGCCGGGCCAGAGAGGGGCAGCCGGCAGAGCGCGGGGAAATTCACTCGGAACCGGGAGGAGTGAGTGCCTGCACGCGGGACCAGAGCTCCAGGACGAACAAGGAGACCGTGGTGGGGGACATGGAGGACGGACTGGTCCCCAGAGACCGCAATGGACGATGGAGGACGATGGAGGACAGACCCGGGAGACCGCGATGGAGGACAGGGAGGACGGACTGGTCCCCGGAGACCGCGGTGTGGGGACAAGGAGGACGGACTGGCCCCCGGAGACCGCGGTGAGGGACATGGATGACAGACTGGCCACGGGAGACTGCGGTGCAGGCCGGCTCTTCCCCGCACCTGTGTGGCAGGAGCCGGGTCTACGCGGGCATCACCGCGTCAGGCGCACGCGCCGAGCCACACCCCGGGGGAGCCGCTCGCCCCGACGCCACGGCGCCAACGTGAGGGAGGCTGGAACGCGGGGCCACCAACACACGACGTGGGCCGCGGCCTCGGCTGGAGCCTTGGCCCAGCACTGATGTTGCCAACCGTATTTTTCCCGTCGTCACCTCAGCTCCACCGGCAACAGCGCACACCGCCAGGTGCGGGGGCCGCGCGCCGACCAGGACCTCCTGAGAGGCTGTCCCGCCGCGGCCTTCTTGGTTCCACTCCCGAGACACCTTTCTCGGCCACACCAGTCTTAGTCACTGGACGCAGAAGGCAGGTCAGGAGAGCAGGAAGCGACGCCCTGGGCGGCAGGAAGTGACGTCATGGCCCACCGGAAGTGACGCCAGGGCCCGCCGGAAGTGACCTCGCCACAGGCCGGAGGTGGCGGCGTGCCCAGTGACTCTTGGCAGGGATGGCTGACTGGCTGCTCCGAGTCCCTGGCAAACCTCTGCGGGGTTTGGAGGAAAGAAAACCTTTCCCCCAGGAGGGAGGCGAGGCGGGGAAGACCAGAGAGCGAGCGGAAGTCACCCCAGTGCGCAGAGCCGGAAGTGACCACGGAAGGCCCCACCGCTCCGTTTGCCTGGAGGAACGGGAGGCTGGCGGCGCCGGGGCTGCCTGTGGGATCCTCGTGGGGAGAGGAGCTGAGGGGCGGGAGAAGCAGCGCGGACCGCACAGAAGCCCAGCCTCCCCCATGGCAGCCGGGGGGCCAGCTCGAAAGAGACCCCTGTGGTCACCCCGCACCCCCACCCGCAACAGGGCAGCGGGCTTCTAGAACAGGGACGCTGAACCCCTGTAGACAGAGACCCTGGACTCGAACCCAGAGACCTCCGTCTTGCAGGTCTGCCCGCAGAGGGCAAGTGAACGTGACGCGCGTTAGAGGACTGTCTCCTCGCAGCTGGCTGCCTTCAAAAGAAAAACGGCTTGATTCAGCAATTCCAGACCTAGTTAAAAGTCCCCCCAAAACGTTCTGCAATTAAAAGTAAAGGAATTAGGGGCCGGCGCCGCGGCTCACTAGGCTACTCCTCTGCCTGCGGCGCTGGCACACTGAGTTCTAGTCCCGGTCGGGGCGCCTGATTCTGTCCCGGTTGCCCCTCTTCCAGTACAGCTCTCTGCTGTGGCCCGGGAGTGCAGTGGAGGATGGCCCAAGTGCTTGGGCTCTGCACCCTATGGGAGACCAGGATAAGCATCTGGCTCCTGCCTTTGGATCAGCGTGGTGCACCGGCCATTGGAGGGTGAACCAACGGCAAAATGAAGACCCTTTTCTCTCTCACTGTCCACTCTGCCTGTCAAAAATTAAAAATAAATAAATAAATAAATAAAAATAAAAATAAATAAAAATAAAGGAATTAGGAGCAGGTGGGTGGCCCAGTAGTTGAGGCCCAGCTTGGATGCCTGGATCCTCTGTAGGAGTGTTTGATTCGCACCCAGCTCCCTGCTAATGGGCAGGGAGGGAGCAGGTGATGGCTCAAGTGCTCGAATCCCTGTCACCCAGCAGAGGGATCCAGGTGGAGTTCCAGGCTCTTGACTTTGGCCTGGCCCAGCCCTGGCTGCTGCAGGCACTTGGGGCGTGAAGATTTGTCCATGTCTGTCTGTCTCTGCCTCTCTGCTTTTCAGGTAAAATGAAAACATAAAATTTTTAATGAATTAAAATCTTCAAAAATTAAAAAAATGAATAAGTAAAGAATTGCTGATTAAACTCAGGAAATAAAAAAGCAATATAAAAGCATCCCATAATTGATAAGTAACTTGCAAGATAATAAGGATGAATAAATTCAAATAAGAAAAAGAGATAAGGAAGAAAGAGAAAAGCAGCCAAGAGACTAAAAATAGACTGCAAAGTCGTGTCAGAGGGAAAGTGGTTAAAATGGGCAAGAACTGAAGAAGAAAAATCAGGCAACAGCACCGAGTTAATCTCCGTAATCACAGTGGAAGAAAACATCCCAGGAATAAGACGAATGTCCACACTGAGGACCACGGCGGGTGCATGCCTGGACACGTACCCCAGAGTGACCTGACAGATGTGTGCTCATCAGACGATTACATGTTCAAGATAAAAATGTCCCTGGGACTTCAAGACAAAAAGATAAGACTTCTGTGCTGACGCCCTGTGGGACGAGCTGCTTCCATTGAGTGGCGGCTGTGGGGCATCAGAAGCAGTGCATCGCCTGTGCCAGCAGGACTGGAAGCCGGCGGGGAAAGGCGGGAGAACTGCACAATGTGGCGGTGTCATGGCATCCTGGAGCGACGTGCCTGAAACCCGAAAGGAGAGGAGAATACACCCATCAGTTGTCACTGTTGAGGAAGCAGTGGGAGCCGGGGCATGCCACTGAGATCCGACAGCGCAGAAGGACATTACAACAGGAAAAAGGATGAAGCCTGCCTTCTGGGGAGGTGTAAGGGCAAAGGTGACCATCCAAACAAAATTCAGACTTTCCTCAAAGCCCAGACAAACGCGAGGCATAAATAAGCCTTGCACTAGAGAAAGAAGAGTTAACATAATAAAATGCTTCTAGTAATAGCAAATATTATGACAAAATTGAGAAAACATTCCCATCCATAAATGTAAATGCGTTTTAATCACTATGAGAAGAGAATGAATTTCAACTTGACTAACAAAGTAATTGTGTGTATATGAGTGTGGGGTGTGTGTGTGTGCGTGTGTGTGTGTGTGTGTATAACAATAACCAAAATACAATGCAAGCCAAAAAGCAATAATGTGACAAGGACACTTTTCATTGCCAAAAGACACAATTCACGTTGAAGATATTACAAATATAAATGCATATGCACCAAATAACAGAATGACTGTCTTTATCAAGAAAGGAGATGCAGGAAGAAATAACACCAGTGGATTTTAATACTTTCTACAGTGTAAGGCAGACCAGGTAAACAAGTCCTGTTGTCATCCAGAGTATATCACTAGGTTATACATAGACATGCTACAAATAATACTCCCATGATGCAGTGAGTAAACAGTACTGCCAGAACTGAAGAACAAACAAGCAAAAGGCTTCTAAAATGACACTGGAGGAGTGGGCGCTGAGCCTTGAGGGTAAGGCATCAGTTCAGACGCCTGCCTGCCACGTCAGAGTGCCCAATTCAACTCCCGGCTCCAGCTCCTGACTCCAGCTTCCTGCTCTCCCGGACCCTGGGAAGCAGTGGTAATGGTTCAGGTAATTGGATTCCTGTCACTGCAGGAGAGACCTGGAGTGAGTTCCGTGCTCCTGGCTTCAGCCTGGCCCCACCCCGGGTGCTGCAGATACTGGTACACCAGACCAGTGGATAGGAGATTTATCTCTGTCTCGGAATCTGCCTCTCAGATAAGTAAATGAATAAATCTTGGGTAAAAGGATATGTATAGAGCATAATGCAGAACTCGTGGGGAATGGTGATGAAAAACTCCAGTGACGGCAAGTGACAAAGCGGTGACCATGGCCTTAAGCACGTATCAGAATAAATGGACAAATTTATAAAATGAAAGTTGTAACTCAAAAGGTAGGAAAAGAGCAAAAATGTACATGAAAATAAATAATGAATATTAAAGCTGAAGTTAATGAGATTGAAAGCAATGAACATTTATTTAATAAATCTGATTTCTCTTTAAAAAGAAACCACACCTATTGCCTAACCTGTTTAAAGGAGTGTGCATTTGGCATGGATGTTAAGACACAGATTGGGGCACCTGCCCCCCCATATTAAAGTGCCTGGGTTCAGGTTCTGACTGCTTCCTGTTCCAGCTTCCTACTGATGTACACCCTGAGAGGCAGCTGGTGATGGTCCAAGGACCTGAGTCTCTGCCATCTGTGTAGGAGATCCGGATTAAGTTCCTAGCTCCTGGCTAAGTCCCTAGCCCAGCCCTGGCTGTTTGGGCATTTGGGAAGTACATGAGAGCATCATTCTCTCTCTTTCTCTGTCTCTCTCTCTCTCCCTTCCTCCCTCTCTCTCTCCCTCCCCCTTTCCTTCTCTCTCTCCCTCTTTATCTTTTCCCTCAAAATTTTTAAAAATAAATATATATGCAACTTAAAAGGAGAGAAATCCTAAGTTTACTTGCTAAGAAATGTCTAAGGAAAACACAACAGAAAAAGAACAATGTTCTCTGAAAATCTCTCTTTCAAATAATGTAGAAATACTGGATGGAACAAATAATTTTCCAAAAGGAACACATTCACTAAAATGACCATTAGAGACAGAAAGCTCAAACAGGACAATTTCTGAAGAAGAGACCGAGAAAGAGAACCAGACAGTATCCTGAAGGATTGCTGCAAGAGACCAGATGATTCTAAGGCGTAGAAATTGATGCAGAGCATAAATGTGAAGAAATGCTTCCCCGGCATTTTTGTGGAAGTACTAGAACGATGGTACCTAAACCTGATTTCCAAATGACGTCTGCATGTGGTGTAGGTTTAGTATTAGACGACCTATTAACGTAGGGTGTCATCAAGTACCAGACTGAAGAACGGCCTTCCACGCGTCATTTGAGAATGCAAGCTTCTGTCGAAAGTCAGCACCTCCTTAATTAAAAAAACAAAAACAAAACCCCATCCCTCAGAGAAGAAGCCTTGGTGGGACTTCTCCCACAGAGCCTCACCCCTCACAGAGGTACTGGGAGCCATAAACCCAGAACAGGAGCAGTGCAGCATCACCTCTGCCATGTAAGGGTGCGCTTCCAGTGTTAGCGGAGCATGGCTTGATGGAGAAAACCAGCTAGACATGTCTGAGCAGAACAGGGGGGAGCACGTGAGCTCTCCTCACCGATGTGTGAGTGCAGCCGAAAAAGCAGAGAGCCAAAACCAGCACCGAGTGAAGCCGTAGCCAGTCAGTAAGGAAGCAGGAAATAGAAGGAACACACAGCAGTCAACACCCTGCCTATGTACAAGCCTCGAAAGCTTCCCAGACTGAGGCTAGAAAAGCTGCATTTGTAAAAGCAGCAGAGGTTATAATAATGACAGTGGTGTAAAACAGCTGTGCAAAAGCTACATTAGAAAAATGTTGAAACACCACAAAGGACATGGATGCAGGCTTGTAATGAAAGGATGCCATTTGCTATTGGTTAAGATGACTCAGCATCACAAATATGCAATACTCAGTAATAAACTCTCAACAGAAATGCCAGCATGGTTCCCTATGAAGCCCAAGACGTGGACGGAAGTGTTTTTAATAAAAGAGCAAGGGAGAACTGAAGAAAAGCTATTACAAGACACCGGCGTGTGTGGGCACTGCTACATCTCAAACCTCTGAAACTGAAAGGGGAATGAACACGGGTAAATGGACCACACAGTGGAACAGGATGGAAGCATCTAGAAATAGGTCCAAGTGCTTATTGGATTGGGAGACCATGAAAATGGCACCTCAGGTACCTGGGAAAGTAGATGTTTGCATTTTGGGTTAGTTTCCATCTTCTTAACTGTTCTTGGCTAACTGGATAGACATTTAGACAAAGATAATTGAGTTTACACAAAAACGAACTTGGAACGGATGAGAGGAGGATGTAAACTCAGCATCATAAAGACAGTGGAAGGAAACATGGGTGGGCCCCACTCTCACTGGAGTGTCAGGAAGGCCTTCTCACTACACACCGTAGTGTAGCTGCAACAGGAGATGGGACGGAAGAAACTGTCAGTGCATCGGACTAGAATAAAACAGAAAAAATGAGATACAATATATGCTTGGGAAAAATGCTCGTAGCTCTCTGTGGGGGTGGTGTGTGGGTACAGAGGTCAAGCCAAATGACATTGTGGAAGAAGAGCAGCACGTGTCACCCAGAACAAGCTGCCACCACTGGTGCTTACGGCACTGCAGCCGCCACTCCGGGCCAGACTGCGAGTGTCCCTGATCGCGGTGTAGGGTTAGCTGTTGTCTGTGTGTCCATGCACTGGTGGGGCTCAGCTGTTCCCCAGATCTGCCCAGCCTGGAGCAGGCCCATCCTAAGGAGGCGAGGTCTTCCACCAGGCCCACTAATGCCAGCCGGGGGCTCAGTCATGTGGACATGGCCCCTGGGCGTCACTCCGAGCTTTAAATTATCAACCCTGGAGCTGACTGACCTAGGTCCAAAGCCCCCATATGTGTGACTGGAGACAAAGGATCTGACCTGAAACTCAGCATCATCATCATCTTTTTCTTCTTTTTCAGATTTATTTATTTACATGAAAGTTAGAGCTACACAGAGAGGAGAGGCAGAGAGAGAGAGAGAGAGAGAGAGAGAGAGAAGTCTTCCATGCACTGGTTTACTCCCCATTTGACTGCAATGACCGGAACTGCGCCGATCTGAAGCCAGGAGCCAGGAGCTTCTTCCGGATCTCCCACATGGGTGCAGGGGCCCAAGGACCTGGGCCACTTTCTTTCTTTCTTTTTTTTTTTTTTTTTGACAGGCAGAGTGGACAGTGAGAGAGAGAGACAGAGAGAAAGGTCTTCCTTTTTGCCGTTGGTTCACCCTCCAATGGCCGCTGCAGCTGGCGCACCACGCTGATCCGAAGCCAGGAGCCAGGTGCTTATCCTGGTCTCCCATGGGGTGCAGGGCCCAAGCACTTGGGCCATCCTCCACTGCACTCCCTGGCCACAGCAGAGAGCTGGCCTGGAAGAGGGGCAACCGGGACAGAATCGGTGCCCCAACCAGGACTAGAACCCCGTGTGCCGGCGCTGCAAGGTGGAGGATTAGCCTGTTGAGCCGCGGCGCCAGCTCTGGGCCACTTTCTACAGCTTTCTCAGGCCACAGCAGAGAGCTGGATTTGAAGTGGAGCAGCCAGGACTTGAACCGGCACCCATATGGGATGCCGGCACCAAAGGCGGGGGCTTTACCTGCTACACCACAGTGCTGGCCCCTCAGCATCTTCTTCAGTGAAGAGGAAAATTCATGGATCTTCCTTCATGGGATCTGTTGTGCATGAACGCTTTGAAAGTGTTCGGGACAGGACCCAGTACAGAAAAAGCAAACGCTAATGTCAGTGGTATGGTGATGGTGTTGTTATTACAGGTGTTATTACAGCATTTAAGACATTGTGTGAGGGTACTTCTATAAGTTCAGAAAAAAATGGAATAAGTGATAAGTTTATTTCAGTACAAAATATTTGCAATCCATGCATAACTTTCTCATAATATGCATTTTTCATGAACTTTTTGAAGAATCATTGTATGCACGGATCTCAATATTTTTGCACCAAAGTAAACTTATCTTTTAATTCCATTTTCCACAAAATGTTAGAGCCTCTTTCAGTGTTAGCTGTAGAATATACAAAAAAAAAACTAGAAAAATATTTACATTTTCCAAAAATAGCTAATTATTATACATGTCTCGTGTTTTTCCTTTCAACGTTCTTACTCTTTACATGTAGAACACTGACCACCGTGGCATACACGGCCGTCCTCATCTTCAGGTGCCCTCGGCCTGCTGTGCCCAGTCGCACAAACAGCACGTGAGCTATGAGTGTGCCACGCAGCAGTCCACGAGGGCAAATGAGCGGGCGCTGGCCCCTCACATTTTTAAAAGAAGCTGTCTGTTATGTGACGTGGGCTCGGTGAGCACCGACACCCGGGAGAGCACGAATCCTACCGTGAGGCCACCGTGCAGCTTCTCTCCCCAGACTCCACATCCAGATCCAGCAGCCCGGGCAGCCAGCAGCAGGCAGGCAGCGCCACCCCGTCCCGGGCCCTCCTGGCTCCCTCTCCTTTAGTCCTGGTCCCTGTGCCAGTGCCCGTGGGGTTTTGCGGTTTTCCAGATCCTGCCCTGTGTAAGCGGCAGCCCCTCCTGCCACACATCCCCCAGCAGAGACGTCTTCATCTTTCCAACCGCAGCCAGCCCTCAGCGCCAAAGCGTGCCGACCGGAGATGGTTTCTGTAACCCTAACGATGCCAGGCGCTTATCCGCGAGAGAAAGCCTGCACCTGCGCCCCTGGCTGGTCTCCTTCAGGACAGCCACCGACATTGGGGTTCATTCTTAACTTACACGTGGAAATTGAGAAAAACATTCAGAAGAAAAATATGCACATAGCCCACGATCAGGAGATCCCTCCATGGCAGCACGTCAGTATCTTTAGGGCAAAGTTCATGTTTGTGTAATGCAACAGCAGTATTTCTCCAACACTCGTGGGGAGCACGTGTTTGAGGGGTGCACTGGCCATGAGACCGTGGATTTCAGCACTGCCTGTGTGGACGGAAGCTTTGTTCTCAACATTTCCTGATCCAAAGGCACCGTGATTGGTGAGGTTTGGGCTTCCACTTTGTGTCTCCGAGGTGCAGCATCCTCACAGAGTCGAGCACACCGCGCTGAACCACCTGCTGCCGGTTTCCAGGTAGTCTGTGTGCCCGCAACCTGGTCATGGCTGGCGCCGCGGTGGCAAATGAGCCTTGGCGTCCCCACAAAGGCTCGTGTGTCAAAGGTGTGGGCTCCAGGGCCTCTCAGAGGTGGGGCCTGGCTGTGGGGTTCTCAGGTCCTTGGGGAGGTGACCTTGGCCATGGCTGTCCTGAGAGGGCGCTGCCTGCTGCCGTCACCACTCGCTGGACCCCACGGGCTCCTCTGCTCAGTCCCACCTCCCTCTCTGCCCCCAGAACCAGAGCCCTGGTGGGGAGCCTCCGACGGCCAGAGCCGGGGAGCCACACAGAGCCTTTCCCTGCTTGAGTCCACTGTCTCGGTGATTTTGCTCCAGAAATGACAACCGGACAAAGGCTGTTGACATCAGCATCTGTTTAAATCCCAGCAGGTGCTGTAGGTCAGCCAAGTCAGGGCCTCAGAACAGCTGCCACTCACCTGGCCCTGACAGGTGCCCAGCCCCTCCACTTGCCTGTTGATGCGCGGCGCCCACCGTGCTCTCAGCCTCCCTCATCCCCCCGTGGGCAGTCGCCCTTCATAGCTGCCTCAGGAGTAAACGTGTCTGTCCTGCAGTTGCCGTGGGTCCTGTGTTGTTTGTGAACTTTACATTTTATTCATGGCTTTGATATCAACTGTGAAAATTTCCCATAGCTGCCTGTGTGCGTCTTCTGTGGTTCCCTCTCTGAGATATCACTTGTATGGTTTTTTTTAAAATTTAATTTAATTTATTTTTTTAAAAATTTATTTGACAGGTAGAGTTATAGACAGTGAGAGAGAGAGACAGAGAGAAAGGTCTTCCTTCCGTTGGTTCACTCCCCATATGACCGCCACAGCTGGAGCTACACCGATCCGAAGCCAGGAGCCAGGTGCTTCCTGGTCTCCCATGTGGGTGCAGGGCCCAAGCACTTGGGCCATCCTCCACTGCCCTCCTGGGCCACAGCAGAGAGCTGGACTGGAAGAGGAGCAACCGGACCAGAACCAGCGCCCATATGGGATGTTGGCGCCGCAGGCGGAGGATTGACCAAGTGAGCCACGGCACCAGCCCCTCACTTGTACGTTTAAAATGTGTTTTCTTTGTTTACCTCCCTGCTGAATATTTTCTTTGGGATGGGCACCCGTGTCTCACGATGGAGGACCCAAGTTCAAATCCTGGCTCCCATCGCCAGCTTCCTGCCAATGCAGACCCTGAGGCCTGGGGATGGCTCAGGACGTGGCAGGTCCAGAGCCAGTGACGCGGGTTGCAGGAGGTTGGGGAGTGACAAGTGTGCGGCACGTCTCCCTCTTGTGTCTCTGTGTCCACTTTTCCTTCTTTTTCTGTGGAGTGGCTCTCACTTCAGTGTTAGCTCTGCGTGGGGATTGTGTTAGATGCGATGGGAGGCAGGATACAACGTTCCTTTTCTTGTCAGCAGGTAGCTGATATTTTAAAATATTTCCTTATTTATTTATTTGAAAGGCAGAGCTATAGAGAGGCAGAGAGAGGTCTTCCATCCGCTGGTTCACTCCCCAGAAGCTGGAATGGCTGGAGCTGTGCCGAACCGAAGCCAGGAGCCAGGAGCTTCTTCCAGGTCTCCTACACAGGTGCAGGGGCCCAAGGACTTGGGCCATCTTCCACTGCCTTCCCAGGCCACAGTAGAGAGCTGGGTGGGAAGTGGAGCAGCCGGGTCTCGAACTGGTGCCCATATGGGATGCCTGCACCTCAGGAGGCAGCTCTACCTGCTATGCCACAGCACCGACCCCAGGTAACCGATTTTATCAGAGCCAGATCAGGAGCCATCTTTGCTTCTTCTGCCGATTCTCTACATTAATTAATATGCCATTGTTTATGAGATGAGATTCTGAATTGTCTTTTGGTTTTCACTGATTTGTTTGTTTTATTTTTGCCAATATTATGTTGTTTTAAATATTAGAACATTACATTTCATACTTTTTCTCATAGAATAATAGTTATGACATTTTCTGTCAAATCTATTCAATATAAAGAAAATCAAAGGTAGTTATATAGTCCCATCATCGATGAGAATTTATATTTATTATTTTAACTTAGAGTCTTGCAGGCCTGTTCTCCATACGCATTATATTTACTTACCTATGTGTTTATTTCTTTAAATCGGGGCCGAGCTCTGTGTTCCTGCTTTTGGCTGATGTGTGCCTGGAGACTGTGCCTCCTTGGCCTGCTCTCCCTCTCACCACCTCCTGGCTTGTCACCAGCCCAGCTCCAGGGACACAGCCCCCAGCCGGCAAGGACACAGCCCCCTGGCCCCTGCTCATCCTGCTGCTCACAGACCTCTGTTTCCCTCCCCTGCTGCCCCGCCCGACAGGCGCTCCCCCAAACCTTCCTTCCAGCTGGGTCTCCCTGGCCCTGCACAGGCTGTGGGCAGGGTGGGCCCTGGCCCCTTCCTCCCGAGGGCGATTCTTACCCTGCAGCTCTGCAGCTCGGCTCGCTGGGGAGAGCCGGCCAGGCGTGGGCACACAACTCTGTCAGCTCCCTGCACACGCAGCGTCCTGAGGCCCAGAGCAGGACCCACGGAGCATCCTGGCTGAGCCGCGGGCTGAGTGCCGTGATCGCCCGAGACCGCGCCTCTGTGAGCCAGGCGCTCTCCCATCAGGAGGCGCCGGGCTCAGGAAGGTCCCGGAAGCTCATTTTCCTCCAGTCTCAGGCAATAAGAGGGAGACGGGTGCGGCAAAGCCAGAGAACTCGCACAGTCAGTTTTGCATAAATGTATAGCGACGTAGCGAATGAACTGCAATTATTTACTATTTATTGGGGGAAGAAGATCGTTTATTTGACATGTCACGGATGCCTCCGGAGGGAGAGGGAGTGAGAGACGAGAAGAAGGGAGAGAGGGAGAGAGGGAGAGAGGGAGGCAGGGGGAGGGGACTTCGTGCAATGCACCAGCTATGCTGTGAGCCTGCATTGCTAAAGAATTAAATGGGCCATTCCTGCAGCCACTGTGTGCACACACGCTGAATTTAAAACCATCTCGAAAGGACTCCTACTGGGAGTGTTTAGGTCCACAATTACAGTAAATGAAGATGCAAAATTAGCCAAAGCATTCCGTTCAATTAGAAGCATTAAATAAGTGCCGCCAGACGTACAGTAGTGTGTCTACGAAAACGAAACGGAAAACACGGCTGGCCCGAGAACGCGCCGCTCATTTATTCTTAGATCTGCGCACTTGATTTATGCTTGCAAAACTATTAATGCGTACCCCACCTAAGAAGATCAGATGTGAATGAAGAGGGCACGCGCCTTTGTCTTTAAAAGTACACAGAGCAGCCTCCCAATTTATGGCAAACAAAATGGAAGATGCTTAATGTGGAGCATTTCGAAATCCCTGCATAGCTTCCCCATAACACACATTCTTCACGTTCTTGAAGACCCCTTGTCTACATAGGTGTGTGTGTGTACACATATACACATAACATATGCAAATATATACACACACTGACATGTGTCAAATGAGCATGTGCATATATGTCTATCACCCATCAATCAGCTGTGTCTCCATCATCTTTGGGTCTCTTCCATTTGTATCTGTAGCTCCCTCCCCCCTCCTCTCGTGTGTGTCTATATCATCTCTATCTATCTGGATCTCATCTCTGTCTCTATCATTACATCTGTCTCTGTGTCTCTAACTCTCTCTCTCTCTTCTAGAGATTAAGTGCCCTGCAGGGATTAAGGGATTAAGGGAAGGTTTTTACAGACACTGTTGCTGATGTATTTTTCTTGTATTTCTGTCTTTTGACATCATTCTCAAGTTGCTGTTTACTCTACGATGATTTTCGGTGTCAATCAGAATCCGTGGGTCTGACGGAGTCCCTAATCGAGTTCCACCAAGACCACGGAGGAGGCTGGGAAGGAGAGAAGGGAGGAGGGTGCAGGGGAGGGGAGGGCGGGGTTCTCCAGGGTGGGCAGCCAGGGCCCTGCACTGGGATGGGTGCACGAGCAGGCTTGCCCCTTGAGCCCTGGAGCTGGAGTGTGTCCGGTGTAGTGGGCAGTTCGGGGGCAGCGACACAGGAGAATGCCACGTTTCGCTGTCCCGATGACTCTGCTGGAGGAAGGGCAGTCAGCCCCAGCCTGGGCGGGGGCCTTGGAGAGCGCCAGCACCCCTGAGTGGGACGAGGAGGAAGCCAGGCCGCGCCGCCGCTTACGTCGGCTTGGCCCTAATTCTTTCATGGCGATTATTTCCAGTCTCAGGGTCACTAGAACTCAGGGCACTCACCAGGCACTGCCCGGATCGGCTGGCTGGCTGGCGACTCTGCTGTCGCGACCTGATTTAAGTTTAGAGCAGACGCCAAGTAAATAAATCACTCAGCAAAACACCTAATTATCCCGATGCCCAGCTACATAATGGAATTATTTTCTTTATTACTCAGGCCCCATTTGCTTTCCTTGGGTCAAGTGTTTGATTAAGTAGATAATTGCAAGACTCGATGGTCTAAATGCTTGCACAGTGTTTATCTCCACGTCCCTGCGACAGCAGTGGAGACGGGCGACTTCCACGCTGACGGCCGTGCCACTTGCACACATCAGAGAAGGCCC